>NC_044556.1:111251513-111580125 GCF_007565055.1 Rhinopithecus roxellana | reverse complement strand
CTTGCCCTCGGCTTCAGGGCCCCTTCTGGGTGCCCCCTCCTCCTAGGGTTTTTAAAAGCATATCCTTAGCAACATACCCTGTACCTGAGAGAGCTGCAGAGAACCTCCTGCGTGTCCAAACCAGCACACTTTGTTCCCTGACCCCAGGCCCTCATCACACCCCAAAGCCCAAATACTTTCAGGTGGCCAGCTTCAGACAAGAGTCTGAACTCAATGCTTGTTTTCTGGGGTCTACACAGGCCCGTATGATGAGGCTACCTCCATTCTACCCTATGCCTCTCCCAATCCATTAGGAGCCTCAACTCCGGTGATCCCTAACTGGGAGCAAGGTTCCCCAGGCAGGGAATGCAGCCCTCCCCAGGATGCTGGCCTGGCCATGTCCCAGTGGACATCAGTCCTGGAGCAAGAGGTCCAAGGCAAGGAGTTTCACCCCCCATTTCACTAGGTGTGGTGATCTTTCTGGGTTCCTAACCTTCAAGATGGGATTTTTACACTGTGCCACAGTGGGAGAAACCAAGGCACAGGGCCAGTGAGTAGTAAAGAAAGAAAACCTCTGTGACTAGAAGAAACATGTCCCTCGCCCAGCACAGCCGCTCCAGGATAGCACCCTTTAGGATGTAGCGCTGAGCTGTTCTTGGCACGTGGCATGGCACTGTGGCGGTCAGCAGCTTGTGGAGTTGGGGGTAGGGTGTTGGCACGTGGCATGGCACTGTGGCAGTCGGCAGCTTGTGGAGTTGGGGGTAGGGTGTTGGCACGTGGCATGGCACTGTGGTGGAGGTCAGCAGCTTCTGGGGTTGGGGGTGGGGGTGCTGGCAGGAGCAGGTAATTTGGGACCCACCATGGGGAGGAAGGGGACATTGCCTCTTTCCCCACACCTTGGGCACAGCAGGAATTTTCTTCTCTGATGTGTGTGGGCACCAATGCCTATATGGGTGTGGGTGCGTCCTCCCATTTTGTTGAAGAACTTTCCTGCAGCCGTTGGGGTGGGTATGGGCACCACGTGTGCCTGGCAGCAGGGTGGGGCCTGCACAGGCTTGGCTAGTATATGTCCCACTGCCACCTCCCCAGAGGAAGCAGACCCTGTGCCCTTAGTGCCCCTCATACCCAGTCCCTCACATTCTTCACTTGGCATCCCCCTGCCTGATTCTCCCAACTCAGCCCCTGCCAGGTTTCTCCAGGCCCTGTGGGCCGTGGGATGTGATCAAAGGAGGCAATAACTGTGCTGCCTGCCTCTGCCTGAAGTCAGGGATCCCTGGCCGCTACTGGCATCGGGAGGGCAGGGTAGGTGGGGAGGTCAGGGGTCAGCTTTTCCACTCCCCAGCCTGCACTGGCTAAGCCACCAGGTGTAACTGGCCTGGAGGCTGATCTGTGTCCTCCACAGTCCCTTGATGCATTATACTGAAGCCAATCCTTGTGCGAATGACATGACCTGTTGTTACCGCCCAGATCAAACCAGAATCAAAGGACTGTTGCACTTGGGCCCAGAGCCTGGGGCTAAGGCTGCCATGACCACGCTGTTCTCTTCCTTCTGTTGCGCTTGGGTGCAGAGCCTGGGGCTGAGGCTGCCATGACCACCCTGTTCTCTTCCTTCTGTTGCGCTTGGGCCCAGGGCCTGGGGCTGAGGCTGCATGGCCACCCTGTTCCCTTCCTTCTGGGGTCCCCAGGAAGCTCCCAGGACCGAATGATCCCCACAAAACACAGTGGCCAGGATGGGAGGGCTGGAGGTCAACTCCCCCCTGCCCCTGCCACCACAACCAAGAGGCCCCCATGGAGGTTGGCCCTGAGCCGTGGGTCCCTGTGTGATGCAGGCTCCCACGGATACTTCAGAGGATGAGCATGGGTCCTCCTGGCTGACAGAGCCTGCTGGGCACTGGGTATGTGGGGCCTGTGTAGGTGGGTTGGACAGCACTGGGCCTAGCCAGGGAACCAGGGACTGGTGTGGCTAAAGTGGGCAGCAATATGTTGCCAGAACCAAAACTACAGTGCAACCAGCCCAGCTGGTAGGGAGAAGGAGGCCTGCCTAGCAGGACCATCCACCCCTGTCCTGGCCCCAAGCCCAGACTGCCTGCCTGTACTGGACATTGCCTGGTCCAGGAGGCCTGGGCATGATGGTCAGGTGGTGTGTCCCTGGGTTCCAGGCCTTGGTGGTCCCTTGGGAGCTGAGCATCCTCTGGCCAGGAGGAGGGCCCACGGTCCACTGTTTGCATCTGCCCCTGGGGGTGTGCCCCCACCCCAGCTTCTCAGCTCGCACGGGGACATGGTCAGGGCTCCTCACCTGCTCTGTGGCTCCAGCTGTGATCAGCTCACTGGTGACTCTGACAGCTTCCTCTCCAAAGCTTGGGTCCTCCTCTGTGGGAATGGGGTATCCCAGGCCTCCTGCGGGCAGGAACCCACCCCCAGCTCCTCTGGTGGGCCCTCCTGGGCTTTCTTACCTACTGGCTTGTAAGACCCAGTCAGCCAAACTTGGTGTCTTATTTTTATTTTGGCCTTTTTCTTGGTGTGTGTTTTCTGTAACGACTGCTGTGTAGAACCTCTATATGAGTTTTAGGTAGAGAATCTTGCCCACCCAGAGGGCCCCCACCCCAGAGAGCCTCCGCTTCGGCCCCCCCAGGCTGGTCCTGCCTGTGCTCTGCTTGGTGTGAATGTTGAGTGTGATGGACCCACACGGCTGCTTGACCCTGCTTGACCCTTCCTTCTTGTTGCTGAGGCCAGTTCTGTTCTCTCTTTCTCCACCTAAACTGCACTTGAAGCCAAGACGAAGGATGAGAAGTGGTTGCTAAGAAGGACCCTCCTGCAGCGAATCTGCTGTGAGGAGGCTGCGCTGGCCCAGCCTGTCATTTCCTTCTCTAAGCTCATTCCAGAGGTCGGCAAGGGGCAGCCTGTCCCTGCCTGCTCTTGTGGCCCATGAATCAAGAATGGATTTTACATTTCCAAATGGTTGAACAAATGAAAAACTAACGCTTCATGACACTGAGAAGTTTCCATGTCCATAAGTAAAGTTTGATGGGGGTGCAGTCATGCCCATCTCTTCACAGGCCGCCTGCAGAAGGCTGATGTGGTGCAGCCATGGCAGAGTTGCATCCTTGAGGCGAAGATCAGTTGGCAAAGCTGAAAATACTGACTCCCGGCTCTTTAGGGAAACAGTTTCCAGTCCCTGGTTTAAGGGCTGTGTGGCAGAACCCCAGGATCTTGGTCAGATTGTTCCTCACTCAGGGCCTGCTGTGGCCTTCACTGGCAAGTCTGCAAAGTCTGGGTGCTATGGTGCCTCTCATGGGGGTGTTGAGCTCTGTTGTGCTAGATTTCAGGGTGTCTGCCTCATGGTCACCTGTCTCACCAACAGAGACCCTGTGGCCAGATTCAAACTAGCAGGAACAGTTGGTCTTTGGCAGCAGGGTGATCTTAGAGCTGAGCTGCCACCCACCCTGAGGTGGTCCCATGACACCCACTGTCTGGGTCAAGGTTGGGGCAGGGCTGGTGTCCTGAACTGCTTTCTGAAGGGGTCCCAGTGGCTGCTGTGCTCAATGCCTTCGAGAGAACGCTGAGGCCAACAGCTGCTGGCAGCGCCTCCCCCAGGGTGTGTGCTGTGCCCTTCTGTGCGCGAGTGACAGGCGAGTGCCTGCAGGGGTCATACCGGGCTGTGTGGAGGGGGCCAGAGGTTAAAGTTCCCTGAGCAGCTGTGTGGTCCAGGAGCAGCCAAGGGGTCTCTGGAGGTGTGGCTGCCACGACCCTACCCTGAAGGACTTGCTTGTCATTGGTAGAGAGGAGAGGACCCCCAGGAGGTGCTACCTGAGGGGCTCCATTCCCGCTTGTGAGGGGTGCCTAGGGTCCTCCTGGGGCGAGTCAGAGACCGAGCCCTTGGGGTGAAAGTCCCTTCCCCCAGCTGAGAAGCAGTAGGCACTGGGACATGGGCTGCCTCAGGGCCCCCGCCCACTCGCACCCTCTCCTGCCCTGCAGCTGCTCCATCCTTGGGAGGTGAGGAAGATGGGAGGATGAGGCTAAGACACAGGGGAGACCAGATTCCAGGCACATAGACTGGCCAGAGGTGAGGCCGACTTCCCACCCAAGCCCTGCCCTCCACAGACAGGTGAGGGACTGAGGCCTGGGGCATGACCTCCCTGGGGTCAAATCCAGGGTTGGGTCACCTCAGGATGAAAGAGGGGCTGGGCCATCAAGATGGCTCTGGGTCCCTGGCCCTAGGGTCTGTGTGCCAGGCTGGAGGTAGGAGGGAGACACTCATGCTGCAGATGAGGAGAGTGAAGCACAGGGCTCTTTAGATTCCAGGAGCTGTGAGGAGGCCAGGGCTTTGGTATTGAATGCAGGTGAGGGGGGCAATCCCAAGTGTGAGTACAACAGGGCAGGAGGGCTCAGGTGGTTGCCCATCAATGATAGACTGGATAAAGAAAATATGGTACATATACACCATGGAATACTATGCAGCCATAAAAAGGAATGAGATCATGTCCTTTGCAGGGACACAGATAAAGCTGGAAGCCATTATCATAGCAAACTAATGCAGGAACAGAAAACCAAACACCGCATGATCTCACTTACAAATTGGAGCTGAATGATGAAAACACATGGACACAGGGAGGGGAACAACACACACTGGGGGCTGTCAGGAGATGGGATTCAGGGAAGGAGAGCATTAGGGAAAAGAGCTAATGTATGCTGGGCTTAATACCTAGGTGATGGGTTGATAGCTGCAGAAAATCACCATGGCACACATTTACCTATGTAACAAGCCTACACATCCTGCACGTGTATCTGGAACTTAAAAATTTTTAAAGTGTCTGTTCATGTCCTTTGCCAACTTTTTAATGGGGTTGTTTTTTTCTTGTAAATTTGCTTAAATTTCTTATTTAAATTTGCTAAAATTCTTTATTCCTTAGACCTTTGTCAGATGCATAGTTTGCAAAAATTTTCTCCCATTCCATAGGTTGTCTGTTAATAGTTAGCTATTAACTCTGTTATTAGTTTCTTTCATTGTGCAGAATCTCTTTAGTTTAATGAGATACCATTTGTCAATTTTTGCTTCTGTTGTAATTGCTTTTGGCATCTTTGTCATGAAATCTTAGCCCATGCCTATGTATGTCCTGAATGGTATTGCCTAGGTTGTCTTCCAGGATTTTTAGTTTTGGGTTTTACATTTAAGTCTTTAATCTACCTTGAGTTAATTTTTGTATATGGTGTGAGGAAGGGGTCCAGTTTCAATTTTCTGCGTATGGCTAGACAGTTATTCCAGGTGTTTGTTTATTTGTTTGTTTTGAGATGAAGTCTTGCTCTGTTGCTCAGGCTGGAGTGCAGTGGCACAATCTCGGCTCACTGCAACCTCTGCCTCCCAGGTTCAAGCAATTCTCCTGCCTCAGCCTCCCAAGTAGCTGGGATTACATGTGCCTGCCACCATGCCTGGCTAATTTTTGTAATTTTAGTAGTGATGGGGGTTTCACCATGTTGGCCAGGCTGGTCTTGAACTCCTTACCTCAAGCTATCTGCCCACCTCAGCCTCCCAAAGTGCTGGGATTACAGGCATTAGTCACTGCACCCAGTCCATTGCTGATTTTTGTCAGGTTTGTGCACGATCAGATAGTTGTAGGCATGCGATCTTATTTCTGGGCCTTCTATTCTGTTCCATTTGTCTGTGTGTCTGTTCTTATACCATGCTGTTTTGGATACTGTAGCCCTGTAGTATAGTTTGAAGTCAGGTTCCACAAGACCTCTAGCTTTGTTCTTTTTGTTTAGGATTGTCTTGGCTATTTGGTCTCTCTTTTTTTTTTTTTAGTTCAATACAAATTTTAATACCAAGTCCTGGCAGAGATACAACAACAAAAAAAGAAAACTTGAGGCCAATATCCTTGATGAACATCCATGCAAAAATCTTCAACAAAATACTGGCAAACTGAATCTAGTAGCACATCAAAAATCTTATTCACCACGATCAAGTAGGCTTCATCCCTAGCATGCAAGCTTGGTTCAATGTACACAAGTCAATAAATGTGATTCATTGCATAAACAGAACTAAAGAAAAAAACCATATGATCATCTCAATAGATGCAGAAAAGGCTTTTGATAAAATTCAACATCTCTTCATGTTAAGAACTCTTAATAAATTAGGTATTGAAGGAACATACCTCAAAATCATAAGAGCCATATATGACCAACCCACAGAAAACATCATACTTAATAAACAAAAGTTGGAAGCATTCCCCTTTAAAATTGACACAAGACGGCCAGGCGCGGTGGCTCACGCCTGTAATCCCAGCACTTTGGGAGGCCGAGGCGGGCGGATCACGAGGTCAGGAGATCGAGACCATCCTGGCTAACACGGTGAAACCCTGTCTCTACTAAAAATACAGAAAACTAGCTGGGCGAGGTGGCGGGCGCCTGTAGTCCCAGCTACTCGGGAGGCTGAGGCAGGAGAATGGCGGGAACCCGGGAGGCGGAGCTTGCAGTGAGCTGAGATCTGGCCACTGCACTCCAGCCTGGGCGGCAGAGCAAGACTCCGTCTCAAAAAATAAATAAATAAATAAATAAAAATAAATAAATAAAATTGACACAAGACAAGGATGCTCTCTCTCACCACTCCTATTTAACATAGTTATTGGAAGTTTTGGTCAGGGCAATCAGGCAAGTGAGAGAAATAAAGGGCATTCAAATAGGAAGAGAAGAAGTCATACTACCCTGTTTGCAGATAACATGATCCTGTATCTAGAAAACCCCATGGTCTCAGCCCAAAAGCTTCTTAAGCTGATAAGCAACTTCAGCAAAGTCTCAGGATACAAAATCAATGACAAAAATGTCTAGCATTTCTATATACCAACAACAGTTAAACTGAGAGCAAAATCATAAATGAACACCCATTCGCAATTGCCACAAAAAGAATAAAACACCTAGGAATACAGCTTACTAGGGAGGTGAAAGATCTGTACAAGGAGAACTACAAACCACTGCTAAAGAAACCAGAGATGACACAAACAAATGGAAAAATATTCCATGCTCATGGATAAGAAGAATCAATGTAATTAAAATGGCCACACTGCCCAAAGCAATTTTTGAATTTAATGCTATTCCCATTAAACTAACACTGACATTCTTCACAGAACTGCCTCTGTCCTGATTTTTTATTTTTCTTTTTTCTTTTTTTTTTTTTTTTTTTTTTTTTGAGACAGAGTCTCGCTCTGTCGCCCAGGCTGGAGTGCAGTGGCCGGATCTCAGCTCACTGCAAGCTCCGCCTCCTGGGTTCACGCCATTCTCCTGCCTCAGCCTCCTGAGTAGCTGGGACTACAGACGCCCGCCACCTCGCCCGGCTAGTTTTTTATATTTATTTTTAGTAGAGACGGGGTTTCACCGTGTTAGCCAGGATGGTCTCGATCTCCTGACCTCGTGATCCGCCCGTCTCGGCCTCCCAAAGTGCTGGGATTACAGGCTTGAGCCACCGCGCCCGGCTATTTTTCTTTTTTCTTACCACAGGTTTACTTTGCCTGAAATCATACAAAAGATACTATGTCCAGCTGTCTCACTCAGCGAATTCATGAGGCTCATCTAGGGCATGCTCTTCAGTTGTTTCTGTTCCTTTGTATCACTGAGTAGCATTCTGTTGTAATGTTAGACTTGGAACCAACCCAAATGCCCATCAATGGTAGCCCAGATAAAGAAAATGTGGCACATATACACCATGGAATACTACGCAGCCATAAAAAAGGATGAGTTCATGTCCTTTGCAGGGACATGGATGAAGCTGGAAACCATCATTCTCAGCAAACTAACACAGGAACAGAAAACCAAAGACCGCATGTTCTCACTCATAAGTGGGAGCTGAACAGTGAGAACACATGGATGCAGGAAGGGCAACATTACACACCAGGGCCTGTCAGGGGATGGGGGGCTAGGGGAGGGATAGCATTAGGAGAAAGAAATACCTAATGTAGTAACAGGTTGATGGGTGCAGCAAACCACCATGGCACGTGTATACCTATGTAACAAAAACTGCATGTTCTGCACATGTACCCCAGAACTTAAAGTATAATTTTAAAATGAAAAAAAAAAAAAAAAAAAAGCAGCAAGTTTTCTTTTACATATTGGTGATCACACATATACCACATCCATGTGGATTGCCCAATGCCATAAAGCAAATGGAAAAATACATAACCCGACTGCAGACATTTCAAAAGTGATTGTGCCCATATGGGAGATCCAAATTACAACTTATGTTACAGCTATAGAACTTACATTTAAAATGGTTTCCAATACAATGAGGGAAATAGAAAAAATATAATAATGTGCAAAGAACAAGAAACTCGAAGCTTGACAAGCCATATTTGGAAAAGAGCTAAATATTGAAGTAAATTGAAAATGTAATTATATGCTTAATATGCAACATATGGGCTAAATGTTAAATTATTCTGAGCTGATGAGAACATAACTGGTATATTGAGCGAAATAAATATAGTAGAAGGAGAAAAAATATAAAATACAAACATAATTAAACATAGAAGTGAAATGAGAGGGAATAAAACAAATCTAATTGTTCTTCTAGACTATATTAAAATAATTCAAGTAAGTACTCAAAGAGTTGGTGATTTATAAGTTTTTAAAATTGAACATCAGACATAAATCCTTGAATTCAGAAATGCAATGTGTCAAAAAAAAGAAAAATAAAAAATTACTTAAAAGAAATAATAGTCAAGATGCATAACACCAAAGAGAAGGAAAACACTAAAAATCAGAGGGAAAAAAAAGAGATAATTTACAGAGATGACAGCAAAACTTCCACAGCTTGAGGAGAGCCAAAAATAATGAAATAAATATTAACAGACCTGGGAGAAATTGTCATGTAAACAAGAAGTGAATACTTACCTACCTAACACGCCTTTAACAAAAAAGGGTGAATTAATACCATTTCAAAAGACAGAACACTGAATAATTTGGTTACCAACAGGAACTTCTTAAGAGTGTACTTCAAAAAGAAAGGGGTGTGTGTGTGTAAGCTGAAAAATGAAAGAGTAAGAGACATGATTTGGGAGTATCAAATCCTGGTGGGCATTGAACTCAAGAAACTATGTAGGCCAGGTGCAGTGGCTAACACCTGTAATCCCAGCACTTTGGGAGACCAAGGCAGGCAGATCGCTCGAGTCCAGGAGTTTGAGACCAGCCTGGACAAAATGGCGAAACCTTGTCTCTACAAAAAATACAAAAATTAGCCAGACGTCATGGCATGTTCCTGCTGTCCCAGCTACTTGGAAGGTTGAGATGGGAGGATCAGCTGATCCGGGGGAGGTCGAAGCTACAGTGAGCTGAGATCACACCACTGCCCTCCAGCCTGGGTGACAAAGTGAGACCCTGTCTCAAAAATAAAATAAAAAAAGATAAAGAAGGTGACATGAAGAAACTAAGAAGAATGAAGAAGACTGCATCAGTGGATTAGATGTAGAAGACTGACTATGCTGTCATAAACTTATATTAAAATCATTAAAGAATAATTAGTGCGGCCGGGCGCGGTGGCTCAAGCCTGTCATCCCAGCAGTTTGGGAGGCCGAGGCGGGCGGATCACGAGGTCAGGAGATCGAGACCATCCTGGCTAACGTGGTGAAACCCCGTCTCTACTAAAAAATACAAAAAACTAGCCGGGCGAGGTGGCGGGCGCCTGTAGTCCCAGCTACTCGGGAGGCTGAGGCAGGAGAATGGCGTGAACCCGGGAGGCGGAGCTTGCAGTGAGCTGAGATCCGGCCACTGCACTCCAGCCTGGACGACAGAGCGAGACTCCGTCTCAAAAAAAAAAAAAAAAAAAAAAAAAAAAAAGAATAATTAGTACAACTTAATAAACACATTGATTTGGAAAGCAAAATGATACGGATTTTTTCTGGCGAAAAACATATATAGTTCTTCCCAAAATAGACCCCTGTTTAGAAGTCTAAACAGAATAACATCCACAGGAGTAGAGAAGTTTATAAAAGAAGTGCTCACAAATAAAGTTCCGGGATCAAGTAGTTTAACAGGGAGATTCTACAGTCTTTTCAAATAACACATAAATCAATGCTTCTAACTCAATTTAAGAATATTACAATGGAAGTATTACCTCCAAATAAGTTATGAAGATCAAACGGAACATTGGTACCCAAAATTTCCAAATGTTGTACAAAATAGAATAATACAGAAAAATCTAATTTCTGCCTACACACAGATATATGTAAGATAAACTAGCACATTCCAATTTATTATTAAAAACAACATATAATGACAAAATGCAATTTATACCTAGAATTCTAGAGTGTTTAAATATTTGGAAGTCAACTGATAAAGTTCATCTTTTTTTTTTTTTTTTTTTTTTTTTTTTGAGACGGAGTCTTGCTCTGTCACCCAGGCTGGAGTGCAGTGGCTGGATCTCGGCTCACTGCAAGCTCCGCCTCCCTGGTTCACGCCATTCTCCTGCCTCAGCCTCCCCAGTAGCTGGGACTACAGGTGCCGCCACCTCGCCTGGATAGTTTTTTTGTATTTTTTAGTAGAGACGGGGTTTCACCGTGTTAGCCAGGATGGTCTCGATCTCCTGACCTCGTGATCCCTCTGTCTCGGCCTCCCAAAGTGCTGGGATTACAGGCTTGAGCCACCGCGCCCGGCCAAGTTCATCATTTTTACAGAGATAAATAGAACAGTCCCTTGATCATGTCTGCATATGCAAAAATATCTAGCAGAATTTAGCATGTGTTCCTGTTAATTTAAAACCATCTACAATAGTAATTGATGGATTTTTTTTTCAAAGATAGCAAAGTCTTTTTCATACTCATGGAAAACATACTAGAGGCTATTTATTTTTAAGCTAACGTCAACATTGTATTTGATTTTATCATTTTTTAAAGCTAGGAACAATTTTGCAAAGTGTATATGAAAGAGCAAACACATAAGAATAGCCAAAACGAAACACAGTGAAGGCTTCTGGTTCTGTAAAACATTAAAATACATTATGATCTTAATTAAAGCAGTGCAATGTTGTGGCAAAACTAGGTGAACAGACCAGGGCAGTAGAAAAACCAGAAATATACCAAAATGCATAAGAGATATTATGCAATAAAATCCACAGAGCCTTTATTAATACTTTGTGTTTGGCAACTGAACATGCCCATAAAAAGATGAAAATTAATTCATTCTTCACAAGCTATAGTAAGATAAGGGATAAATGAAGGAAAAATCTAAATGGTAAAAAAAAAAAAAAAAAAATGGGCCCAGCGCAATGGCTCACACCTGTAATCCCAGCACTTTGGGAGGCCGAGGCGGGAGTATCACGAGGTCAGGAGATCAAGACCATCCTGGCTAACACGGTGAAACCCTGTCTCTACTAAAAATACAAAAAACTAGCTGGGCGTGGTGGCAGGCACCTGTAGTGCCAGTGTCTCTGGAATTGGTGGGTTCTTGGTCTCACTGACTTCAAGAATGAAACTGCAAACCCTCCCTGTGAGTGTTACAGTTCTTAAAGATGGTGTGTCCACAGTTTGTTCCTTCTGATGTTCGGACGTGTCCAGAGTTTCTTCCTTCTGGTGGGTTCCTGGTCTCGCTGACTTCAGGAGTGAAGCTGCAAACCTTCACGGTGAGTGTTACAGCTCTTAAAGGCCGCGTGTCAGGAGTTGTTTGCTCTTCCCCGTCAGTTCGTGGTCTTGTTGACTTCAGGAGTGATGCTGCAGACCTTCACCGTGAGTGTTACAGCTCATAAAGGCAGTGGGGACCCAAAGAGTGAGCAGCTGCAAGATTTATTATGAAGAGCAAAAGAACAGAAAGAACAAACCTTCCACAGGGTGGAAGGGGACCCCAGCGGTTGTCCCAGCTGGCTCTGGTGCCCTGCTTTTATTCCCTTATTTGGCCCCACCCACATCCTGCTGATTGGTTCATTTTACAGAGTGCTGATTGGTCCATTTTAAAGAGTGCTGTTTGGTCCATTTTAAAGAGCGCTGATTGGTGCATTTACAATCCTTTAGCTAGACACAAAAGTTCTCCAAGTCCCCACCTGACCCAGAAACCCAGCCAGCTTCACCTCTCACCAGCTCTTTGGGAGGCTGAGGCAGGAGAATGGCGTGATTCCGGGAGGCAGAGCTTACAGTGAGCTGAGATCACGCCACGGCACTCCAACCTGGGTGACAGAGGGAGACTCCGTCTCAAAAAAAAAAAAAAAACAAAAAAGAAAACATAAAAACAGAAGAAAACATTGATAAATACTTCTACAAGCTGTGAGGATAAATCGGGCTGATGACTCAAACCAAGAAATATTAATTTAAAAAATTGATAAAGATTTTTTATCTTTATCAATTTAACATAAAACCAGAATATTGTGCATGTTAGGAAACGCCATAAGCCAAGTAACAACGAAAATGCCAAATGGGCATCTCTTTGCAACTTATATAACAGAAAAAGGGAAGCACACAATTTCCATCTGCTCCAGAAAATAAGAAAGCTCTCAAAACATACAGTACAAGGACAAAGGAGGCAACGTATAGAGTTCCTCACTTAAGATGGGACAATTTGGCCAGGCGCGGTGGCTCACGCCTATAATCCCAGCACTTTGGGAGGCCAAGGTGGGTGGATCACTTGAGGTCAGGAGTTCCAGACCAGCCTGGCCAACGTGGTGAAACCCTGTCTCTACTAAAAATGCAAGTTTAGCCAGGCGTCGTGGTGGGTGCCTGTAATCCCAGCTACTCAGGAGGCTGAGGCACGAAAATCGCTTGAATCCGGGGGGCAGAGGTTGCAGTGAGCCGAGATCATGCCACTGCACTCCAGCCTGGGCAACAGAGTGAGATTCAGTCTCAAAAAAAAGGGGGGGGGGGTAATTTGAGCTCAAAAAAATAGATACAGACTGCAGTGTATGGAATCTCATTAAATACACAAAAAATAAGGTTAGAAAAAATATCACTCACTTTTTTTTGTTTGCTGAGGCCACACTGTCATTATTATGACAGTTGATAAAAGGGAGAATCAAGCTTTTACTCTTCCTTTCCTAATATACTAGTTTTTAATGTAATGGAGAGAGTTCATGAGAAAACGCAATTTTTAATAGAAGAATGAGAACTAATACCTGTAGAGAAAATAATTAGAAAACCACTATTTGGCAACTTTCCCTGAGATAAGTGAAATTAAGAAATACTAATCAATAAATAATGAACAGTTATATGAAAGGAACAGGCAGACATTCCTGGACCCATTGAACAACCTTAAAGTGGTAAAACCAGACACATGTATCCAAATGTGCAGTCTGAATTGAAGCATGCTGGAAGCTTAATACAGAGAGTGATTCTGAAAGATTTAGCACCCACCCAAATTAACTTCATTAATAATATTATATCAATTGTAAGGTCCTCTGAGCAGGCTGCGCCATCGTTAAACCATTGTGACCCCTATGACCCACATGTATACACCCAGAAGGTCTCCTGGAGCCAGAAAGTCTGGGACAACAGGAAAACCACAAAGGAAGAAAAACGACTAGTTTCTGTCTTAACTGATTAGCCAACCTCGCAGCATTCTACCACTGTGACGTGTACTACCCTAATTGATCAATCAGCCTAGTGACACTGTGACCCCTCCCTCTTGTGACAATGTACCTTGTGACATTCTTCCCCTGCCCGCAATAAACGGCCCCTAACTGTAACTTTCCATTGCTTACCCCTCACCTATAAAACTAACTCCAATCCCACGACCCTCTGCTGACCCTCTTTTCGGACTCAGCCCACTCGCACCCGAGTGAATAAACCAGCCTTGTTGCTCACACTTAACCTGTCTGGGTAGTCTCTTCAATTAGGCGCGAGCTTAACATCGATCATATATTGAAACGATATTTTTTGCTATATTTGGTTAAATAAATCATTGTAATCAATTTCACGTGTTTTTTTCTTTTCTATTGCTACTAGAACACACGTGGCTCACATTTTATTTCTATTGGGCATTGCTACCTGAGAGGACGTTCTCTTCAAAATTCAGGCTGCCTCTAATCCCACTAGAAACAAGAAAAAAAAAGTTCAGGCTGCCTCCTCAAAAGATCAGAGGCCAGGAAGTTTGTGAAATCTGAAATTTTAGAATAATTGTCATCATAGTGTTTCCAATCATAAATATCACAAATACTACTCATAAATATCACAAATACTACTCATAAATATCACAAATACTACTCATAAATGGACATAACCTTGTGTACAAGGTTGAACGGGAAAGTCCCCCAGGGGGCGCCAGGTCTCAGCACCGGGCAGAATCCATGCCTTGGAAAAGGACTGCGCGCAAAGAACGGGACTCACTCCGCGCCTTGTCTGATTGCGGCTCCGGTCACTCAGGACTGAAGGGGCGGGGCCTAAAGCCCTGCCCAATCGGGCGCTGGGAAGGGGACTGTTCTCTCAAGCGCACGGCGAAAGGAGGGGGCAACTTCCGGAACCTGGCGGGGCTTTTGTGTTGGGCAGCGAGAATCTGGCGAGCTCGGTGTGTCTGCGCCGCACCTTCTCCTTGTCGCTGGGAGGTCCAAGCGGTTCCGCGGCAGCTTCTGTTGCTCTGGGACCTGCAGGTCCTGGAAGGTCCTTAGGGAAGACCCGAGACACCCGAGAGTGGGAAATGGTGAGTGTCCCGGCCAGGTGTCTCGAGGGGGAAGCGGGAACCGGCAGGAAGCGGTGGTGGCCAACCCGGACCTCCCCGCGGTGCCGACCCGAGTTTCCGCTGTCGCTTCGCGGCCTTAGTGGCACAGGATCGGGGGCTGGACCCTCAGCCAGACCCCGGGCCGCCTGGCTTGTCCCTGCCCCGCCGCTTCGGCCAGGCCCGGAACCCTCTCTGGGCAGCTCTGCGCCTGCAGACCCGCGTCCCCCTCGGAGTGTGCGGTGCGGACGGGAGGGTCCTTAGGGGAGAGTCCCGACTTGGGGTTCGGGGTTCCTGCGTGGGAGGAGCTGTGGTCGGTGAAGTCTCCAAAACCTCCTTTCTCCTGTTAGAAATAAAACTGAGGCGCCGTTAATATATTAAAGAGTTTATTTGAGCAGAGAGTCGTGAGTTAGGAAGCCACGCAGCGTGGTGTGTGGTTTGGGGAAGGAAGGGCTTTCGTAAGGAACCCGAGGAAGCAAACCCAATGAAATGATTGATTGTGTACAGTTGTGTAGCCACCCCATATAGACTGTGCAGCCAGATATCTCCTGGTTATGTCATCAGAGGTTAATTGGTGGGTTCGTGGTTGTTAAGGCTGTTCTGTTTCCCTTTAAGTTATTAATTTACAAGACAAGCATGAGTTACGTTTTGGTTGGTTGGTTACTCATTCATGTGTGTACGTGCATATGTATGATGGCGTCTCGGACGCGGGCTGAAGCGATCCTCCCACCTCAGTCTCCTTAGTACCTGTGTTTAATTATTTTAACATAACACTCCACATTTCTAAGTGTATGGCAAGCAGGATCTCACATCAACGACCGTGTTCCCACAGCCTAACTCTTCTGGGGCTTGTAGTAAAATCCTAAATTTCCAATTCTTTTCTTACATTCAAATGCAACATTATCAAGTATTTGTCTTTTATTGTACATTTCATACAGATGCAATGTTGTTTTTTTTTTCAGAGTAGTGAGTCGTTTTGAAAATATTTGTTTTCGGCCGGGCGCGGTGGCTCAAGCCTGTAATCCCAGCACTTTGGGAGGCCGAGACGGGTCCTGGCTAATACGGTGAAACCCCGTCTCTACTAAAAAATACAAAAAACCAGCCGGGCGACGAGGCGGGCGCCTGTAGTCCCAGCTACTCGGGAGGCTGAGGCAGGAGAATGGCGTAAACCCGGGAGGCGGAGCTTGCAGTGAGCTGAGATCCGGCCACTGCACTCCAGCCTGGGCGACAGAGCGAGACTCCGTCTCAAAAAAAAAAAAAAAAAGAAAAGAAAATATTTGTTTTCACTCTTAAAATATTTCTGAACGTTACACATGAGTGGAAAGCAGAAAATAATCACCTGACAGTTAAGTTAATTGTTAAAAAAAAAAAAATCTTTGTGCGTCTCCTAGTTTTATCTTTTTTGAGTGTGCACATCTTTCCAGGATATCTTCGGGGTGAAGTTCCCCTTTGGAAACGTTAGAGGGTGATATGTCCTCAGCCACCCTTACATCTTTTCTTGGTCCTCTGTTTAGCGGCCAGATCTCTTGGAGTGTCTAATGAAACCTTCTCCTGGGTCATCTCCTCCCAGGGGACAGTTTAAAATATGGGAGTAGAGCCTCTCCAGGCAGCATCTGGGTGCCCTGGAGCTGAGAGACGTCTCCTAGTATACTCTTCGTTTAAAACACAAGTCCCTGGTGCATTAGGATTTTCTTCCTCCAACCCCAGTTTTCATCGTTGCTTAGAGACATGTTGTTGGGCAGCCAATCAGATGCTGGTATTAAGGGAAAAAGCTAGAAATGATTCCTGCCCTCTGGATTTTCTCGGACTTGGAAAAGGAGAAAAACTATCTCAAAAGACAAAGAATACCCCCCTCCCCCAGTGAGGTAGTGCAAGAACCAGAAAAGCACCGTCATCAGAATTATGTAAGAAGGGAGTTGGCTGAACGTGATCCATGCCTGTAATCCCAGCATTTTGGGAGGCCAAGGGGGGTGGATCACTTGAGGTCAGGAGTTGGAGACCAGCCTTGCCAGTGTGGCGAAACACTGTCTCTAATAAAAATACAAAAATTAGCCCAGTCTGGTGGTGCATGCCTGTAATCCCAGCTACCTGGGATGCTGAGGCAGGAGAATCAAACTTGAGGCCAGGAGGTGGAGGTTGCAATGAGCTGAGATGGTGCCACTGCACTCCAGCCTTTGAGACAGAGCGAGACTCAGTCTCAAAAAGAGAAAAAGAGAGTTTATTCTAATGTATTGCAATGAGGGGAAAAACACCAGGTATAAGAGCTGCAAGCACGTTAAAGTTTAGGCAGAAAAGGGCTTAGAAATTCAGGCACACAGGCCAGGTGTGGTGGCTTATGCCTGTAATGCCAACACTTTGGGAGGCCGAGGTGGGCAGACCAGGAGATCGAGACCATCCTGGCTAACACGGTGAAACCTCGTCTATACTAAAAATACAAAAAATTAGCCAGGCATGGTGGCGGGCACCTGTAGTCCCAGCTACTCTGAGGCAGGAGAATGGTGTGAACCCAGGAGGTGGAGCTTGCAGTGAGCGGAGATCACGCCACTGCACTCCAGCCTGGGCGACAGAGCAAGACTCCGTCTCAAAAAAAACAAAAAAAATTCAAGCACACAATGGGGCGCAGTACAGTGTCTCCTGGGAGGATGGTCATTGAGTATTTCTGTGAGGAGAATGGGCCTGTGAGGATCTCTGAAGTGATACAGTGTCCCGACTTGACACTTGACCCGGAGATGTCTGTATTCTGTCAGCCTGACCCCTCCCTGAGTTTATTGCCTTGAAAAGATTTATTCACTTAGTTCAGTTTCAGTTTTTCGTTAACTTTAAAATGTTTTTTTTTTTTTTTTTTTTTTTTTTGAGACGGAGTCTCGCTCTGTCGCCTGGCTGGAGTGCAGTGGCCAGCATCTCAGCTCACTACAAGCTCCGCCTCCCGGGTTCACGCCATTCTCCTGCCTCAGCCTCCCGAGTAGCTGGGACTACAGGCGCCCGCCACCTCGCCCGGCTAGTTTTTGTATTTTTAGTAGAGACGGGGTTTCACCGTGTTAGCCAGGAGGGTCTCGATCTCCTGACCTCGTGATCCGCCCGCCTCGGCCTCCCAAAGTGCTGGGATTACAGGCTTGAGCCACCGCACCCGGCCTAAAATGTTTTATTCATAGAGCTTGAAGGATTAAAAAAAGGTATTTCCAAAGAGACAAGAAAGAGATGGATTTCGGGGGGGGGGGGGGGGAGCGGAATCTATTCATATTCCATTTGTTAAAAATTCTTGTTGCCGGGCACAGTGGCTCAAGCCTGTAATCCCTGCACTTTGGGAGGCGGAGATGGACAGATCACAAGGTCAGGAGATCGAGACCATCCTGGCTAACACGGTGAAACCCCATCTCTACTAAAAAATACAAAAAAACGAGCCGGGCGAGGTGGTGGGCGCCTATAGTCCCAGCTGCTGGGGAGGCTGAGGCAGGAGAATGGTGTGAACCCAGGAGGTGGAGCTTGCAGTGAGTCGAGATCACGCCACTGCCCTCCAGCCTGGGCGACAGAGCAAGACTCTGTCTCAAAAAAAAAAAAAAAAAAAAAAATTCTTGTTAACCTTTTTCTTCCCAAGAGTGAGTGTAGTAAGTTTCTCCAGTCTGTTCTTTTTTGAGGGAGATTTGAAAGGGAATTCTAGGGCTTTGCTTTGGGAATGTGTATTAGTTTGTTTTCATGCTGCTGATAAAGACATACCTGAGACTGGGCAATTTATAAGAGAAAGAGATTTAAAGGACTTATTGTTCCACATGGCTGGAAAGCCTCACAATCATGCGGAAGGCAAGGAGGAGCAAGTCACATCTTAACACGTGGATGGTGACAGGCAGAGAGAGAGCGAGCTTGTCCAGGGAGACTCCAGTTTTTAAAACCATCAGATCTCATGAAACTTACTGGCTGTCACAAGAACAGCACGGGAAAGACCTGCCCCCATGATTTAGTTACCTCCCACCAGGTTCCTCCCACGTGTGGGAATGGCAGGAGTTACAATTCGAGATGAGATTTGAGTGGGACACAGCCAAACCATACCAAAATGCTACCAGGGAAAAACATGAAAAATCTCTTTTCCATTATGGCTGCAGAAAAATGATTACTTTTTCACAAGCAAGTGTTATAGATAAATTGGTGAATTACAAATATTTATCAAAACATCAGTACCTCCCTGCTTTTTGCAGGGTGGAGAATTTGTGACAGTGGATAACCCTGTTCTGTATCCTGTTATCTGGAAGTTGGAGTTTAATGCTAAGTTTTGTGGGATAGGACTTGGCAACTCCTGGAGATGATTTGTTGTCATGGAAATAATAAATAAATGACATATTTATTGTATGATAGGGATAGATACTTTGGCTTTTCCAGTTGAGGTATTAAATGTAAGTGCCTCACAATTTCCTCCCCTCCTATAAACATGAACACTGAGTTTGAGTTATTTTTCTGGATTCTTCAAATATTATTTTTAAAAAAATTTAACCAACCAAATAACCTTGACTGAGAAACAGAAGCTTGAGCTCAGTGACTGCCAGCGAAGGCCAATCTGAAGCCTGCAAAAAGAAGACCATGGAAGGCCTACTCAGTTCTTCCTTGGGAGCCTGCCTTTACAGATGTCCCAGCCTGCTCACGCCAGCTGTGAAAGGAGCTCTTTATATTGAGAGAAGCTACAGAGTTCTGGAAATCTGGTGTTCACAGGTGGATGTGGTTGGGCCTGGATGGAAAGGATGGGATCCCCTTTTTAAGGGTGTAATTTTCATTGTCCTGGCTTTCTTTCTAGACATTATTCAATAAAGCAGGGGTCCCCAGCCCCTGGGCCATGGACCCGTACCAGTCGGTGGCCTGTTAGGATCCAGGCCATGCAGCAGGAGGTGGGCAGCAGGTGAGCGAACATTACCACCTGAGCTGCTTCTCCTGTCAGATCAGTGGTGGCATTAGTCTCAGGAGCATGAACTCTATTGTGAACTCTGCATGGGAGGGATCTGGGTTGTGTGCTCCTTATGAGAATCTAATGCCTGATGATCTGAGGTAGAACACTGTGGTCCTGAAACTATCCCCACCATCTACGGAAAAGCTGTCTTCTAGGAAACTGGTCCCTGATGCCAGAAGGGTGGGGAACTGGTGCAATAAAGTAAATTCAGAATTATATGAGAAGGGAGTTTATTCTGAAGTATTGCAATGAGGAAAAACACCACGTATAACAGCGGCAAGCATGTTAAAGGTTAGGCAAAAAAGGGCTTTCTTTCTTAGGAAGAAGCAAACTAGATTAGAAAAAAGGGAGAAGAAGAGGGCCAGATGGATTCTAAATCAGAGAACATTTCACCCTGAGGTCAGCCTGTCAGCCTGTTCACAGGAGAGGAATAAAGCAGGGTTGTATGTTGACTCAGGCTGAGAGTGTATCAGAGTTCAGGGGCCTGAGGGAGGGAGGGAAACTTAAGTAAAATTTGGTTAACAAGTATTTTGTTCTGACCACTGAAGACAAGTTTAGTCAGCTAATTAGTTAAGAGGCAAAAAAAAAAAAAAAAAAAAAAAAAGTTGTCTGTTTCTGGCTTTATTATACGCAAAGGAAGCATCATCTAAGTCATAATGAGAAGGTGTTTGTTTTCACTAAGCTGTTCCTGGAGAACACAAAGAACGTTTTTGTTGTTGTTTGCTTTTTAAGTTGCAGATATTTAACAGGATTACCTACTCACCCCATCTTCACCTGCTGCATTCCCTTGTCCTCTACAGCTCTTCCATTGAGTTGTTCCTGAGTCACATCTTTTATAATAAACTGGTAAACATCAGTAACTTGTTTTTGCTGAGTTCTGAACATAGTTTTTTTTCACATTATCAAACTTGAGGAAGGGGTGATGGGAACCTCTGACTTATAAGCAATTGCTCAGAAGGATACATGGTCCCCTGGGACTTGCAACTGGCATGTGCAGTGTGGGCTTGTGGGGTACGTGTTGACTCTGAGTGGTGTCAGAATTTAATTGCTGGACACTTAGTAGGTGTTGGAGAATTGGTTGGTGTTCAGCAAAGTCCACACGTTTGGTATCAGAAAAAGGACTCACAGATCAGAGTCTTCACCTGACTCTGGGAGAGTGTTTGGTCACTGGTGAGAACTGAGACCTGGAGAAGAAAGCATTTCCTCACCTGCAGGGGATAAATGGGTGTGTGGCGCTCCCAGAATTAAATTTCCGATCACTCAGGCTTCCTTCACTCATTCCCTAGGAATGAACCACCTTGGGCTATATCTCCACCTTGAGAGTGGTCCCCAAGCTTGGAACGTATTTAACCTACTGAGCATGGGGTTCGTGTTTATAAAATCTTGCTGGGACGTAATTCCAGTTTGGGCAAGTATTTAAGAATTTTATTCCATGATTTGAATGTGAGATTTTGATTTTCTTGATTGAAAATGAGTGAATTGCTGGGCGCGGTGGCTCAAGCCTGTAATCCCAGCACTTTGGGAGGCCGAGACGGGCGGATCACGAGGTCAGGAGATCGAGACCATCCTGGCTAACACGGTGAAACCCCGTCTCTACTAAAAAATACAAAAAAAAAAAAAAAAAACTAGCCGGGCGAGGTGGCGGGCGCCTGTAGTCCCAGCTACTCCGGAGGCTGAGGCAGGAGAATAGCATGAACCCAGGAGGCGGAGCTTGCAGTGAGCTGAGATCCGGCCACTGCACTCCAGCCTGGGCGACAGAGCAAGACTCCGTCTCAAAAAAAAAAAAAAAGAAAAGAAAATGAGTGAATTGAGTGATATGTATGACCTGAAAAAATCATAGATAATTCTTGGAATAAATTATTTTATGCTAAGTTTAAATGATAAGACTATAAAGTCATGGGCTCCCTCTCCGGGTGAATAAACAGACCTTGTGCAGTTCTGGTGTTCTGATCTTTTCTAACTTTCGCTCAGAGATGTGACCACGGGTCTGATTATTTTTTCTTATTTGTGGATTAACTGTCTATTTATCATGAATCAGAATTTTGCTCTTTTTTTATGGCTGCATAGTTTTACTTCTTGAGTTTTGAGTAGCTTAATGTTACCATTAATATGCCATAAATATTGTGCTGAAAAGATATTTTTGTGTGGTTTCTTTATATATTATATATATTTATATATATTATAATAAAAATATGCAGTATATAGAATTATAAATATATATTTATAATTATATATAATATATATTATGTATTATATTTTATAAATAATATATATATTATATATATATATTTTTTTTGAGATGGAGTTTTGTTCTTATTGTCCAGGCTGGAGTGTAATGGCACAATCTTGGCTCACGACCACCTCCAACTCCCAGGTTCAAGCAATTCTCATGCCTCAGCCTCCTGACTAGCTGGGATTACAGGCATGCACCGCCACACCAGGCTAATTTTTTTGTATTTTTAGTAGAGACAGGGTTTCGCTGTGTTGGCCAGACTGGTCTCGAATTCCTGACCTCAGGTGATCCTCCTGCCTTGGCCTCCCAAAGTGCTGGGATTACAGGCGTGAGCCACCGAGCCTGGCCTGTGGTTTCTTTTTTTAAGTATATATTAATTTTTCTTTGAAAGAATAAGACTAGGCACAGTGGCTCACCACTGTGATCTCAGCACTTTGGGAGGCTGATGTGGATGGATCACTTGAGTTCAGAAGTTTGAGACCAGCCTGGGCAACATTACAAGACACTGCCTGAACTTAAAAAAAAAACAGCCAGGCGTGGCGGTGTGGAGCTGTGGTCTCAGCTACTTGGGAGGCTCAGGTGGGAGGATCACTTGAGCCTCAGAGTTCCAGGCTGCAGTCAGCTGTAATTGCACCATTGCACTTCAGCCTGGGCAACACAGTGACACCCTGTCTGAAAAAAAAAAAAGAATTGGCCGGGCGCAGTTGCTCACACCTGTAATCCCAGCACTTTGGGAGGCCAAGGCGGGCAGACCACGAGGTCAGTAGGTTGAGACCATCCTGGTTAACACGGTGAAACCCCTGTCTTTACTAAAAATACAAAAAATTAGCTGGGCATGGTGGCGGGTGCTGGAGGAGGCTGAGGCAGGAGAAAGAGATGAACCCGGGAGGTGGAGCTTGCAGTGAGCCGAGATTGCGCCACTGCACTCCAGCCTGGACGACATAGCGAGACTCCGTCTCAAAAAAAAAAGAATGAATAAAACCGTGAAAGGAAATACAAATATTTAGGAACAGGTATTTCACTCAGTTTATAAATGAGTTCTTACATTTTAATGAAAATTCAAAAGAGATAACTCAAATTTTAAAAATAATGGAGTATAAAAGATAACATAGAACATAAAAGATTTCATATTACTTTAAGGCATGGAATTTATTACCTTTGTATTCAGACCTTCATTATTCACCCATTTCTTGTTTTTCTTATTCAACTTTTATTTTAGGTTTAGAGGCTGCACGTGCAGGATTGTTACATGGGTCAGATGTCATCAGTGGGATTTGATGTACAAATGATTTTATCACCCAGGTGGTGAACATAGTAACCAATAGGTAGTTTTTAGACCCTCACCCTATTTTCACCATTCATCTTCAAGTGTGACCAGTGTTTATTTACCTCTTTGTGTCTATGTGTACTCATCATTTAGCTCCCACTTATAAGTGAGAACATGCAGTATTTGATTTTCTGCCACTGTGTTAATTTGCTTAGGATAATGACCTCCAACTACATCCATGTTGCTGCAGAGGGCGTGATTTTGCTCTTTTCTATGGCTGCGTAATATTCCCTTAATGTACCACATTTTCTGTATCCATTTTACTGTTGCTGGGCATGTAGGTTAATTCCATGACTTTGCTATTGTGAATAGTGCCGCAGTGAATATACACATGCATGTGTCTTTTTGGTAGATTGATTTATATTTCCTTGGATATATACCCAGTAATAGGAGTGCCGGGTTGAATGGTAGTTCTGTTTTAAGGTCTTTAAGAAATCTCCAAAACGCTTTCCACAGTGGCTGAACTAATTTACATCCTCTCCTGCAGTGTGTAAGCATTCCCTTTTCTCTGCAGCCTCACAAACGTCTGTTATTTTCTGATTTTTATGTGATGGTTATTCTGACTGGATGGTTTTGATTTGCATTTCTCTAATGATTAGAGATGTTGAGCATTTTTTCACACACTTCTTGACCATGCATATGTCTTCTTTTGAGAAGTGTCTGTTCATATTCTTGCCCATTTTTTTATGGAGTTGTTTTTTCCTTGTTGATTTGTTCAAGTTTCTTATAGATTCTGGATATTAAACCTTTGTCAGATACATAGATAGCAAATATTTTCCCTTATTCCGTAGGTTGTCTGTTTACTCTGTTGACAGTTTATCTTACTGTGTAGAGGCTCTTTAGTTTGATAAGGTCCCACTTATTTATTTTTGTTTTTGTTGCAATTGCTTTTGGAGACTTTGTCATGAAATATTTACCAAGGATTATGTCCATAATGGTATGTCCTAGGTTTTCCTCTAGGGTTTTTATAGTTACAGGTTTTACGTTTAAGTCTTTAATCGATGTTTTTTTCTTAATTTTTTTATTTTTAATTTTTGTGGGTACATACTAGGTATGTATATTTATGGGGTACAGGAGATGTTTTGATACAGGGATGCGATTTGTAATAATTACATCATGGAGAATGGGGTGTCCATCCCCTCAAGCATTTACCCTTTGTATCACAAATAATCCAATTATACTTAGTTTTCTGTCTTGTTTTGTTTTGTTTTTTTGAGACAGAGTCTTGCTCTGTCACCCAGGCTGGAGTGCAGTGGTGCGATCTCGGCTCACTACAATCTCTGCCTCCTGGGTTCATGCCATTCTCCTGCCTCAGCCTCCCAAACAGCTGGGACTACAGGCACCTGCCACCATGCCCAGCTAAGTTTTTTGTATTTTTTTTTAATAGAGACAGGTTTTCACTGTGTTAGCCAGGATGGTCTCGATCTCTTGACCTCGTGATCCATCTGCCTCAGCCTCCCAAAGTGCTGGGATTACAGGCGTCAGCCACCGCGTCCGGCCTATACTTAGTTATTTTAAAGTGTACAATTAAATTATTACTGACTATAATCATCCTGTCGTGCTGTCACATGCTAGGTCTTATTCTTTCTGTTTTTTAAATACCCACTAACCATCCCCGCCTGTTCCCCAATCCCCCGACGACACGTCCCAACCTCTGGTAACCATCCTTTGGCTCATGTCCATGAGTTCAGTTGTTTTGATTTTTAGATCCCACAAATAAGTAAGAACGTGTGCTGTTTGTCTTTCTGTGCCTGGCTTATTCCACTTAGCATAATGACTTCTAGTTCCACTCATGTTATTGAAGATAACAGGATCTCATGCTTTTTTATGGCTGAGTAGTACTCCTTTGTGTGTATGTACGTTTTCTTTATGCATTCATCTGTTGATGGACACACTTACATTGTTTCCAAATTTTGGCTGTTGTGAACAGTGCTACGACAAACACTAGAGTGCAGAGATCTCTTTGACATGCTGGTTTCCTTTCTTTTGGCTGTATACCTAGCAGGGGGATTGCTGGATCATATGGCAGCTCTCTTTTTAGTTTTTTTGAAAAACCTTCAAACTGTTCTCCATAGTAGTTGTACTAGTTCACATTTCCACCAGCTCTGTACAAGGATTCTCTTTTTTTCCAAATCCTTGCCAGCATTTGTTACTACCTTTTTTTGTCTTTAACTTTGTTGGGCACGTACAAGGTGTGTGTATCTATGGATTACATGAGATGTTTTGATACAGGCATGCCATGTGAAATAAGCACCTCAAGGAGAATGGGGTATTGGGCATTAATCCTTTGAGTTACAGTCAAATTACCTTCTTTAAGTTATCTTAAAATGTACAATTACCGTTGACTTTAGACACTTAGTTGTGCTGTCAGATAGTATGTCTTATTTATTCTTTCTAAGTGTTTTTTTTTTGTTGTTAACCATTAACTGTCTCCACCTCTCCGCCAGCTTTCCACTACTGTTGCCCACCTCTGGGGGAAAAGTAGTGGAAAGTCCCCATCCTTCGACTCTCTATGCCCATGAATTCAGTTGTTTTGATTTTTATATCCCACAAATAAGTGAGAACATGGGATATTTGTTTTCTGTGCCTGGCTTATTTTACTTAACATCATGATCTCCAATTCCATCCATGTTGTTGCTGCAAACGACTGGATCTCCTTTTTTTTTTGGCAGAGTAGTACCCCACGCTGTATATTACCACATTTTCTTCATGCATTCATTTGTTGATGGACATTTAAGTTGCTTCCACATCTTAGTTGTTGTAAGCAGCGCTACAACAAGCATGGGAGTGCAGGTATCTCTTTGATATACTAGTTTCCTTTCTTTTGGGTATATACCCAGCAGTGAGATTGCAGGATCATATGGTGGCTCAATTTTTAGTTCTTTGAGGAATCTCCAAGATTTTCTCCATCGTGGTTTCACTAATTTCCATTCCCACCAACAGTGTACCAGGGTTCCTTTTTCTCCACATTCTTGCCAGCATTTGCTATTGCCTGTCTTTTGGATTTAAGCCATTTTAACTAGGGTGAGATGATATCTCATTGTAGTTTTGATTTGCATTTCTCTGACAATCAATGACGTCAAGCATCTTTTCATATGGCTGTTTTCCATTTGTACGTCTTCTTTTGAGAACTATCTATTCATATCTTTTGCTAACTTTTTTTTTTTTTTTTTTGAGACAGAATCTTACTCTGTCACCTAGGCTGGAGTGCGGTGGTATGATCGTGGCTCACTGCAACCTCTGCCTCTTGGGTTCAAGCGATTCTCCTACCTCCACCACCTGAGTAGCTGGGATTACAGATGTACACCACCACACCTGGCCAGTTCTTATGTTTTTAGTAGAGATGGGGTTTCACCATGTTGGCCAGGCTGGTCTCGAACTCCTGACCTCAGGTGATCTACTGCCTTGGCCTCTCAAAGTGCTGGGATTACAGGCGTGAACCACCATGCCCAAGCTTGCCCATCTTTTGATCAGATTATTAGATTTTTTTCCTATAGAGTCGTTTGAGCTTCTTATATATTGTGGTTATTAATCCCTGGTCAGATGCGTACTTTGCAAATATTTTCTCCCATTTAAGTGGGTTGTCTCTTCACTTTGTTGATTGTATCCTTTTGTGCGCTGGAGCTTTTTAACTCGATGTGATCCCATTTGTCCATTTCTGCTTTGGCGACCTGTGCTTGCAGGGAACTACCTGTGAACCCAAAGTATCTGAGACAAGTCTTTTTTTTTTTTTTTTTTTTGAGATGGAGTCTTGCTCTCTCACCAGGCTGGAATGCAATGGCACGATCTTGGTTTACTGCAACCTTTGCCTCCCAGGTTCAAGTGATTCTCCTGTGTCAGCCTCCTGAGTAGCAGGGATTACAGGCATCCACCACCATGCCTGGCTAATTTTTGTATTTTTAGTAGAGACAGAGTTTCACCATGTTGGCCAGGCTGGTCTCAGACTCCTGACAGGTGATCCATCCACCTCGGCCTCCCAAAGTGCTAGGATTACAGGCGTGAGCCACCACGCCTGGCTGAGACAAGTCTTAATCAGTTTAGGAAGTTTATTTTGCCCAGGTTACAGGATGTACCATGACATAGCCTCAGGAGGTCTTTGATGACATGTGCCTGTGGTAGTTGGGGGTATAGCCTGCTTTTATACATTTTAGGGAGACATAATAATGTCTTATCAGTAAATGTAAGATTTCCATTGGTTTGATCTGGAATGGTGGGACAACTCGGAGTGCGGGCTTCCAGGTCATAGGTAGATTTAAAAATTTTCTTACTGGCAATTGGTTGAAAGAGTTATCAGTAGAAAATGTCTGGGTAACAAGAAGAGGTTGTGGAAACTAAGGTTTTATCATGCAGATGAAATCCCCAGATAGCAGACTTCAGAGAGAATGGACTGTACATGTTTATTATCAGAACTTAAGGTCTGTGTCGATATTGTGTCTGGTCGGCTTTTCCCGAATTCCAAAAGTGAGGAGGGTATAAAGAAGCTTGTCCAACTCCCTCCTCCCATCATGGCCTCAAGTAGTTTTCCAGGTTAACTTGGGAATACCCTTATCTGAAATGAGGGGTCCATTCAAATGACTGAGGGGCCTTAGGATGTTTTCTGTGGTTTATATTCTCAAGAAACTTTTGCTTTGGAGGACCGTGGCAAGCTTTGGGAGATGGGCGTCCATGACCAAACTGCAGCCAATACTGCACCAAACCTCTGGGCTCTGTGCAGCTAAGAATTCTATCTTTGTCAACCTTCTGAGCAGTTCTCTTTTCCAGCTGAGGTGTCCGTGGGGGCTGTAGGGTCTCCTGCAGCTAGGATGCTGGAGGACCATGGCAAGAGTGGGCCTCTCCATGCCTCTCTTACTTACCCCTTCCCTGGGAGCCACTCGGCCAGAAATGAGTCCTGGTCCTCAGCAATCCTGGTTGGGGTTCCCACCTTTCTCCCCTTGCAGCCTGCATCCTTTCTCGGTCCGCTGTCAGTGCCTGCTTTCCAGGGGTCTGTTTATAGTGTGCTCTTCTGCTTGATGCTCTGCTCTGTGGGCAAAGATCTTCCTGGCCGTGTCTGGTTGACCGTCTTGACTCGCCTCTTTTTTTGTGATTTCTTGCCTCAGTCTGTTGCACACATAGTACTGTCTAAGGCTCTGGGTGCCCCAGTCACCCATGACACTCTTATGGGACTTGAGCTGTTGCACGTTTGTTTTTTGATGTTGACAGCATCCTTGCTTTTGTCCCAAGTGGCATTGCTTCATAAATTTATTACACGTTGAGAAAA
The DNA here is from genome assembly GCF_007565055.1 of Rhinopithecus roxellana. NCBI lineage: Eukaryota > Metazoa > Chordata > Mammalia > Primates > Cercopithecidae > Rhinopithecus > Rhinopithecus roxellana. The sequence goes on along the minus strand of NC_044556.1, from coordinate 111,551,792 downwards.
AAAGTGCTGGGTTTTTAAATTACAGATAAATTCACATTTGCTAGAAAATGCCAGTGGAATGTATGGATAAACTGACCCTTCATAAATGTGTGTTTATTCCTTTCACATACTTAGCCTTATTTGTTTCTTTATTTCCATGTGACTGTATATCCTCTTTACTGATTATCATTGGTTTTGAGCATTTTTCCTGTGGTAATTTTCTATGAAATAGGTTTCAATCATTTTCTACCAAATAGTTTTCAAATAGTTCTCAATGATTTATTTGTATGTTTATTGCTTTTACCCTTCCCCCGTTTAAACATACTCTGCATGCCATTCCACTTTGTTTGTAAAGACTGCAGATACTAATATTTTTTCCCAAGGTAATTTCTTCTTTTCACTGTAGTCTACCATTTGATGGACTCTTCTTAATTTTAGTAGAATTGAACTTGTCAGTCTTTTGGGGGGCTTTATTTTTTCACATAAGAAAACTTGGAAGACAGAAGGCCACGTTATGCTCATAGAGTTAACTCCTTAGGTTTTCTTTCCTCATCTCCAGGGACTCATCACTTCTGGGGCTGCATTTCAGCAGAGTCTGGCTCTCAAACCTGGAGTATGTTTAACCTTCTCAAGGAGGGTCTTCATTTTGAACTGTAGCTGAAACGGGCTCCTTATCTGAGCTATAGCAAATGTTTGCTTTTCTTCCCTTGTAACTCCTTTATGCAGTATTGCTGCCATATAACTCCAGTGTTTTTAGGCATTTAGTAATTTTAGTTCCTTGTTGCATCTTTTTATTTTCTTGGTTGAACATGCATAGACCGGCCAGGCATGGTGGCTCATGCCTGTAATCTCAGCACTTTGGGAGGCTGAGGCAGGTGGATCACTTGAGCTCAGGAGTTCAAGACAAGCTGGGCAATGTGGTAAAACCCCGTCTCTACAAAAAATACAAAAATTAGCCGGGCGTGGTGGTGTGCACCTGTGCTCCCAGCTGCTTGAGAGACGGAGGGAGGCAGGAGGGTTGTTTGAGCCCAGGAGATGGAGATTGCAGTGAGCCAGGATTGTGCTACTGCTCTCTCCAGCATGGGGACAGAGTGAGACCCCGTCAAAAAAAAAAAAAAAAAAAAGAAAGAAAGAATGAGAAAAGAAAAGACAGACAGAAAGAAAATGCATAGACCGAGAGAGTGTGAGGCAGAGGCAGCTTTCACCATGGGGCCAACAGCCTCATCCCAAATTACAGAGGTCTGGCTCCCTCTTGTTCCACTGTTGCCTGACCTGGGCCCCATTTTTCCTTGAGGCCGAGGATGGCTCCATTAGACAATGAGTCTGTAATTTCCTGTCCATGCTGTGCCCCTGTGTGCAGGAGGAAAAAGCAGGAAGGCCTTATGGAGTGCAGGAAGACAACAGTGGGACTTTTAAAAGGCAGTACGAAGTTCTGCTTAAATGCAGATGCCGAAGTTCTGCTTAAATGCAGATGCCGACTCCGTCTCAAAAAAAAAAATTTACTTTTAACAGCTGGACAGTATTTCAGTTGACTGCAATTGTTTTATGTATTTTCTGCATACGTGACATTTGAAGGGAGTTTCCAAAATGCAAACTCAATGCACAAATCTCAGTGCTTTTTGAATTGTGTCGCACTGAGATTTTTGCACTGTTTGCACTTTGGAAACTTCCTACAAATGTTAATAGCAAAAAATACATAAAACAAATGCATGGTCAATGGAAATACTGTAAAGGAAATGTCCATGTAATGACAACCAGATGAATACGTGTAAGAAACCTTCACACTGCACACCTTACTTAAAATGATTTCTCAAGGCCAAATTATCCCATTTCTCTCCAGATGGAGCCAGTATTATGAATTATAAGATAGTTTCTTATCCTTTCTTCATAGCTTTATAACCTGTGTTATACTTTATTTTTACATGTTTTTATGAAAATTTTATTCTGTGTTTAATTTCTTTGCATGGTTATACATCTTCTATGGAATGGTTGTTTATTTACTTCTTATTTAATGGACGTTATTTTTCTTTTCTTTTCTTTTTTTTTTTTTTTGAGACGGAGTCTCGCTCTGTCGCCCGGACTGGAGTGCAGTGGCCGGATCTCAGCTCACTGCAAGCTCCGCCTCCCGGGTTCACGCCATTCTCCTGCCTCAGCCTCCCGAGTAGCTGGGACTACAGGCGCCTGCCAGCTCGCCCGGCTAGTTTTTGTATTTTTTTAGTAGAGACGGGGTTTCACCGTGTTAGCCAGGATGGTCTCGATCTCCTGACCTCGTGATCCGCCCGTCTCGGCCTCCCAAAGTGCTGGGATTACAGGCTTGAGCCACCGCGCCCGGCCTATTTTTATTTTTTTTAGACTGAGTCTCTCTCTGTCGCCCAGGCTGGAGTGCAGTGGCACATCTCAGCTCACTGCAACCTCCGCCTACCGGGTTCACACCATTCTCCTGCCTCAGCCTCCCATGAAGCTGGGACAATCTAGTGGTCATGGAGTTGTTCATAATGTTCATTATGTTTTCGTTTTTAACCATCTGTAGGAGTAGTAGTAATGATGGAACCTCTTTTATTTCTGATGAACGTTTTGTGTCTTTTGTCTTTCTCCCTTTTTTGGTCTGGCTATAGATTTATCAGTTATATTGATTTTTATGAAGAACCAGATGTTGTTATTGTTGATTTTCTGAATTGACTTCTTGTTTGCAGCTTTACTGATGTTTTCTATCATTGTTGCTTGTCTGTGCTTGACTTAGGTTTACCTTCCTGGCTTTTTTCTAGTTTCTTAAAGCGGAAGATTGGATTATTGGTTTTATTTAGATCTTTCTTTTCTAGCGCATGCCCTCCATGCTTTAAATGTCTTCCAAGCACCATTTGTACTGCATTTCACAAAGTATCTGAAGATGTGTTTTATTTAATTTCCTTTGAAGTATTTAAATTTTCCTTGAGAGTTGTCTTTGACCTATTTGTTTAGAACTTTGCAGTTTAATCCTCAATTATTTGGATGTTTTTCAAGTATATTTCTGTTATTGATTTCTAGTTTAATTCCAGTTATGTTCTTAGGGCATATTTTGTATGTTTACTAGTTTTATTTTGTTTTAATTTTTAATTTTTGTGGGTACATACTAAGTGTATATGAGTTACATGAGATAGTTTGATACGGGCATACAACGCATAGTAATTGTACCAGGGTAAATGGGGTATCCATAATTTCAAACATTTATCTTTCGTGTTACAAACCGTTTATAACCTTTTACTTATTTTAAAATGTACAATTAAGTTATATTTGACTGTAATCATTCTGTTGTGCTAGCAAATACAAGGTCTTGTTTATTTTAACTGTTATTTTTTTTGTACCCATTAAACATTCCCACATCCCCTCCACCTCCTCCACTATTGTTCCCACCCTTTGGTAACCATCCTTCTACTTTCTGTCTCCATAAGTTCAGTCATTTTTAATTGTTAGCTCTTACAAATAAGTAAGAACATGTGAAGTTTGTCTTCCTGGCTTATTTCATTTAACACAGTGCCTTCCAGTTTCATCCATGTTGTTGCAAATGAATGGATCTCATTCCTTTTTTATGGCTGAATAGCATATTGTTGTGTATATGTGCTACATTTTCTTCATCCATTCATCTGCTAATGGACGCTTTGGTTGCTTCCAAATCTTGGCTATTGTAAGCTGCAGTAAACATGGGAGTTCAGATTTGTTTTCAATATACTGATTTCCTGTTCTTTGGGTGTATACCTAGGAGTGGGATTGCTGATCATGTGGTAGCTCAAGTTTTTACTTTTTGAGGAACCTTGAAACTGTTCTCCAGAGTGATTGTACTAATTTACATTTCCACCACCACTGGACCAGGGTTCCCTTTTCTCTGCATCCTCTCCAGCACTTCTTGCCTGGATAAAAGCCACTTTAATGAGAATAAGGTATCTCATTGTGATTTTGATTTGCATTTCTCTGATGATCAGTGAACCTGGGCACCTTTTCATATACCTGTTTACCATTTGTATGTCTTCTTTTGAGACATTTTTGGATTGGATTATTTGCCCATTTTTTGATCAGATTATTATAATTTTTTTCCTATATTTGTTTGAAATCCTTATGTATTCTGTTTCTTAATCTCTTGTCAGATGAGTAGTTTGCAAATATTTTCTCACATTCTGTAGGTTGTCTCTTCACTTAGTTGATTGTTTCTGTTGCTGCACAGAAGCTTTTTAACTTGATGTGGATCTCATTTGTCCATGTTTGGTTTGGTCTCCTGTGCTCATGGGGTATTACTCAAGAAATCTTTGCCTAGTTCAATGTCCTGAAGAGTTTCCCCAATGCTTTCTTGTAGTAGTTTCATAGTTTGAGGACTTATATTTAAGTTTTTAATCCATTTTGATTTTGTTTTTATATGGTGAGAGATAGTGGTCTCGTTTTATTCTTCTACATGTGGATATCCAGTTTTTCTAGCACCATTTGTTGAAGATACTGTTCTCTCCCCAGTGTATGTTCTTGGTACCGTTGTCAAAACTGATTTCACTGGTCTCCTCACCTGATGATCCACCCGCCTCAACCTCCCAAAGTGCTGGGATTACTGGCCTGAGCCACCTGTTTTCTAGTTTTTTAACATGCATTAAGTGGTTTGTTTGAAATTATTCTCTTGGCCGGGCGCGGTGACTCAAGCCTGTAATCCCAGCACTTTGGGAGGCCGAGACGGGCGGATCACGAGGTCAGGAGATTGAAACCATCCTGGCTAACATGGTGAATCCCCGTCTCTACTAAAAATACAAAAAACTAGCCGGGCGAGGTGGCGGCGCCTGTAGTCCCAGCTACTCGGGAGGCTGAGGCAGGAGAATGGCGTGAACCCGGGAGGCGGAGCTTGCAGTGAGCTGAGATCCGGCCACTGCACTCCAGCCTGGGCGACAGAGCAAGACTCTGTCTCAAAAAAAAAAAAAAAGAAATTATTCTCTTTTAATGTAGGTATTTACAGCTATAAAATTCTTTCTTAACATTGCTTTCACTTAATGCCACAGGTTTTGGTATGTTGTAATTCCATTATCATTTGTTTTTAGAAGTTTTTCAGTTTCCTTTTAAATTTCTTCATTGACTCATTCAGGAGCATATTAATTTCTGTGGATCTGTATCGTTTACAAAATTTGTCTTGCTATTGACTCCTAGTTTTTCCATTGTGGTCAGGGAAGATGCTTGATACTATTTCAATTTTTTTTGGTGAATGTTTTAAGACATTTTTGTGACCTACCATATGGTCTATCCCTGAGAATGATTCATATTCTGATGAAAAGAATGTGTATTCTGAAGCTGTTGGACAAAATGTTCTGTAAGTATCTATGAGAGCCGTTTGGTCTACAGTGCAGAGTAATTCCAGTGTTTTCATCGTTGATTTTTCTTTTCTTTTCTTTTTTTGGTCTGGAAGATTGTCTAATGCTAAAAGTAGGGTGTTGAAGTCTATAGCTGTTATGGTTTTGGGGTCTCTCTCTCTCTTTAGCTCTATTAGTATTTGCTTTATATATCTGAGTGCTTCAGTATTGGGTGCATATATATTTAAAATGGTTATATCCTCTTGCTGAATTGATCCCTTATCATTATGTAGTGACTTCTGTGTCTCTTTTTATCATTTTTGTTTGAAATTTATTTCATCTGATATAAGTATACCTATTCTTTTTTTTGGTTTCTATTGATATGGAATATCTTTTTTTATCTCTTGGTTTTCAGTCTTTATGTGTCTTGATACGTGAAGCATGTTAGGCAGCCAGTCAGTGGGTCTTGTTTTTTTATATTCAGTGAAGGACTCAGCATCTTTTGATTGGAGAATTTAGTTCCGGTAAATTCAGTGTTGTTCAGTGAAGGTGATTTTTTTCTGGTGGTATTCTTACAGTCTCACCAGTGCACCACAATGTAGCAGTTTCTAGTTGTGCAGTATCACTGGAAGGTGTTTGTCTCATCACCAAGAATATTAAGGAGCGTGTATAGAAACGATGAGGTTGGAGTGAAAGTTTAATAAGTGAAAGAAGAAAGCTCTCCACAGCAGAGAAGGGGATCTGAATGGGTTGCCAAATATGAGGCTGGCTCCGGGATTTTTATGGACTGGGAAGGGAAGGAATATGCTGACTGGTCTTGAAGAAAGTGCCTCTCTGCTTGGCCTGGGACCTTGACCTGGGGCCAATCAGAGGCTGAAGTGATGATTCATGGAGGCTTGGCTCACACAAAGCATGTTCAAAGAAGGAAAGAAATTGCCCGCCAGCGCCCACCATGTGTGTGCCCACAAAGGAAGAGACCATTTCCTGGAAGCCCGCTGGTAATACAAAGGACAAAGATGTTTCTGTGTTGGGTCTTGTTCCCTTATCAGTGTAGCTGGAGGTATGTCGTAGGCACAAAGGACACATATGTTGTTACGTTGGGCCTTGTTCCTTTATCTGACTGGGCTGGAGGTTTGTGCAAGTTTCCTTCTCTGTGCCTGCAGCCTGATTTTTTTCAGGCAGTTTCTTTAAAGGAGTTTTACCAAAGACCAGTTTTTAGCTGTCTGCCCAACTAATTTTCCTTTTTTCCTCCCTCAGTGTGATTTACTTTTCTTTCTTGTTATATTTTATGTATCCATTGTATGTTTTTAAATTTGAGGTTACCAGAAGCCTTGCAGATACTGTCTTATAACTCATTATTATTATTATTATTTTTTTTTTTTTTTTTTGAGACGGAGTCTTGCTCTGTCGCCCGGGCTGGAGTGCAGTGGCCGGATCTCAGCTCACTGCAAGCTCCGCCTCCCGGGTTCACGCCATTCTCCTGCCTCAGCCTCCCGAGTAGCTGGGACTACAGGCGCCCGCCAGGTCGCCCGGCTAGTTTTTTGTATTTTTTAGTAGAGACGGGGTTTCACCGTGTTAGCCAGGATGGTCTCGATCTCTTGACCTCGTGATCGCCCGTCTCAGCCTCCCAAAGTGCTGGGATTACAGGCTTGAGCCACCGTGCCCGGCCTATAACTCATTATTATTTGAAACAAATATAGCTCAAAGTTTCCTTTACTTTTTACTCTGCTTTTCTCAAACAGGACTCTGTCACTGTTGTCACCACAACTGGGAATGTGCTGGGTCTCATCTGAAGCTAGCACATCTCAGAATGTCACCGAAGGGCCGTGGCTTACTACCTGTATATCAATTGTGGTAATTCAGGGCCCAATGTGTCTTAAATTAGCTAGTAATGGGTCCTCCCAGGACTGGGTTCTTTCTTTCAAGGCAGTTGGTTCCCTTCTGGCCCAGCATATGCCTAGAAATGTCCTCCAAGAGCTAAGGCCTAAAATGTGGGCCTCACAACCCTGCCCCGTGCCCTGTCCTGCTGGAGCTGAGCTCTTATCCAAGTTGCAAGGCAACGTCCTTTTTACTCTTCCCTCGCCTCCCCTCAGGTGGAAGGGGGTTCCCTTTCAGAGCTGTGCTGTTTGAGGCTGAAGGAGGGGTGGTATAAGCCCTTAGCCATGCCAGCCGGCATCTCAGTAGATTGTGTGCCTTTTAAGTCCTCTGCTTCTGAGCCCAGCTGAACACCAGGAGTTGCCATTCTTGTAGCTTAGACTGCCTTTCAAGTGTATTTAGGGCCACAGAGCACTGTAGCCCCGGGTGTTGAGGCCCTGCTAGAACTTAAATTCCAACCGCTGGGATAGGCAAGGCTCCTCTGGTTAGGACTGGTGTAAATGTTTCCTCTGCTGAAGTTAGCTGAGTTCTGCCCGCTGTTGGCAGCACTACATTCCAATGCAAAGTGGCACAGTTGCTGTGCTCTCCCTTTCCCAGTCACACAGATGCTCTGTGCTGTGCGGCTGCTGCCAGGTAATGGAGGAAGGGTGGCGTTGGCAATTCAAGACTCTTGCCTAATCTTTTCAGTGCCTTTTTCAGTGATAAGAAATTAAAAGCAGGTGTGCTTACCTGAGTTTTTGTTCTTATGAATGTTATTTTTTGGTGTAGATAGTTGTTAAATTTGTTGTGCCTGTGGGCATGGATGACAGATGGAACTTTCTATTCGGCCATCTTCGTCTGCTGTCCTGTTTACTAGGTGTTTTGTTTGTTTCTTTTGTTTTTTTTTAAATTTTTCAACGTCTGTTTTATTTCTCAGAATGTGACCCAACTTGGCAAATAGACCTTGTGATCCTGCCAATTTTTTTGGGGGGTGGGGGGTTGGAGTCTCGCTCTGTCGCCCAGGCTGGAGTGCGGTGGCGCCATCTCGGCTCACTGCAAGCTCCGCCTCCCGGGTTCACACCATTCTCCTGCCTCAGCCTCTCGAGTAGCTGAGACTACAGGCGCCTGCCACCACGCCTGGCTTATTTTTTTTTTTTTTTTTTTTTTTTGTATTTTTAGTAGAGACGGGGTTTCACCACGTCAGCCAGGATGGTCTTGAGCTCCTGACATCGTGATCCACCTGCCTCAGCCTCCCAAAGTGCTGGGATTACAGGCGTGAGCCACTGCACCTGTCCTGATCCTGCCAAATTTTTGTGTGATCTGCTGTTGTTGCATTCTACAAATAAAAAATACATGTGATAGATGTAATCTTGGTTTAAACTATAGTACTGCTAATTTTCTGCCTTCTTTATCTGTCAGTTACATATAGAGGTGTTTGCATAGAAATCAACTATGATATTTGATATCTCTATTTTTCTTTGCTGTTTTAAATGTTTTTGCATTATGTGTTTTAACCTTCTGTCTTAGGCACATACATATTATGGACATAAGAGTTGATTTAAAAAGTATTTGTCTAGTAAGTCTAATGTCTGAAGTTCTCAGAGATGATTTAATTCATCATTTTTTCCCATTGACATACCACATTTTTCTGTTTCTCTGTATTCTTTGTAAGTTTTTGTTGTTGGTAAAAAGTTGAAATTTGAATATTATAATGAAGTAACCCTGGAAATCAGTTTCTCCCCCTTGTCCAGTGTTTGCCATTTTTGTTAAAGGCTGTAGTTATTTGTCTAGAGACTCGTCCAAAGTATTTTTGAGGAGACTACTACTTTTTGTATGTAGTCACTGAAGTTTCTTTTTTTAGCTTGTGCATAGCCAGTGTTTTAGCAGAGCTTTCCTTGAATGCTGGGAGCTGTAAAAGAAGGAGAAGAAACAAAAATCAGTTTCCCATGTTTTGTATATGTCTATTTCCTGGGGTATTTCATTAATGTGTAGCTAGGCATTTTAAAACTCTGTCTCAGCCTTTAACTCTTGCTGAAGTAAGCTTAAAGGTTATCCAGTGCTGAGGGATAACCAGGGAAAATGGCAGCTGGGAGGCAGGGCTGAGTTGCAGCTCCCACTCAGATGGATGAAGCAGCACGTGGAGGCTCACAGTGTGAACTTTTGGTCCAGGAACCACCACAGGCACATACCGGGTAAACCAAAAGAATTCACAGACCTTTTGAAGGAAGTGGCTTGCCACTGCAAGCTCCATGAGACAGCCGAAAAGCTGTGAGTGCCCATAGTGTGAGGGGGCAAGGCCTATCTCTGATCACACATCTTCACAGAGGAACCTGAAAATCCAGATCACAGGAGAAGGATTTAACCTTACCTAGAGCTGAAACAAATCTAGAGAGCCAAGTGAGATATGAAGGCAGAAGAACCAGTGAGAAGAGCCCTGTGGGCACTCCGGGTCCTCAGGGAAGCTATTTCTGACTTTGTCCACAGGGGTCCTTGGGCTGGGCTGCCAGGGGAATTGGGGAAAGACCACAGGGAGAAGGAAACTTCCAGCTGAACTTTTTAATAATTTCTTTTTCTTTTCTTTTTTTCTTTCTTTCTTTTTTTTTTTTTTTTTTGAGACAGAGTCTCGCTCTGTCGCCCAGGCTAGAGTGCAGTGGCTCGATCTTGGCTCACTGCAAGCTCCGCCTCCCGGGTTCACGCCATTCTCCTGCCTCAGCCTCCCGAGTAGCTGGGACTACAGGCGCCCGCTACCACGCCCAGCTGATTTTTTATATATTTTTTAGTAGAGATGGGGTTTCACGGTGTTAGCCAGGATGGTCTCCATCTCCTGACCTCGTGATCTGCCCGCCCCAGCCTCCCCAAGTGCTGGGAGTACAGGCATGAGCCACTGCACCAGCCTGAACTTTATAATAAGTTCAACTGAGCATGAACTTTCATGGGCAAAATCTGGGGGTCAATGAAAGGGAAGTGCGGATACGGGGACAGAAGTCACAGCAGATGGGATGGAGTGGGGCCTAAAAGCCCTACTTGCATTCTCAGTGGGGAGGCTTGTAGCCTGGGGCAAGATCTCAGCTCTGCTCACTGGCTTCCTGGATATAAGCTCGGATGCTGGTGGTGAGGCATGGTGAGAGTGAGACTGGCTTTTCTGGCTGCATGGGAACTGGGTGAGGTCTGTCACTGCTGGCTTTCTCCGACTTCCCTGGAAGCCTGTATGATACAGCAGAGGCAGCCATAGTGCCCCTGGAAACAACTCCATTGGCCTGAATACCACACCACCATCTCCCACAGTGGCCTCAGCAAGCTTCTTCCAAGGAGAGTCTGAGCTGAGACACACCTAACCTTGCCCTAACCTGATGGTTCTTCTCTACCCACCTTGGTAGCCAAAGACAAAAGACATAATTTTTTGGGAACTCTATGACCCCACCCATCACCTGAGAAACCTGAATACTTATTCAGGTGACCTTAGGGCAAGTTGGTATCCCCCTATATTACCGCAGCTGATGCTCTCTTGAAAGTGCCACCTCCTGGCTGGAGGCCAACCAATGCAAGCCATTACAGCAACACATAACAGAATGACCCTGTTCCAAGAAAGAAGCAAACAACAGCTAATTCCACCACCTGTAACATCCTGGCTAACCAGAGGTTCTGAGTCTGTCCACATGACAAGTTCGTTGCTAGCATAATTAGCATTCAAGAAAAACAATGCACACACACACACACACACACACACACACACACAAAACTACAACCAAGGACCCTCACAGAGTCCACCTGACTCCCCTGCTACATCAGTGAAGAAGGTATTGGTATCCAGGCCAAGGGACCCAGAGAGATCACATCACAGGACTCTTTGCAGACACTCCTCAGTTCCACCCCAGAGTCCAGCACCTCCACTGGGTGGCTTGACCTAGAAGAACAATAACAATCACTGCCTTCTGGGTCTCAGGAAGCCCATCCCTAGGGTAAGGGGGAGGGCTCCACACCAAGTCATCACCCTGTGAGACAGAAGAATCTGAACCATAGCCCTTGAGCCTCAGATCTTTCCTGTGACATTGTCTACCCAAATGAGAAGGAACCAGAAAAACAATTCTGGTAATATAACAAAACAAAGTTCTTTAACACCCTCAAAAATCACACTAGCTCCCCAGCAGGGGATGCAAACTAAGAAGAAATCTCTGAATTGCCAGGAAAAGAATTTAGAAGGTTGATTATCAGGCTACTCGTGGAGGCACCAGAGAAAGGTGGAAACCAATTTAAGGGAATTAAAAAAAAAAAAATAGAGGATATGGACGGAAAAATCTCCAAACACCTATCATCAATGAAAAACAATCACAATTTCTGGAAATGAATGACCCACTTAGAGAAATGCGAAGTACACTGGTAAGTTTCAACAATAGAAGTGAACAAGCGGAAGAAAGAACTTCAGAGCTTGAAGACAAGGCTTTCAAATTAACCTAACGCAACAAAGACAAAAAAAAAAAAAAAAAAAAAAAGAACAAAGCCTCCGAACCTAGCAATAATTGGTGTTCCTCAGGAAGAAGAGTAAACTAAAATTTTGGAATTCTTATTTGAGGGAATAATTGAGGAAGACTTCCCTGGCCTTGCTAGAGATCTAGACATCTAAATACAAGAAGCTTAAAGAACACCTGGAAAATTTATCACAAAAAGGTAATCACCTAGATGCATCCTCATCAGGTCATCTAAAATCAAGAAGAAGGAAAGAATCTGAAGAGCTGTGACGCGAAAGCATCAGGTCACCTAGGAAGGAAAACCTATCAGATTAACAGCAGGTTTTTTAGAGAAACCCAATAAGCTAAAAGAGATTGGGGTTCTATCTTTAGCCTCTTTAAACAAAATAATTGTCAGCCAAGAATTTTGTATCCAGTGAAACTAAGCTTCATAAATGAAGGAAAGATAAAATTATTTTCAGACAAGCAAATACTGAGACTTCACCACTACCAAACCAGCACTACAACAACTGCTCAGAGGAGTTCTGAATCATGAAACAAAACCTCAAAATATACCAAAATAGAACCTCCTTAAAGCATAAAACTCACAGGACTATAAAACAATAACATAATGAAAAAAAAAAGGTATTCAGGCAACAACTAGTAGCATGATTAATAGAAGAGTACCTTACATCTCAATATTAATGTTGAATGTAAATGGCCTAAATGCCTCCACTTAAAAGATACAGAATGGCGGAATGAATAAGAATTTACCACTGAGCATGGTGGCTCATGCGTGTAATCCCAACACTTTTGGAGGCTGAGGCGGGCAGATCACGAGGTCAGGAGTTCAACACCAGCCTGGCCAATATGGTGAAACCTCGTCTCTGCTAAAAATACAAAAATTAGCTGGGCGTGGTGGTGTGTGCCTGTAGTCCCAGCTATATAGGAGGCTGAGGCAGGAGGATTGCTTGAACCCAGGAGACAGAGGTTGCAGTGAGCTGAGATTGCACCACTACATTCCAGCTTGGGTGACAGAGTGAGACTCACCAACCAAGTATCAGCTGTCTTAAAGAGACTCACCTGACACATAAGGACTCACATAAGCTTAAGGTAAAGATGTGGAAAAAGATACTCCATACATACGGACACCAGAAGGGAGCAGGAGTAGCTATTCTTATATCAGACAAAACGAACTTTAAAGCAACAGCAATTAAAAAAGAGAAAGAAGAGCCTTATATAATGATAAAAAGATGAATCCAACAGGAAAATATCACAGTCTTAAGTCTATATGCACCTAACACTGGAGCTCCCAAATTTACAGAACAGTTACTACTAGACATAAAAATTGAGATAGATGGCAACACAGTAACAGTGGGGAACTTCAGTACTCCACCGACAGCACTAGACAGGTCAAGACAAAGCCAACAAAAAACAATGGTCTTGACTATATCATAGAACAAATGGACTTAACAGATATTTACAGAATATTCTACTCAACAATTGCAGTGTATACATTCTGTTCAGCACATGGAACATTCTTGAAGGTATACCTTATGATAGGCCACAAAACAAGTCTCAATAAATTTAAGAAAATCAAAATCCTATCAAGTACTCCCTTAGACCACAATGGAGTATAATTGGAAATCAACTCCAAAGGATCACTCAAAACCATGGAAATTAAATAATCTGCTCCTGGATGACAGGCTCTTGGGTCAACAATGAAATCAAGATGGAAACTTAGACACTTTTTGCCAGGTGCGGTGGCTCACGCCTGTAATCCTAGCACTTTGGGAGGCTGAGACGGGCGGATCACGAGGTCAGGAGATCGAGACCATCCTTACTAACACGGTGAAACCCCGTCTCTACTAAAAATACAAAAACTAGCCGGGCGAGGTGGCGGGTGCCTGTAGTCCCAGCTACCCGGGAGGCTGAGGCGGGAGAATGGTGCAAACCCGGGAGGCGGAGCTTGCAGTGAGCTGAGATCCGGCCACTGCACTCCAGCCTGGGCGACAGAGCAAGACTCCGTCTCAAAAAAAAAAAAAAAAAAAAAAAAAAAACACTTTTTGAATGGAATGATAATAGTGACACAACCTATCAAAACCTCTGAGACACAGCAAAGGTGGTGCTAAGACAAAAGTTTATATCATTAAATGCCTACATTAAAAAGTCTGAACGAGTACAAATAGACCATCTAAGGTCACACCTGAAAGAACTAGAGAAACAATAACAAACCAAACCCAAACCCAGCAGAATAAGAGAAGTAACAAAGATCAGGGCAAAACTAAATGAAATTGAAACAAAAATTACAAAAGATAAATGAAACAAAAAGCTGGTTCTTCCAAAAGATAAACAAAATTTATAGACCATTCATGAGATTAACCAAGAAAAGAAGAGAGCAAATCTAAATAAGCTCAATTAGAAATGAAACAGGAGGGCTGAGCATGGTGGCTTATGCCTATAATCCCAGCACTTTGGGAAGCCGAGGTGGACGGCTCGTGAGTTCAGGAGTTCAAGACCAGCCTGACCAACATGGTGAAATCCTATCTCTACTAAAAATGCAAAAATTAGCTGGGCGTGGTGGTGCGTTCCTGTAATTCCAGCTACTCAAGAGGCTGAGGGAGGGGAATCACTTAACCTGGGAGGTGGAGCTGGCAGTGAGCTGAGATTGTGCCACTGCACTCCAGCCTGGGTGACAGAGTAAGACTCCATCTCAAAAAAAAAAAAAAAAAAAAGGAAACGAAACAGGAGATATTACAAACAATACAAAAAAGATACAAAAGATTACTAAGGCTACTTTCAACACCTTTGTGTGCACAAACTAGAAAACCTAGAGGAGATTTATGAATTCCTGGAATTATGAAACTCTCCTAGATTAAATAAGAAATAAATAGAAACTCTAAACAGACCGATAACAAGGAGCAGCATGGAAATGACGATATGATTTGACTGTGTCCCCACCCAGTATCTCACCTTGAATTGAGAGACCAGGTGGAGGTAATTGTTCTCACCAAATCTGATGGTTTGATGAGTGGCAAGTTTCTCCTTCAGTGATTCTTCTTCTTACCACCATGTGAAGAAGGTGCCTTGCTTCCCCTTCACCTTCTGCCATGATTATATTTCCTGAGGCCTCCCCAGCTATGTGGAACTATCAGTCAATTAAACCTCTTTCCCGGCTGGGCGCGGTGGCTCAAGCCTGTAATCCCAGCACTTTGGGAGGCCGAGGCGGGCGGATCACAAGGCCAGGAGATCGAGACCATCCTAGCTAACACGGTGAAACCCCGTCTCTACTAAAAAATACAAAACAACTAGCCGGGCGAGGTGGCGGCGCCTGTAGACCCAGCTACTCGGGAGGCTGAGGCAGGAGAATGGTGTAAACCCGGGAGACAGAGCTTGCAGTGAGCTGAGATCCGGCCACTGCACTCCAGCCTGCGTGACAGAGCAAGACTCCGCCTCAAAAAAAAAAAAAAAAAACCTCTTTCCCTTACAAATTACCCACTTTCAGGTATTTTCTTACAGCAATGTGAGAATGGACTAATACAGTAAATTGGTACTGTAGAGAGTGGGGTAGTGCTATAAAGATACCTGAGGCCGGGCGCGGTGGCTCACGCCTGTAATCCCAGCACTTTGGGAGGCCGAGATGGGCGGATCACAAGGTCAGGAGATCGAGACCATCCTGGCTAACACGGTGAAACCCCGTCTCTACTAAAAATACAAAAAATTAGCCGGGCGAGGTAGCGGCGCCTGTAGTCCCAGCTACTCAGGAGGCTGAGGCAGGAGAATGGCGTGAACCCGGGAGGCGGAGCTTGCAGTGAGCGGAGATCGCGCCACTGCACTCCAGCCTGGGCGACAGAGCGAGACTCCGTCTCAAAAAAAAAAAAAGATACCTGAATATGTGGAAGTTACTTTGGAACTGGGTAACAGGCAGAGGTTGGAACAGTTTGGAGGGCTCAGAAGGAGACAGGAAGATGTGGGCAACTTTGGAACTTTCTAGAGACTTGTTAAATGGCCTTGACCAAAATGCTGATAGTTATATGGACAGTTAAGTCCAGGCTGAGGTGGTTTCAGATGGCAATGAGGATCTTCTTAGGAACTGAAGCAAAGGTGACTCTTGCTATACTTTAGCAAAGAGACTGGCAGCATTTTGCCCCTGCCCTAGAGATCTGCAGAACTTTGAAATTGAGATAGATGATTTTGGGTATCTGGGAGAGGAAATTTTTAAGGAGCAAAGCATTCAAGAGGTGACTTGGGTGCTCTTAAAAGCATTCAGTTTTATGCATTCAAAAAAAGATGGTGTGGAATTGAAACTTATGTTTAAAAGGGAAGCAGAGCATAAAAGTTTGGAAAATTTGCAGGCTGACGATGTGATAGAAAAGAAAACTCATTTTCTGAGGAAAAATTTAAGCCAGCTGCAGAAATTTATATAAGTAATGAGGAGCCAAATGTTAATTGCCAAGACAATGGGGAAAATGTCTTTAGGATATGTCAGAGGTCTTCATGGCAGTCCCTCCCATCACAGGCTTGGAGGCATAGGAGAAAAAAATGGTCTCATGATCCGGGCCTCAGAGCCTTGCTGCTTTTTGTAGTCTTGGGACTTGGTGCTTTGTCCTAGCTGTGGCTAAAAGGGACCAATGTACAATTCAGGCCATTGCTTCAGAGGGTTCAATCCCCAAGTCTTGGCAGCTTTCACTTGGTGTTGGGCCTGTGGGTGCAGAGAAATTAAGAATTAAGGTTTGGGAACCTTTGCCATGATTTCAGAGGATGTATGGAGATGCTCAGACGTCTAGGCAGAATTTTGCTGCAGTGGCCTAGCCCACATAGAGAACTTATGCTAAGGCAGTGTGGAAGGGAAATGTGGGGTTGGAATCCCCACACAAAGCCAAGTTAAGAATTGCGGTTTGGGAACCTCTACCAGTTTCAGAGGATGTATGAAAATACACAGACGCCTAGGCAGAATTTTGCTGCAGTGGCATAGCCCACGTAGAGAATCTGTGCTAAGGCAGTGTGGAAGGGAAATGTGGGGTTGGAATTCCCACACAAGGCTCCCATTGCGGCACTGCCTAGTGGAGCTATGAGAAGAGAGCCATGATCCTGCAGACCCAGAATGGTAGATCCACTGACAGCTTACAGTGTGTACCTGGAAAAGTCACAGACAATGCCACCTTGTGAAAGCAGCCAGGAATGGGGCTGTACCCTGCAAAGTCATAGGGGTGGAGCTGCCCAAGGCCATGGAAGCCCACCTATTGCATCAGCATGACCTGGACGTGAGCCATGGAATCAAAGGAGATCATTTTGGAGCATTAAGATTTTATTGCTGCACTGGATTTTGGACTTGTATGGGGCCTGTAGCCCCTTTGTTTTGGCCCATTTCTTCCATTTGGAACAGGTATATTTACCCAATGCCTCTACCTCCGTTTTATCTAGGTAGTAACTAACTTCCTTCTGATTTGACAGGCTCATAGATGGAAGGAACTTGCTTTGTGTTAGATGAGATTTTGGGACTTGGACTTAAGGGATAATGCTGGAATGAGTTAAGATTGGGGAGATTGTTAGAACGGCATGATGGAAGTAAAACTGTCACTGTTTGTTGATGATATGATCATATACCTAGAAAATCCTACAGACTCACCCAGAAAGCTCCTATATCTGATAAATAAATTCATTAAAATTTCAGGGTACAAAATCAATGTACACAAATCATAGCAATGCTATTACCAGCAGTGACCATGCTGAGAATCAAATCAAGAAATCAACCTTTTTTGGCCAGGCGTGGTGGCTCAAGCCTGTAATCCCAGCACTTTGGGAGGCCAAGGAGGGCAGATCACGAGGTCAGGAGATCGAGACCATCCTGGCTAACATGGTGAAACCCTGTCTCTACTAAAAATACAAAAAACAAAATTAGCTGGGCATGGTGGCAGGTGCCTGTAGTCCCAGCTACTCTGGAGGCTGAGGCAGGAGAATGGCATGAACCTGGGAGGCGGAGCTTGCAGTGAGCCGAGATTGTGCCACTGCACTCCAGCCTGGGTGACAGAGCAAGACTCTGTCTCAAAAAATAAAGAGAAAGAACTCAACCTTTTTTGACAGCTGAAAGAATAAAACAAAACCAAACAAAAAACCTTGAGGATGATACCTAATCAAGGAGGTGAAAGACCTCTATGAGGAAAACCACAAAACGCGGCTGAAAGAAATCACAGGTGACACAAATAAATGGAAACACATCCCGTGCTCATGGATGGGTAGAATCAGTATTGTGAAAACGTCCATACTGCCAAAAGCAGTCTACACATTCAATGCAATTTCCATGAAAACAGCATTATCATTCTTCACAGAAGTAGAAAAAATAATTCTAAAATTCATGTGGAACCAAAAAAGAGGTCACATAGCCAAAGCAAGATGAAGTGAAAAGAACAAATCTGGAGGCATCGCATTTACCCAACTTCAAACTGTACTACAAGGCTATTGTCCCAACGGCATGGTACTTTTTTTTTTTTTTTTTTTTTTTTTGAGACAGAGTCTCGCTCTGCCGCCCAGGCTGGAGTGCAGTGGCCGGATCTCAGCTCACTGCAAGCTCCGCCTCCTGGGTTTACGCCATTCTCCTGCCTCAGCCTCCCGAGTAGCTGGGACTACAGGTGCCCGCCACGTCGCCCGGCTAGTTTTTTGTATTTTTTAGTAGAGACGGGGTTTCACCATGTTAGCCAGGATGGTCTCGATCTCCTGACCTCGTGATCCGCCCGTCTCGGCCTCCCAAAGTGCTGGGATTACAGGCTTGAGCCACCGCGCCCGGCCGGCATGGTACTTTTATAAAAGTAGGCACATAGACTGATGGAACAGAATAGAAAACCCAAAAATGAAGCCAAATACTTAAACAGCCAAATGATTTTCCACAAACCAAACAAAAACATAAAGTGGGGAAAGGACACCCTATTCAACAAATGGTAGGCCGGGCACGGTGGCTCATGCCTGTAATCTCAGCAATTTGGGAGGCTGAGGTGGGTGGATCACCTGAGGTCAGGAGTTCGAGACCAGACTGACCAACAAGGTGAAACCCCATTTCTACTAAAAATACAAAATTAGCCAGGCGTGGTGGCGCACGCCTGTAATCCCAGCTACTTGGGCAGCTGAGGCTGGAGAATTGCTTGAACCCGGGAGGCGGAAGTTGTGGTGAGATAGGATTGTCCCATTGCACTCCAGCCTGGGCAACAAGAGTGAAACTCCACCTCAAAAAAAAAAAAGGTGCTGGGATAATTGGCAAGCCACATGTAGAAGAATGGGACTGGATCCTTTTCTCTCACCTTGCAAATCAACTCAAGATGGATTAAACACCTAAATTTATGATATAGAACTGTCAAAATTTTAGAAGATAACATAGAAAAACTTTTCTAGACCTTGGCTTAGGCAGAGTTCATTACCAAGAACCCCAAAACAAATGCAACAAAACAAAGATAGATGGGACTTAATTAAACTAAAAATCTTCTGCACAGCAAAAGAAATAATCAGCAGAGTAAACAGACAACCCACAGAGTGGGAGAAAATCTTCACAATCTGTGCATCCGGTAAGGTACTGATATCCAGAATCTATAAGAAACTCAAATCAGCAAGAAAAAAAGAAATAGTCTTATCGAGGCCGGGCGCGGTGGCTCAAACCTGTAATCCCAGCACTTTGGGAGGCCGAGACGGGCGGATCACGAGGTCAGGAGATCGAGACCATCCTGGCTAACACGGCGAAACCCCGTCTCAACTAAAAACTACAAAAAACTAGCCGGGCGAGGTGGCGGCGCCTGTAGTCCCAGCTACTTGGGAGGCTGAGGCAGGAGAATGGCGTGAACCTGGGAGGCGGAGCTTGCAGTGAGCTGAGATCCGGCCACAGCACTCCAGCCTGGGTGACAGAGCGAGACTCCGTCTCAAAAAAAAAAAAAAAAAAAAAGAAATCTTATCGAAGTGGACAATGGATATGAATAGACAGTTCTCCAAAGAAGATATACAGATGGCCGACAAGTGTATGAAAAAATACTCAACATCACTAATGATCAAGGAAATGCAGATCAAAACCACAATGCAATACCATTTTACTCCGGCAAGAATTTGCCAAAATTAAGAAATGAAAAAATAATAGATGTTGGTGGGGACGTGGTAAAAAGGGAACACTTTTACGCTGCTGGTGGGAATGTAAACTAGTACAACCGCTATGGAAAACTGTGGCGATTCCTTACAGAACTAAAAGTTTATCTATCATTTGATCTAGCAATCCCACTACGAGGCATCTACCCAGAGGAAAGAAATTATATGAAAAAGACACTCTGCACACACGTTTATAGCAGCATAATTCTCAATTGCAAAAATATAGAGCCAGCCCAGATGCCCATCAGTCATTGAGTGGAGACACGCACACACGCACTCCATGGAATACTAAGCCATAGAAGGAACAAAATAATGGCATTTGCAGCAACGTGGATGGAATTGGAAACAGTATTCTATGTGAAGTAACTCAGGAATGGAAAACCAAACATTGTATGTTCTCATTTGTAAGTGAGAGCTAAGCTATGAGGATGCAAAGACCTAAGAATGATGTAATCAGCCAGCTGTGGTGGCTCAAGCCTGTAATCCCAGCACTTTGGGAGGCCGAGGCGGGTGGATCACAAGGTCAGGAGATCGAGACCATCCTGGCTAACACGGTGAAACCCCGTCTCTACTAAAAATACAAAAAATTAGCCAGGCGTGGTGGCGGGCGCCTGTAGTCCCAGCTACTCGGGAGGCTGAGGCAGGAGAATGACGTGAACCCGGGAGGCGGAGCTTGCAGTGAGCCGAGATCACCACTGCACTCCAACCTAGGCGACAGAGCGAGACTCCGTCTCAAAAAAAAAAAAAGAATGACGTAATGGACTCTGGGATCTCAGGGAAAGAATGGGTGGGAGTTAGGGATAAAAGACTGCACATTGGGTACAGTGTACACTGCTTGGTTGATGGGCATACTAAAATGTCAGAAATTACCACAAAAGAACTTACCCATGTAACCAAACACCACCTGCTCCCCCAAAACCTACTGAAGTTAAAAACAGCACAAAAGAAAGATTATCTGGTGCTAAAAATAAGGTTTTCTCAGGTCTTTTCTAAACGTTATGTGTTCTTCTGGGCAGACACACAGTTTCCTGAATTCCCTAGGATACCTGTGTTTTTAGTACTCTACTCTCTGAAAGAAATTTTTACTCCAGCTTTTTCCTGGGTTGTAGGTGGTCTATATTGTATGTGTCAGGCACAATCTCTTGTTTCAGGTGGCAGCATACTTTTTGTTTACGTAATTCTTTCCGGTTTTTCACACAGATTGCTTTCTGCCTTACTTGGAACAGAGAAGAGAGTCTTGTTTTAGAGATTTGGCAGCCTCCAGCCAAATTGTATCATAACTATGCAGTAATTTGTATATTTCATCTCTACTCCCTATAAAACCAATGACCAAGGTTCCACACTGCAAACTTGTGATTTTGTCTTCAAGACTGGCACCACGTTGGAGAGGGATTGGAGCAAGGAAAAGTAAAATCTTGATCAGGCTTTCCTGCTTTTGGCATTGTGGTTTTTTGCTTTTTGTTTTTGTGTTTTATTCTGTATTTGCATGTTTGCTACAAAGCCTTTGATGGCTTTTAAGAGTTTTGAGAAGTTTTTAACAATTCTGCCTGTTGTTAAATATTTTGGGGAGGGACAGGTGTTTGGCTATGCTTGCTCTGTCATTTTGCTGCCTTCTTTCTTACTAGACTCTCTGATGTATTTCATTGATTTATATGATTTTCTTTGTGCCATTTCAACAGTCTATCTTGTTTAGTGTTACTTTGAAGCAGTTTTGAAATTGTAAAGTGTGAGTTGTCATACTTTGCTTTTTTGCAAGATTGTTGTGGTTTTCTGAGTCCTTTGCAATTCCATATGAACTTGAGCATCAAGTTTTCAATTTTTACAATGTAGTTGCCTGGAGATCTGACATGGATTGTATTAAATACATGGAGTGTTCTGGGGAATATAACCATCTTAATAATACTAAGCCTATTGAGCTATGAACATGGGATGAGTTTCCATTCATTTAGATCGTCAACTTTTTCAACAAGGTTTGTTGTTTTTAGAGTAGAAGTTTTGTACTACTTCTTTTAAGTTTATTTCTGTGTATTTATTCTTTATGTGCTATTGTAAATGATTTGTTTCCTTTACTCGAATTTTCATATATTTCAAGTATAGAAGTGGAATTTAGTTTTGTGTGTTTTACCTCTGACTTTGGTGAGCACATCATCTTGGTTGTTGCCAACTTCTGAAAATTACAAATAATGGTGCCATAAACGTCCTTGTGAAGGTTTTTGTGTGAACATATTTATTTATTTATATTTTATATATATTTTTTGAGATGGAGTCTCGCCCTGGTGCCCAGGCTGGAGTACAATGGCGTGATCTCAGCTCACTGCAACCTCCGCCTCCCGGGTTCAAGCGATTCTACTGCCTCAGCCTCCCGAGTAGCTGGGATTACAGGTGCCCGCCACCACTCGCGGCTAATTTTATATCTTTTTTAGTAAAGACAGGGTTTACCATATGTAGATCTATATTTTTAACTCATGTGAGTAAACCTTTTGGAATTGGTTTGGCTTCTAGGAGATATCTTCTCTATGACATGAATGGAGTTGAGAACAATTCACTTTGTGAAACTTAAGTGAGAGTGAGCTGATTATAAGGTCTTTGTAAAAGCAGTGTGTATGTGTGTTTGTATGTCTGAGAGCCATGATTTATCAGGTATTAATGTCTTGCTGTGTAACAGACCTTTTAATAAGTGTGACAGTGAATCAAACTCAATAAACATCGCTGTCCACTTGAGGCTGACATTCTAGGAAACAGAAGAGGAAAGATACAAGTAACATACAAAATAATTCAGAGGATGGTCTTGCTAAAAAGAGAGGGAAAGGCGGTGAAGAGATCAGAGGCCTGAGCTGGTTGTGTCTCTCTCAGAATCCAGTGGTGACTTTGGGCCATTGCCTCTGAGGGTTAGTGAGCTTGTGTGTCTGTGTGTGGGTGTCCCCACCTGTATGTGCAGTTGCGGTGCATGTCTGGGTACTGTCTATATCCGCTTTGTAAATTCTGGAATTTTTTTTTCTAACTGATTTCCCGGTAGCACCTTCTTTACCATGTTAAATAGAGGTGATAAGAGGAGGATGGAGTTGGGTATTTCTCTTACCACAGCATGTTTAGCTCTGGTAAAATTTCATTTGGTTAGGCCTTTGAGAAATTGTTTATTTTGCATGCAGAAATATTAAGAAGATAATTATTTGGGCCTGAATAAAAATGTCTACTTTCTTTCTCCTCCTTCTGGAATCTGAGACTGATTTTTCCGTGATCTTCATTGGTGTATTAGTCTGTTTTGCATTACTATAAAGGAAAATCTGAGACTGGGTCATTTATAAAGAAAAGAAGTTTATTTGGCTCACAGTTCTGCAAACTGTACGTGTGTGGCACCAGCATCTGCTTGGTTTGTGGTGAGGCCTCAGGAAGCTTTTACTTATGGCCAAAAGCAGAGGGGGCATGTATGTCACATGCTGAGAGAGACGAGATTTCAGGCTGTTTTAAACAACCAGCTCCCATGTGAACTAGTAGAGTGAGAATTCACTCAGTACCATGAAAACAGCATCAAGTCATTCATGAAGGTTCAACCCCCGTGACCCAAACACCTCCCCCTAGGCCCTCCTCCAACACTGAAGGTTACATTTCAACGCAAGACTTCATGGACACATGCATTTAAACCTAATTTCACCCCTTGCACCCCAAATCTTATGTCGTCTCACTTTGCAAAACTCATCCCTTTTTAATAGTTCCCCAAAGTCTTTTTCTTTTTTTTTTTCCAAGACCCAGTTTTGCTCTTGTCCCCCAGGCTGGAGTGCAGTGGTGCAATCTTGGCTCACTGCAACCTCCGCCTCCCAGGTTCAAGTAATTCTCCTGCCTCAGCCTCCCCAGTAGCTGGGATTACAGGCATAAGCCACTGCACCCAGCCTGTTCCCCAAAGTCTTAACTCTTGCCAGCATCAACTCAAAAGTTCAAATTCTCATCTTAGACTCAAGGAAAGTTTCTTTCACCAGTGAGCCTGTAAGATTAAAAAGAAAAAAAGTTATTTACTTCCAGGATACAGTGGTGGCACAGGTATTGGCTAAAGGGAGAGATTTGCCAAAAGAAAGGGTAACAGGCCCTGAAATCCAGCAGGGCAGACATTAACCCTTAAAGCTCCAAATAAATCTTCCTTGACTCCATGTTGCACATCCTGGGCATATTGATGCCAGGATTGGGCTCCCAAAGCCTTGGGCATCCTCACTCCTGTGGCTTCGCTGGGTGCAGCCCATGTGACTTCTGACATATTAGAGTCTAATGCTTGCAGTGTTTCCAGGCTCAGGTGCATGCTGCTTGTGGCTGTACCATTCTGGGGTCTGTTTCCACAGCTCCGCTAGGCAGTGCCACAGTGGGGACTCTTGTGTGGGGGCTTCATCCTCACGTTTCTCCTGGCACTGCCCTAGTAGAGGCTGCCTGTGGGGGTTCCTCCCCTGTGTCAGGCTTCTGCCTGGGCACCTGGGCACCTGCATTCCTGATACATCTGAAATGTAGGTGAAGCTACCAAGCCTCCTTAACTCTTGCATTTTATGCGCCTGCAGACTTAACACTAAGTGGAAGGCACCAAGGCTTATGGCTTGTGCCCTCCGGAGCCGTGGCCCAAGTGGTATATGGGGCCTTTTTAGCCAGAGCTGGAACCAGAGCTACTGGAATGCAAGGAGCAGTGTCCTAAGGCTGCACAGGGCAGTGATGCCTTCGGCCTGGTACCCCAGACTTTTTCCTTGTAGGCCCCTGGGCCTGTGGCGAGAGGGGCTGCCACAGTTTCCTGAAATGCATCACAGGTCTTTCTTTTTTTTTTTTTTTTCTTTCTTTTTTTTTTTGAGACAGAGTCTCGCTCTGTCGCCCAGGCTGGAGTGCAGTAGCCAGATCTCAGCTCACTGCAAGCTCCGCCTCCTGCGTTCACGCCATTCTCCTGCCTCAGCCTCCCGAGTAGCTGGGACTACAGGCGCCCGCCACCACGCCCGGCTAGTTTTTTTTTTTTTTGTATTTTTTAGTAGAGACGGGGTTTCACCGTGTTAGCCAGGATGGTCTCGATCTCCTGACCTCGTGATCCGCCTGTCTCGGCCTCCCAAAGTGCTGGGATTACAGGCTTGAGCCACCGCGCCCGGCTGCATCACAGGTCTTTCTTAGCGCCGTGGCTGCTGGTACCTGGTTCCCCTTTAGTTGTGCAACTCTCTCTTCCAAGTCACTGCTCCACAGGCTGCTTGGATTCCTTCTTCACCACAGGGCCAGGTTGCACGTTTTCCAAACTTGTATGCTCTGCTTCTCTTTTAATCACGTTTCAACTTTAAATCACTTCTGATTGTGGGAGCAGAGAAGCAACCATGCCACCTCTTGAATCCTTTGCTGCTTGGGAATGTCTGCCCCTGGAGACTCCCAGCTATCACTCCTAATTACACCTCCTGCAAATGCTTAGGCCATGGACACAATGCAGCCAAGCCTTTGCTGGGGCATAACATGGGTGACCTTTGCTCAAGCTCCCCAAGACTTTCTCATTTCCGCCTAAGGCCTCATTGGCCTGGCTTTCACTGGCCATATTTCTGTCAGCATTTTGCTTTCAATCATTGAATCGCTCTCTAAAAAGTTCTGACTTTCCTTATCTCCCTGTCTTTTTCTGAGCTCTTGAAAGTCTTCCAGCTTCTGCCTCTTACCCAGTTACACAGCTGCTTTCACATTTTCAGGTATCTTTATAGCAACACCTCCCTCCTCAGTGCCAATTTTCTGTATTATCCCATTTTTCCGTTGGTATAAAGTAATTCCTAAGACAGGGTAGTTTTAAAGAAAATAGGTTTATTTGACTTACGGTTCTGCAGGCTGCACAAGCGTGGCACCAGCAGCTGCTTGGCTTCTGGTGATGCCTCAGAGGGAAGGCAGAGGGGGAACAGGCAAGCCACATGGTGAGAGAGGGAGGAAGAGTGAGGAGGAGGAAGAAGTTCCAGCCTCTTTTAAATACCCCGCTCTCCTGTGAACCAACAGAGAACTCATTACTTCAGGGACAGCACTGAGTCATTTATGAGATGTCTGCCTCCATGACCCAAATGCCTTCCCCTAGGCCCACCTCCAACATTGGAGGTCACGTTTAAACATGAGATCTGAAGGAACCACACAGCCAAACCATATCAACTGGTAATGTTTCTGCATGTAAAACTCATACATTAGTGGGGATCCCTAAGCCTGGGCACCCAGGAGAGGTCCTCAAGCTTGAGCAGCTCACCAATTTCAGTTTGGTTTTTCCTATACATGTACTGCTACTCACAGAAGATCCTTACGGTTTTCTCATCAACTTGTTGATTCTCTGGATGTGCCTCTCGGTCTCTCTATATTTTGCTTGGTAGTTTTTACTGGGAACTCAGTTCTTTAATGGTTAATCTTAGAGTTGTTTCGTTAAATTTATTTGCCTTTTATTGTGAATGTGAACATTGTTTTTTTTTTTTAACTTTTGTGTTCTGGGGGTACATACGCAGATTTGTTACATGAGTAAATTTCATGTTTCTGTTTTGCTGCGCAAATGATTTTGTCACATAGATAGTGAGCACAGTGCCTGATAGGTAGTTTTTTGACTCTTACTTTCCTCCCATTCTCCCCCTCAGGTAGGCCCCAGTGTCTATTGCTCCCATCTTTGTGTCCATGTATACTCAACAGTTAGCTTCCATTTATAAATGAGAACATGTGGTATTTGGTTTTCTGTTAATACGTTAATTTGTTTATGATAAGGGCCTCCAGCTGTAGCCATGTTTATGCAAAGGACATGATTTAATTTCTTATAGCTGCATAGTATTCCATGGTGTATATGTACCACTTTTTAAAAAATCCAGTCCACTATTGATGGGCGTTTAGATTGATTCTGTGTCTTTGACATTGTGAATAGTGCTGTGATGGACATACCGGTGCATGTGTCTTCTTGGTAGAACAACTTGTATTCCTTTGGGTCTGTATGCAGTAATGGGATTGCTGGGTCAAATGGTAGTTCTGTTTTAAGTTTTTTGAGAAACCTTCAAACTGCTTTTCACAATGGCTGAACTAATTTGCATTCCCACCAGCAGTGTGTAAGTGCTCCATATTCTGCGCTACCTTACCACCATCTGTTAAAGACTCTTTAATAATAGCCTGAATGTTGCCTTTGGTTTTTGGGTTTTGTTTTGTTTTTTTTTTCAATTATTTCTCCTTTTATTGCTCCTTCCATGAACCTTGACACTCTCCTTTGGTGGCCTCAGGAAATCTTTTCAACATAAATTATTTCTCGAGCAAAGGAAAATTTACTTTGAGCATTAAGACACATATGTGGTTCTGCTGTGTTTGTTAAATGGCTCTTGGAGCATTTGATCCTTGGTTGAAGGCAGAAGATACCCACATTGGTTTGAGGAGCATTGTCTTCTGAAATCTTTTTGTAAATCACTCTTCTTAAGTTCTCTTTTTCAGGGTTTACCCAGGTTTTCAAGAAATTGTTCAAAAACTGTCACATAAGGTACCAGACTGGTCTTACCATCTCTGGTTCTATGTTTAATATCAGATTCAGCTTAATTCTCCTTTTTTCCTCTTCATTAGTGGAAGAGGCATCCAGTTCATGGCAGATGAAGCTTATGGTTGGAACAGTAAGTGGATCAAACCGATCCACTTTCTGCAAATCAGTAGGCACAGAAATGCGACCTGTTTTGGGATGAACGCTAAAAGGGCTCTTCGGTAAATGATTGATTTCTTTGCTGACATTGATACCCCGTCGTGGAAACAGTCCTGGAGCATAATCTCCCACTCCAGCCAGGTCCACATTTTCATTTTTGATGTTGTTCTGACGTCTGCTGGTGCGCCCAGTGCTGAAGTGAATTGTGAGACTTTTGGAAGCTTTGTTGAAGTTCATGCTGAATTGTTTGAGGAACAAGGGCTAAAATCTTATCCCAGCTTTTGTTATTTTTGAATAACAAGAGAATATCTTGATTAACCAAGGCATAGTCTTCAAAGTTTTTTTTTTTATTATGTTTATAGATTTTCTGACAAAAGGGTGAATTTTTTCAGTTAGTTGAACTTTCTTTTTAACATCTTGACCGTGCTTTACAAGGCTCAGATACTCAACTATCCCAGAATGTACCACCGAAGACAGTTTTCTGATTTATCACAGACCCAACAATATACACCCCTATTTCTAGAATATACCCAGAGACGATGCTTAAATCCAGAGTCCTCCCTCAGTGCTGTGTCAGTGATGCATATGGCCGTTGTCATGAGGATACAGGACTTAGAACATGTATCTGCAGAACTATAGCATCTCCTCACATTGTCATAGTCTGTCATGTCAGTGTCAAACACCAATTCTTTTTCCCGAGCCTGGAAAGCTCCCAGATCCACTGTATTGTGTTGATTGGGTCTGTGGGAATATACTGTGCCTATATCAATCTTGTATGGATTCATTTTCTGCATCTCCTTTTCCAGATCACTCTGGTTGTTGAAGGATTGGTATCGAATGTAAATGTCATCTTTCAATGTGAATGAAAATTTACAGTGTTGGGAGTAATTCTTTACCACTCTGCTGTAGTTGAGCCAGTTACAGTACAGAGAATAGGGAAAGAGCCTCTGGTAATAACATTTAAATAGCTCAGGCAGCTTGGTGGGGTCAGACATTTTCGTGGAGCTCAGAACTCAACCCAGGAAGCTTGACCATTGCCTTTTATGCCTACTTGCTCGACTGGAAATCAGAAGTGTCTGTCTGCATCTTTTTCTTTTAATTGACTGCTGTCAACTTTTAATCCTAAACTTTCTTTGTTCTACTTCTGACCTCACATCAGGATATGGTGAAAACAAGCCTGGGTGCTCTCTCTGGGTTTTGGCAGCAGATTGAAACCATGTAAATCTTTTACCTTGAAACTGAATTCTCACCCTAGCTTTCCACCTACTCTCAACAGAAAACACAGGCCTGGCTCCTTTTCTTCCTCATTCAAACCATATCAAACCACCTTGAAAGGCCTGACCTGATGGATCCACAAGGGTCAATTTTCTGAGTAATAATTTCCTACCCTCTGCAAACACATCTCTGCACTTGACCATCGCACTTGGTACCACTAGCGGAATGTTCAGACATTGCCCACCACCCTGTGGTTCTGTCTTCTCTTGCAGTGACTTGCTAATCGGCTCTGCCGCCTGGGATCTGGTATGTACTTTAGCTGCTCACTAAGCGGCTAGCACTGTGAGCTGTGCTGCTCGATTTACTTATTTCTGTGAAATCTGTAAACCACAACTCAGATCACCATGTTATAAGGCAAAGAAACAGAAAAATTGCGTTCTTTTAGATTTTAATTAATTTTTAAGTTTTCTGCTATGAAATGTAGTAAGAATGAGTAAAACATGTGTCAGGAGTTTTAGTAATAACAGCGGAAGCAACTTTGGTTCTTCACTGGGCCCCGTACAGTCCTTAGGAGTTTTCTGGTAATTTCCACCTGAACTCGTCTCTTAGTTGGCCACTGTTGTGATTCTTTGGCTATTTTTTTTTTGCATTTTATCATCTGTAATTTTTCTGTTCCATTTTGCTTTACTGGAACTTTCTATAAATGAGTATGAATGGAATTAAAACAAAAAGGTTTATTTGGTGATTTCCTGTGTCATTATGTTGCACACATGCTAGTGCCTGATGCACAATCTGTGCATCCGGTAAGGTACTGATATCTAGAATCTATAAGAAACTCAAATCAGCAAGAAAAAAAGAAATACTCTTATGGAGGCTGGGTGTGGGGATTACAGGTGTGAGCCACCGCACCAGGCCCAAATATTTTCTTATTATAATCACGTTGATGCCTCATTTCTCCAATTAACAAGTTATAACAGCGTATGAGAAATATTGTTTACCAAGAATGCTCATTAGAGACGTAATGCTCAGAGTGTTTTCCAGAGCGGATCCCCTAGGCACCACTGCAGGAATGGAGTAAAGTAGTAGGCTTTCAGAAACAAAACAAAGCTGGAGTTCAGCGAATAATATATTGTTTGCATGAGACTGTTTACATATTGTTCACATAGGGTGATGAGATCCCTCAAAAAAACCTATTTTCTCACACCGAAAGGTCAGACTTTGTAAACAGTTAAGACTTAACGCTAACTGTTATACACAACAGATAGCATGACTTTTTATAAGAGGCCCTCAAGATAAAATCTACACATAGAAATTAGGGGTGACCTCATTTCTTACGGCACAGTTTATTCCCTACACCTGCCAATGAGAAAGGTGTTCCTACTGTGCTGTTGACTTTCTGAATAGTTCATATTAGCATGAAGAATGTTGAGTGGGAAGCAGTAAGTGTAGACAGAGAGTAAAGTTCTGATGACCAAGTCGTGGAAGAAATGTTTGAAGTCTGCAGAATTATGTTACAATTTTATGAGATGAGTATAGATTCTTCATGTCTCTCTAAGCCATCCTCCTCTCCGCATATGTGTGATATTCTAGGATTCAGTGTCATTTGAAGATGTGGCTGTGGCCTTTACCCAGGAGGAGTGGGCTTTGCTGGATCCTTCTCAAAAGAATCTCTACAGAGATGTGATGCAAGAAATCTTTAGGAACCTGGCTTCTGTAGGTAAGAATAACAACACTTTCTCATGTAGTTGATTAGAAAACAAGTGTTTTGGCTGGGCACGGTGGCTCACACCTGTAATCCCAGCACTTTGGGAGGCCGAGGCGGGCGGATCACCTGAGGTCGGGAGTTCGAGACCAGCCTGGCCAACATGGCGAAACCCCATCTCTACTAAAAAAATACAAAAATTAGCAGGCGTGGTAGCAAGTGCCTGTAATCCCAGCTATTCAGAAGGCTGAGACAGGTTAATTGCTGGAACCTGGGAAGTGGAGGTTGCAGTGAGCCGAGATTGAGCCACTGCATTCCAGCCAGGCCAACAAAGAAAGACTCTGTCTCAAAAAAAAAAAAAAGCCGGGCGCGGTGGCTCACGCCTGTAATCCCAGCTCTCAGGGAGGCAGAGGCGGGAGGATAGCTTGAGCCCAGGAGTTCGAGACCTGCCTGGGTAATACAGCGAGACCCCGTTCTCCACAAAAAGGAAAAAAAAAAAAAAGTCAAAAAAAAGAAAAAAAGAAAGAAAAGAAAAAGCAAGTGTTTCTTTGTCATGAATGTTTCCTGATTTGGCATGTGGAAAGGGAATACTTTGGTGAAAAAAATTAGACATGGTCACCGTGTATAGTGAACCTTGAGTCGAGCAATTTTTTAAGTTTCTAATCATTTGTAATAATCTTATGGATGTACATTTTAGGAAACAAATTGGAAGACCAGAATATCCAAGAAGACTTCAAAAATCCTGGGAGAAATCTAAGGTAATTTGCATTCACAAGAACAAAAAATGCCCGTTGAGGGAATCTTAGCATGTCATAAGTTTTTAAAACAGACAAAACAGCTGGGCGCGGTGGCTCATGCCTGTAATCCCAGCAATTTGGGAGGCTGAGGCGAGTGGATAATGAGGTCAGGAGTTCGAGACCAGCCTAACCAATATGATGAAACCCCATCTCGACTAAAAATACAAAAATTAGTTGGGTGTGGTGGTCGGTGCCTGTAATCCCAGCTACTCAGGAGGCTAAGGCAGGAGAATTGCTTGGAGTTGGGAGACGGAGGTTGCAGTGAACTGAGATCACGCCATTGCACTCCAGCCTGGGCAACAGAGCAAGAGCGAGACTCCGTCTCAAAAATAATAATAATAATAATAATAATTAAAAAACAGACAAAACAAATAAGAACCACTAGAAATTTTTTTTTTTTTTCCCAGAAGAGTCTTAGCAAAAAACACACCTGAATGTAACATGGATGTTCAGTATTTTCAGAATATTTTACTTGGAAACACTACTAAAATACTGTACATGTGACTATCACAGTTGTGATAATAATGATAATAGCTATGGGGGGGCCCATGTCTTAAACAGTAATTAATTTATTTACTTTAAAACAATTTACACATGGCAGGAAACTTGCATTTTCCCTGGTATTAGTAGCAATGTAAACCATGAATAAATGTACCATTAATGATGTGTTTATCATTTTTACAGCAGTCATGTGGTAGAGAGATTGTTTGAAATTAAAGAAGTCAGTCAATATGGAGAAACCTTCAGCCAGGATTCAGATTTGAATCTGAATAAGAAAGTTTCTACTGGAGTAAAACCATGTGAATGCAGTGTGTGTGGAAAAGTCTTCATATGTCATTCAGCCCTTCATAGGCACATCCTGTCTCACACTGGAAACAACCTATTTGAGTGTGAGGAATGTCCGGAGAAGTTATATCAATGCAAACAATGTGGGAAAGCCTTTATCTCTCTCACCAGTGTTGACAGACACATGGTAACACACACTAGTAATGGGCCTTATAAGGGTCCAGTGTATGAGAAGCCTTTTGATTTTCCTAGTGTATTTCAAATGCCTCAGAGCACTCACACTGGAGAGAAAACATATAAATGTAAACATTGTGATAAAGCCTTCAATTATTCAAGTTATCTTCGTGAACATGAAAGAACTCATACTGGAGAGAAACCCTATGCATGTAAGAAATGTGGTAAATCATTCACTTTTTCCAGTTCTCTTCGCCAACATGAAAGATCTCATACTGGAGAGAAACCCTATGAATGTAAGGAATGTGGCAAAGCCTTCAGTCGTTCCACTTACTTGGGAATACATGAAAGAACGCATACTGGAGAAAAACCCTATGAATGTGTAAAATGTGGCAAAGCCTTTAGATGTTCCAGAGTCCTCAGAGTCCATGAAAGGACTCACAGTGGAGAAAAGCCCTATGAATGTAAACAATGTGGTAAAGCCTTCAAATATTCGAGTAACCTATGCGAGCATGAAAGAACTCACACTGGAGTGAAACCTTATGGATGTAAGGAATGTGGCAAGTCGTTTACTTCTTCCAGCGCCCTTCGAAGCCATGAAAGGACTCATACTGGAGAAAAACCCTATGAATGTAAGAAATGTGGTAAAGCCTTCAGTTGTTCCAGTTCCCTTCGAAAGCATGAAAGAGCTTATATGTGGTAAAAAAA
The DNA here is from genome assembly GCF_007565055.1 of Rhinopithecus roxellana. Classification (NCBI taxonomy): domain Eukaryota; kingdom Metazoa; phylum Chordata; class Mammalia; order Primates; family Cercopithecidae; genus Rhinopithecus; species Rhinopithecus roxellana. Next base: position 111,519,108 of record NC_044556.1, on the reverse strand, counting down.
AAAAAAAAAAATCAACAATAAAACACCTCTGTGAACGTAAGAAGTGTGTTAAAGCTTTCAGTTATTCTAGTTTCATTAGAGCACGTGAAAAAATTAAAAACTCAGGCCGGGTGCAGTGGCTCATGCCTGTAATCCCAGCACTTTGAGAGGCCGAGGCGGGCACATCATGAGGTCAGGAGTTCGAGATCAGCCTGACCAACATGATGAAACCCCGTCTCTACTAAAAATACAAAACTTAGCCAGGCGTGGTGACACGCGCCTGTAGTCGCAGCTGCTCAGGAGGCTAAGGCGGGAGAATCGCTTGAACCAGGGAGGCAGAGGTTTCTGTGAGCCGAGATTGTGCCACTGTACTCCAGTCTGGGCCACAGAGTGAGACTCCGTCTCAAAAAAAAAAAAAAAAAAATTAAAAACTCACACTAGAGAGAAACCCAACACATGTAAGGACGATTAGAATGTTGCAATTTTCCTAGTTCCCTTCTAAAACTTAGAAGAACCCATCCTGGGAAAGAACCTCATAAAATACCAAAAATGCGTTAAAGCACTTAATTTTCCCAGTCGCTTACAAATATATTTTTATCAGTGATTCATTGTTAAAGAAGGTGTCGGCCGGGCGCGGTGGCTCAAGCCTGTAATCCCAGCACTTTGGGAGGCCGAGACGGGCGGATCACAAGGTCAGGAGATCGAGACCCTCCTGGCTAACCCAGTGAAACCCTGTTTCTACTACAAAAGTACAAAAAACTAGCCGGGCGAGGTGGCGGCGCCTGTAGTCCCAGCTACTTGGGAGGCTGAGGCAGGAGAATAGCTTGAGCTCGGGAGGCGGAGCTTGCAGTGAGCGGAGATCCGGCCACTGCACTCCAGCCTGGGGGACAGAGCGAGACTCCGTCTCAAAAAAAAAAAAAGAAGGTGTCTATGCTTTAGATTTTCAGTTTTTTGCAAGGAATCAGGAAGCTGACGATTTCGTAGATACTTTAGAAGCCATCGTACGTGAGCTTAATAGGCTGCGCTTTGTTTTGTTTCTCATCGGTTAACAGAATTTTTGTCCTATTCATTTAAAAATTTATTGGACCCCTAGACTGAGTTGAAATGTGTTTCTAATAGTTGGCAATTTTAGTTTCCGTGTCATTGTTTTAATTGTTCTCTGATTAAGGGACCGTTGAAAAATGAGTTCTTGTTAATTGTTGGAAATTTCTTACTGATCTTATGTGGCAAGTTTTGGTTATTCCTCCCCCATTTTATATATGTGTGTGTGTGTGTATATATATATATATTTATTCTACTTTTTATGGGAAAGCTACTTTTTTGTTGTAAAGATTTTCTTCTATTTTCTTTGCTAATAAAGATTGTTATTAATTTGTATGTATGTGAAGTTTATATAGTCTCATGTACAGTATTATTTTCATTTTCTTTCCTTTATTCTTTGTCATTATTGGCTGTTATTTGCGTGGTTCACTTTTTTAAAAAATGTTATATTTTTAGAGAGGATCTCACTCTGTCAGCCAGGCTGAAGTGTAGTGGTATAGTCATAGCTCACTGCAGCCGCAAACTCCTGGGCTCAAGTGATTCTCCCACCTTAGCCTCCTATGTAGCTGGAGCTACAGACACATGTCACCATGCCCAGCTAATTATGTAATTTTTAAAATTTTTTACAGAGATGGGATCTCGCTGTATTGTCTAGGCTGGTCTTGAATTCCTGGCCTCAAGCTGTCCTCCTGCCTCAGCCTCTCCACATGTTGGGGTTATTGACATGAGCTACCATACCTGGCCTGCTTTTATTTTGAATTAAGAAGAGAGAACTGTGATTGGACAGTATGCTTGTCTAATCTGAGTGTGAAAGCATTCAGTCTTACCATCAAGCATATTGTGGATTTTTCATAAATATTCTCAGACAGGCTCAGAAAGTTTTCTTGTGTTTTTTATTTATTGTTTCGTGGTCAAGGAGTGTTGAACTCTTATCACATGTTTTTTTCCTGCATCTATTGAGATGATTTGTGGTTTTTTGCATTGTATTCATAGTCTATCACTTTAACTGGCTTTCAGATATAAATATATTATGGTTATCGGGGTGAAATGTGTCTTCATCATGGAATATAAGTATTTTATCTACAGGTTGAACGTCTGTAAACCCCAGATTCCAACTACCAAATCTAAAATGCTCCAAAGTCAAAAACTGAGCACCAGCCTTATGCTCAACAGAAATGCTCATTAGAGGATTTTGATTTTTGGATTAGGGATGCTCATCCAGAAAGTTTTCTGCAAATATCCCAAAATTTTTTAAAGTCTGAAATCCAAAGCACTTCCGTTCCCAAGTATTTCAGATAAGAAACACTCAATCCATGTTGATACATTCAATTTTCTAGTGTATTGTTGGGGCCTTTTGGATTTATAGTCAAATTGGTGTGCCCTAGTATACCACATAGTATAGCATCATCTAGTATATATAGCATGTCTACATGTATACTTCTATGTGTATAAATAGCTATATAATATGTAGTATAGTACAGTTTTGTAAGTTAGTATGAATTTTGCGTAACTAGTCTATATTATATGTAATTAGCACTACAATAAATTGTATATTACAGGATTATGGCATTATACTATTTTGTTCTTACCAGTCTGTAGTCTAACATATTTCAGTTGCCTACCATTCCACATATTCATTTAAGCAAATCAGTTGCATCCTCAGGAGAACCAAGAAGCATCTCATGTTCTAGATATACAGAGCATTCCCCTTACACCCTGTTTGTTCTGTCTGCTCGCCAGTGCAAGTCCTGTGTGGATCAGCGTCATTTACAGTACCCCCCCTCTTTTTCGTCTATGAGTATGTATAACTGATAACTGCTCCCAGTCTTACCTGTGCAGTCATGGGTGTCACGTGTTTTTCCCAGTAGCCTTAGGGTCCTAGTTTTTCTGTCACCAATGAGACTGTGGAAACAATTGGCATTACCAACAGAATGAACCAATAATGACTGATGATATCTTTCCAGCTTTAACTACCTGCTTTTGTCTAACTGGTTCCATAATGTAACAGAAATCACCCTTATTAGAACCAGCAGGCCGGGCGCTGGGCTCAATCTGTAATCCAGCACGTTTGGGAGTCCGCGACGGGCGGATCACGAGGTCAGGAGATCGAGACCATCTGGGCTAACACGGTGAAACCCCGTCCTCTACTAAAAATACAAAAACTAGCCGGCGAGGTGCGGGCGCCTGAGTCCCAGCTATCGGGAGGCTGAGGCAGGAGAAATGGCATAAACCCGGGATGCGGGAGCTTGCGTAAGGAGCGGAGATCGGCCACGCAATCCAGCCCGGGTACGGAGCGAGACTCCGTCTCAAAAAAAAAAAAAAAAAAGAACCAGCAATTGATGATGGACTTTCACTTTGGTCTACACAGCACTTTGTGTTATCAGCATTTGCCACCTCGTCCCACAGTAAAACTCTCAACTCCTAGACGTGATTGGTTAACTGGCCATTCCCCAGCAGGATGTATGTTCCACCTTGACCTGTGTTTGGCAGGCAGTTTCCAAGGTACCCCACATTGAGGCAGTGACCCCGCACCTTCACCACTGGGTTCTTCGTTTCTGATTATCAAAAGTCAGACTGTTGCTCTGTGGTAGCTGCATCTCGTTTGGTTACCATCACTGGATGCTTGGAGTAGCCATGTGAACATTATTACTGTATACACTTGGGACAGCACCAGGGATTTTGTGTGTGTGAAGTTGCAGAAAGGAAGAATGTCCCCATGCTGGGAGAATTAAGCATGTCACCTAATTGTCTAACAAGATGACTTGTGCAAGACTAGTGGCCTTGAGTGTGTCTTGTGCTGCTGTTTTATGTGCATTCTTCTGATGAGGTGCACATCCATGGTGCCTCATGGTCCAGGCACTGATGGGTCAAGAAAAGGGGAAGAAGCATTTGGCATTAGCCTCTTTCATTGCAGAACCTCTATCTAGTGTATGGGCTTCTTTTAGCACTACTGATCAGCATGCCAAAGGCGTAACCTTGCAACCTAGATGGCCTTAGTCAAAATGACCTTACTATATGTTGCTAACACCAGCAAGATTGAATGGCACTCACTGGAGGATTAGGTGGTCTTCAATGTCGGTTGATGGACTCCTGAACTGTTTTCTTTAACCACACAGATTGCCCACACTAACGATAGATCAAATGCTGCTCCTTTGCTTGAGAATTAAAAGGTCGTCTGAAGCAGTTTTCATAGAAGAGAAAAGCAGTCATGTGTCATGCTCTGGTCCAGAAACCCAATAGCAGGTGGGCCACTAGGACACTGAAATTTCTGTACTGCTGCTGCCTATGTTTCTGTCACAACAAATATCCTGATCCCTCACTGTTAAGGATTGAGAACTATCCTCCAAGTTGTGTTGGATGACCCAGTTCTCCCCTCTTTCTTACATTGCAGTTCTCAAGAATAAGTGTAGAATGTGCTGGGAATGCAGCATTCTGAAATCAGGAGAGAATGGTAGAACAGCCCAGACTTACAGTCTTCACGGGAAATACAATGTCTCAACACTTTGCTCAGTGAGTCAGGTGATCCTGGGCTGTAAAACCTGGGCTGGGCTATTTTCTGGAGTCTCTTAACTGTGTTGCAAGTGGGGCACATGCAATCAAAATTCCATCCTTCCAGGCAACTTCTCTGAACCTTAGGGGACCACATCACATTGAATTTTAGACTTCTCATCTTTGATACCTTTATAAATAATAAATCAACTTATGTAAGATGTGCATGAATTTGTTCTCTCTCATCATACTCAGACAAGCTGGTAACAGTACACAGTGAGCCTGCTTTGGGGAGAAGCAACTGTGGCACCCACTGTAGCACCCATATGACACAGCAAAGGAGTCTCGCTCTGTTGCCCAGGTTGGAGTGCAGCAGTGCGATCTCGGCTCACTGCAACCTCTGCCTCCTGGGTTCACGCCATTCTCTCGCCTCAGCCTCCCGAGTAGCTGGGTCTACAGGTGCCCGCCACCACTGCCCGGCTAATTTTGTTATATTTTTTGTAGAGACGGGGTTTCACCGTGTTAGCCAGGATGGTCTCGATCTCCTGACCTTGTGATCCACCCACCTCGGCCTCCCAAAGTGCTGGGATTACAGGCGTGAGCCACCGTGCCCGGCCAAACCTAGAATTCTTAAACACCACAACACAACTATTACCTTGTAGGAGACATGCAACAATGACAATGTTGGTTTTATCCTTTCTGGAGGAATACATTTATGAATATAAATAGGGTACACAGGCATTCACCCACTGGCCTCAAAGGAGCTCCTACCCAAGAGAAAAAGTTTTACAATTTGACCTGATTGGGATCTGAAGGTTTACTGAATAACATATAAAACTCGATAACTGGGTGCCGATTGGGTTTTATGCTTCTGCAAAATGGCCTGTGAATTAATTTAAAAATCTGTTGAAATGCCTCAATTGGGAAACCTTCATGTCCTTAATCAATACAGGTTACAAAAGAATTATACCCTGGTGATGCCACAAAATTTATGGTTCCCCTATGATCTTAGAGGGAATTACTATATATAAAACAGGTATGCTATCTTTTAATCAAAAAACAAGTATCATGTAGCCTAAATTCTCCATAGTCATAGCGCCCATTGTGCTAAAATAGACCATAGTTGACATGGATTCCCTGCTCCAATGAGTAATACAATTGTTTGCTACTTCTACATGTTCTTGACAAAGAGGGAGCCCCTGAACCCCACTAGTTAATATAACTTAACATGGTTGAACATAAGTTTTTCCAAAGGTTACTAGGTAGATACTGATTCCATTTCATTAATAGATGTATTATCTCCTTTTGTGGGTTTCGGTAGATTGTGTCTGAAGGAATTAGTTCCATTGACCTGGGTTATATGTATGGGAATAGAGCTGTGTATAGTATTTTTTTTTTTTTAATCCTTTCAGTGCCCATGGGGTCAGCAATGCTGGTCTGTCATTCATTTTTTTATATTTGTCTTTTTTTTTTTTTTGAGACAGAGTCTCGCTCTGTCGCCCAGGCTGGAGTGCAGTGGCCGGATCTCAGCTCACTGCAAGCTCTTCCTCCCGGGTTTACACCATTCTCCTGCCTCAGCCTCCTGAGTAGCTGGAACTACAGGCGCCCACCACTATACCCGGCTAATTTTTGGTATTTTTAGTAGAGACGGGGTTTCACCGTGTTAGCCAGGATGGTCTCGATCTCCTGACCTTGTGATCTGCCCGCCTCTGCCTCCCAAAGTGCTGGGATTACAGGCGTGAGCCACTGCAGCCAGCCCTAATGTTTTTCTTTGGATTGATATAATTGTATATTTGTTAATGTAAATCAAAACCCAAAATATGCATGTGTTTTGTGGGCCTAGAAGGGTGGCTTGTGAAAAAAAAAAATGACGGTAAAATTCAAGATTAGGAAAGGTACAGTTTATTATTAAACTTTTTTTTTTTTTTTTTTGAGACGGAGTCTCACTCTGTCACCCACACTGGAAAGCAGTGGTGCGATTTCCACTCACTGCAAGATCCGCTTCCCAGGTTCAAGCGATTCTCCTGCCTCAGCCTCCCGAGTAGCTGGGACTACAGGCGCGCACCACTGCACCCAGCTAATTTTCATATTTTTGGAGGCAGCGTTTCACCGTATTGGCCAGGCTGGTCTCCAACTCCTGACCTCGTGATCCGCCCTCCTTGGCCTCTCAAACTGCTGGGATTACAGGCGTGAGTGACTCCTCTTGGCCCTAAAATGTTTATTATAACCATCATAATATCTCAGTAGTCACACAAGTAAAGAATAAAAACATAATTTATGGGATCAATATTCTCCAAACGATTTGGAATGTAATGCCACTAGGAATAAAGATTGCTAGAGAGGATTGGCGTGTATTACCCAATAGTACAGTGTAACCATCTGCTACCTAGGACCTTGAGCAAGGTGGAATACGCTAACATTTTTGGTAAGGTAACATGTCAGTCAATATACAACAGTGTTAACACAATAAAACCATTCCATTTCCTTTATTAAATTAAGTTTACAAAGAGACTGAAAAAAGCATTTCAAAATCCGCTGTTTTCCCAATGGCCAAAATGCAGATTACACTCAAGGAGCATTCTTGTTCTTCTGATACCATGATCTATGTAAAAAATATGCCTCCGGCCGGGCGCAGTGTCTCACGCCTGTAATCCCAGCACTTTGGGAGGCTGAGGCAGGTGGATCACCTGAGGTCAGCCTAGCCAATATGGTGAAACCCTGTCTCTACTAAAAATAGAAAAAATTAGCCAGGCATGGTGGCAGGCGCCTGTAACCCCACCTACTTGGGAGGCTGAAGCAGGAGAATCGCTTGAAACCGGGAGGCAGAGATTGCAGTGAGCTGAGGTCAGGCCATTGTGCTCCAGCCTGGGCAACAAGAGCGAAACTCCATCTCAAAAAAAAAAAACTTCCTTTATTTTTTGAACTGAGGCTAAGTATTTAAAAGAATTGAATTCAAAATAAGTTTATTTCCCACTAGAGTGGAGTTATCTACGCTTTTTTTTTTTTTTTTTTTTTTTTTTTTGAGGCGGAGTCTCGCTCTGTCGCCCAGGCTGGAGTGCAGTGGCCAGATCTCAGCTCACTGCAAGCTCCGCCTCCCGGGTTCACGCCATTCTCCTGCCTCAGTCTCCCGAGTAGCTGGGACTACAGGCGCCCGCCAGGTCGCCCGGCTAGTTTTTTGTATTCTTTAGTAGAGACGGGGTTTCACCGTATTAGCCAGGATGGTCTTGATCTCCTGACCTCGTGATCCGCCCGTCTCGGCCTCCCAAAGTGCTGGGACTACAGGCGCCCGCCACCTCGCCCGGCTAGTTTTTTGTATTTTTTTAGTAGAGACGGGGTTTCACCGTGTTAGCCAGGATGGTCTCGATCTCCTGACCTCGTGATCCGCCCGCCTCGGCCTCCCAAAGTGCTGGGATTACAGGCTTGAGCCACCGCGCCCGGCCATATCTACACTTTTTGAGAAAGGATCTTGCCCCATCACCAAGGCTGGAGTGCAGTGGTGTGTTCATGGCTCACTGAAGCCTTGACCTCCTGGGCTCAAGAAATCTTTTCACCTCAGCCTCCTGCGTAGCAGAGACCACAGGCACATGCCAGCATGCCTAGCTAATTTTTAAATTTTTTGTAGAGATGAGATCTCACTATGTCGCCCAGGCTGTTCTTGAACTCCTAGGCTCAAACAATCCTGCTTAGGCCTCCCAAAGTGTTGAGAATACAGGTGTGAGGCCACCATGCTTGACCTATCTGTACTTTTATCTCTTATCTGTGAAGATTTCTTTCTTGCTACCATACAAATCAATATTCAGGAGTTCTAACTGTTGCTACTATGAAGATATATCAGAATATTAATGGACTAAGCAGACTTTTCTTTTTTTTTTTCTTTTTGAGAGGGTGTCGGAGTTTCACTCTTGTTACCCAGGCTGGAGTGCAATGGCACAATCTCGGCTCACCGCAACCTCCGCCTACTGGGCTCAAGTGATTCTCCTGCCTCAGTGTCCAGAGTAGCCTCAGTGTCCCGAGTAACTGGGATTACAGGCATGTACCACCACGCCTGGCTAATTTTGTATTTTTAGTAGAGATGGGGTTTCTCCATGTTGGTCAGGCTGGTCTTGAACTCCCGACCTCAGGTGCTCTGCCCACCTCGGCCTCCCAAAGTGCTGGGATTACAGGCGTGAGCCACCGCGCTCAGCGCAGACTTTTCTCTTTTATGAGTAATTGGTAAAACCATTCACTTCTGAAACTCAGAGTGTCCCTGTCTCATACTTTAATACAGAAGAATGAACACCACTCATGTGTGACTTAATACACTGTTATACAATGAGAACACATGGACACAAGGAGGGGAGAAACACACACCGTGGCTGGTCGGGGGTGGGGAGAGGGAGAACATAAGCATAAATAGCTAATGCATGCAGGGCTTAATACCTGGTTGATGGGGTAATAGGTGCAGCAAACCACCATGGCACACATTTACCTATAGAGCAAACCTACTCGTCCTGCACATGTATCCAGAGCTTAAATTAAATTAAATTTTACTTTGCAGTCAGGTAGCGTGATGCCTCCAGCTTTGTCTTTTTGCTTAGGGTTGTCTTGGCTGTACATGGTTCCATATGAAATTTAAAGTAGTTTTTTCTAATTCTATGAAGAAAGTCAATTATAGCTTCATGGGGATGGCATTGAATCTATAAATTACCTCGGGCAGCATGGCCGTTTTCACGATTCTGATTCTTCCTATCCATGAGCAGTGGAATGTTCTTCCATTTGTTTGTGTGCTCTCTTATTTCCTTGAGCAGCGGTTCATAGTTCTCCTTGAAGAGGGTCCTTCACATCCCTTGTAAATTGTATTCCTAGCTATTTCATTCTCTTTGTAGCAGTTGTGAATGGGAGTTCACTCATGATTTGGCTCTCTGTTATTGGTGTATAGAATGCTTGTGATTTTTGCACATTGATTTTGTATCCTGAGACTTTGCTGAAGTTGCTTATCAGCCTAAGGAGTTTGGGGGCTGAGACAATGGTTTTGTTTTGTTTTGTTTTGTTTTGTTTTTGTTTTTGTTTTTGTTTTTGTTTTGAGATGGAGTCTCGCTCTGTCGCCCAGGCTGGAGTGCAGTGGCACGATCTCAGCTCACTGCAAGCTCCGGCCGTTCTCCTGAGTTCAGGCCATTCTCCTGCCTCAGCCTCCCAAGTAGCTGGGACTACAGGCAGCCGCCACCACGCCCGGCTAATTTTTTGTATTTTTAATAGAGATGGGGTTTCACCATGTTGGCCAGGATGGTCTCAAACTCCTGGCCTTGGGATCTGCCCACTTCAGCCTCCCAAAGTGCTGAGATTACAGGCCTGAGCCACCGCACCCGGCCTAGGGTTTTCTAAATATAGAATCATGTTATCTGCAAACAGAGACAATTTGACTTCCTATTTAAATACCTTTATTTCTCTTGCCCAATTGCCCTGGCCAGAACTTCCAACACTATGTTGAATAGGAGTGGTGAGAGCGGGCATCCCTGTCTTGCGCCAGTTTTCAAGGGGAATGCTTCCAGTTTTCGCCCATTCAGTATGATATTAGCTGTGGGTTTATCATAAATAGCTCTTATTATTTTGAGATACGTCCCATCGATACCTAGTTTATTGAGAGTTTTTAGCAAGAAGGGCTGTTGAATTTTATTGAAGGACGTTTCCACATCTATTGAGATAATCATGTGATTTTTGTCATTGGTTCTGTTTGTGTGATGGATTACATTTATTGATTTGAGTATGTTGAACCAGCCTTGCATCCCAGGGATGAAGCTGACTTGATCATGGTGGAGAAGCTTTTTGATGTGCTGATGGATTCAGTTTGCCAGTATTTTATTGAGGATTTTCGCATCTATGTTCATCAGGGATATTGGCCTGAAATGTTCTTTTTTTGTGTGTGTGTCTCTGCCAGGTTTTGGTATCAGGATGATACTGGCCTCATAAAATGAGTTAGCGAGGATTCCTTATTTTTCTATTTATTGGAATAGTTTCAGAAGGGTTGCAACCAGCTACTCTTTGTACCTCTGGTAGAATTCGGCTGTGAATCCATCTGGTCCTGGACTTTTTTTAGTAGGTAGGCTATTAATTATTGCCTCAATTTCTGAACTTGTTACTGGTCGGTTCAGGGATTTGACATCTTCCTGGTTTAGTCTTGGGAGGGTGTATGTGTTCAGGAATTTATCCATTTCTTTTAGATTTTCTAGTTTATTTGCCAAGAGGTGTTTATAGTAGTCTCTGATGGTAGTTTGTATTTCTGTGGGATCAGTAGTGATATCCCCTTTATCATTTTTTATTGTGTCTATTTGATTCTTCTCTCTTTTCTTCTTTATTAGTCTGGCTAGTTGTCTATTTTGTTAATCTTTTCAAAAAAAAAAAAAAAAAACAGCTCCTGGATTCATTGATTTTTTTGAAGGGTTTTTCGTGTCTCTGTCTCCTTCAGTTCTGCTCTGATCTTAGTTATTTCTTGTCTTCTGCTAGCTTTTGAATTTGTTTGTTCTTGCTTCTCTAGTTCTTTTGTGATGTTAGGGTGTCGATTTTAGATCTTTCCTGCTTTCTTCTGTGGGCATTTAGTGCTACAAATTTTCCTCTAAATACTGCTTTAAATGTGTCCCAGAGATTCTGGTACGTTGTGTCTTTGTGCTCATTGGTTTCAAAGAACTTATTTATTTCCACCTTAATTTTGTTATTTACCCAGTAGTGATTCAGGAGCAGGTTGTTCAATTTCCATGTAGTTATGCGGTTTTGAGTGAGTTTCTTAATCCTGAGTTCTAATTTGATTGCACTGTGGTCTGAGGGACTGTTGGTTATGATTTCCGTTCTTTTGCATTTGCTGAGGAGTGTTTTAAATTTTTAAAAAACAGTTATAAGTCAAACAAAAGGAAGGCGAAATCTAGATTTTCCTCATACGTGCTACATTTCAGTGCCCTCAATCTTCCATTTTTGTGAGTTTATGTGAATGATGCTCACATAATGTATACCTCATAGCTTGGAGGTAGCAACCATTGACCGCATGCTTTTACATACAAAGTAGGAATAAAGAATAGGATTGAATAATTTGAAAGTTGAATTACATAAATAATAATTGTTCAGGCCAGATGCAGTGGCTTAACACCTATAATCTCAGCACTTTGGGAGGCCAAGGCAGGAGGATACCTTGATTCCAAGAGTTCAAGACTAGCCTGAGCAACACAGTGAGACCCTCATCTCTAAAATATATATATATAAATTAGCCAGACATGGTGGGGCACACCTGTAGTCTCAGCTACTCAGGAGGCTGAGGAGGGAGAATCACTTGAACCCAAGAGGTTGTGGCTACAGTGAGCCATGATATTGCCACTGCACTCCAACCTGGGTAACAGAGTGAGATCCTGTCTCAAAAAATAAAAAATAAAATCATATTTGCTCAAATAGTCTTAAATACTGCCATTACCAAAAACAGTATACATTAAATAGAATTATACCTACTGATCTATCAGTCTCTCTTCTTTGAAACATGAAATTAAATTATCTAATTGTTTTGACTTTGGGTTATTCCCTATAATAAATGCACTGATTTAGAGTAATGTCTAAAAGTGTTAGTACCTTAGTTCTTTCCAGGGCGAGTCCTCTTAATTTTCATTTAGACTTGATTTTTCACTAAGTACTTTCTCACACTTACTGCACCTGTAATGTTTCTGGTGCTTTCTAAGTTGTGTATTTTGGACAAAGGTCCTTCCACATTTATTACATTTGTGGAGGTTCTCTCCTATAGAAATGCTCTGTTGAGCAGAATGTAAGCATCGGTTAAAGGCTTTGCTAACGCTTTTACATTGGTACAATTTCCCTCCAGGGTAAATACTGTGGTGTTCTCTGAAGTGTATATTTTGGACAAAAGTCTTTCCAAAATAATGACATTTGTAGGATTTCTTTTTTTTTTTTTTTTTTTTTTTTTCTGAGACGGAGTCTCGCTCTGTGGCCCGGGCTGGAGTGCAGTGGCCAGATCTCAGCTCACTGCAAACTCCGCCTCCCGGGTTTACGCCATTCTCCTGCCTCAGCCTCCCGAGTAGCTGGGACTACAGGCGCCCACCACCTTGCCCGGCTAGTTTTTTGTATTTTTAGTAGAGATGGGGTTTCACCATGTTAGCCAGGATGGTCTCAATCTCCTGACCTCGTGATCCGCCCGTCCCGGCCTCCCAAAGTGCTGGGATTACAGGCTTGAGCCACCGTGCCCGGCCCATTTGTAGGATTTCTATCCAGTACCAATTATTTAATTTTCGGTAAGGTGTGAACACCTATTAAAGGCTTTGCCATATTCTTGCCATTTCAAAGGTTTCTCTGCAGTATGGATTCCCTGATGTGTAAGGATCGAGTAGCAGTTAATGGGTTTACCATTCTTTGCATTTTAATGACTTCTCTCCAATATAAATTTTCTTATGTGTATTTAGATGTGATGATTGACAAGACTCTTCTACCTTTATGACATCTGTGTGAGTTTTTTCCAGTGAGAATTCTCTGATACTGAGTAAGTGGTGAGAACTGGTTAGAATTTTCCCACATTTCTTACATTTGTAAGGCTTCTCTTGAATATGGATACTCTGATGGATGGTAAGTTTTGGGGAATATTAAATACTTTCCTATATTTGTTACATTTGTAATGATTATCTGAAAAAGAAGTACTCTGATGTTTACTGGAATTTGAGTGATGGTTAAAGTTTTTCTGAGTTTCATTACAAAAGGTTTATTTCGAAAATCGATGTTGATATTTATTTATAGAAACATGTTTCTATATAGAAGCAGCTGATGTAAGCTGAGGTTTCTTCTGAGATGTTCTATGTTCTTGGTCTCCTGTGGCAGGTGAATTTCTGTTATGAGTAGTTGTTGCCCATTGGTGATGCACATTATAACATTGTTTTTGCCCTTTACCTCCACCTGCATCTTCACACTTTTACCTTAAGTGTAAATTCTCAAGGTCACAGCTTTCATCACTTCCCACTATTACTTTTCCAAACAAAATATCCGTGCCCAGCTTTGGTGAAAGGGCTTGGTTGTAACGAGATGACAGAGCTGAAAGAAATGAACATAACAGATTATCTTACTTACTGGATTTAGTAGAGTATACATTACAAATCGAATATAAAATTATACCAAGCTGAGAACATGAGCATGATGGCAGAATTTTTAAAAATTCAAAGTAACCGGCCGGGTGCGGTGGCTCAGGCCTGAAATCCTAGCACTTTGGGAGACCCAGGTGAGCAGATCACGAGGTCAGGAGATTGAGAACATCCTGGCTAACACGGTGAAACCCCTGTCTCTACTAAAAATACAAAAAATTAGCCGGGCGCGGTGGTAGCGCCTGTAGTCCCAGCTACTCGGGAGACGGAGGCAGGAGAATGGCGGGAACCCGGGAGGCGGAGCTTGCAGTGAGCTGAGCTCCGGCCACTGACTCCAGCCTGGGCGACAGAGCGAGACTCTGTCTCAAAAAAAAAAAATTTCATTCCTAGGCCAGGCACGGTGGCTCAAGCCTGTAATCCCAGCACTTTGGGAGGCTGAGGCGGGTGGATCACAAGGTCAGGAGTTCGAGACCAGCCTGGCCAACGTGGTGAAACCCCCATCTCTACTAAAAATACAAAAGTTAGCCAGGTGTGATGGCACTTGCCTGTAATCCCAGCTATTCAGGAGGCTGAGGCAGGAGAATCACTTGAACCGGAGAGGTAGTGGTTGTGTGAGCAGAGATGGGGCCACTGCACTGCAGCCTGAGCAACAGAGTAAGACTTCGTCTGAAAAAAAAAAAATTAATTAATTGAAAATAAACTGTTAAGACACAAAGCAAGTTTTTACAAGTTTTAAAAAGTGGGAATCTTACAAAGTATGATTTCAGATAAAAGTTAAGTAAAACTAGAAACCAAAAGCACAAGTAATTCTGAAAAATTCAAATGTGTAACAATTAAACAACAAACTCTTGAACATGCTCTCATTTAAGGGATAAAAAACTTAACAGTGTGAAGATGGCCATATTAGGCCCAAAGTGATCTACAGATCCAATGCAATCTCTATCAAAGTTTCCAGTGTCATGTTTTGCATAAATATAAAGAGCAATTCCAAGAACCATATGAAATTTAAGGAACCAGAAGAGCCCAACAGTTGTCAAAAAGAAAAAACACTGGAGACATCATGCTTTGATTTTAAAACGGATTATAAAGCTATAGTAATCAAAATAGTCTGGTACTGGAATAAAGGAAGACAAATACACCAATGAAACAGAATAGAGCACAGAAACAAACCCTTGCATATATGGTCGTATTAAGTGTTATTTGCACACTCATATTCACTGCAGCGTTTTTCAGAAAATTAACAAGTGGAAGGCACCCAAATTCCCTCAGTGAAAGAACTGGATAGAGACAATGTGAAAAACACAAATAACTGAATATTATTCATCTTTTGAAAGCTGAAATTTTGTTATATTGACAATAGGAATAAATCTTGAAGACACTATGCAAATGAAATAACCAAGTAACAAAAAAGATACTGGGCCAGGAGCAGTGGCTCACGCCTGTAATCCCAACATTTTGGGAGGTCGAGGTGGGTGGATCACTTGAGGTCAGGAGTTTGAGACCAGCTGGACCAAAATGGTGAAACCCCGTCTCTACTAAAAATGCAAAAATTAGGCTGGACGCGGTGGCTCACGCCTGTAATCCTGGCACTTTGGGAGGCCGAGGCGAGTGGATCATGAGATCAGGAGATCAAGACCATCCTGGCTAACACGGTGAAACCCCGTCTCTACTAAAAATACAAAAAATTAGCCGGGTGTGGTGGCAGGGTGCCTGTAGTCCCAGCTACTTGGGAGGCTGAGACAGGAGAATGGCGTGAACCCGGGAGGTGGAGCTTGCAGTGAGCCGAGATCTTGCCACTGCACTCCAGCCTGGGCGACAGAGCAAGACTCCGTCTCAAAAAAAAAAAAAAAAAAAAGAGAGGGAGATACTGTATGATTCCGTTTATGTGAGATATCTAAAGTAGTCAAACCCCTAGAAAAAGAAAGCAGAATACACTTTGTCAGGAGCCGGGGGTAGGAGAAAATGGGTAGTTGTTTCAAGAACAACCTGTTAGAACACAAAACAACTTATCATTTTTGAGAGGATTGACTCATACACTGTATCTTTTCTGACCACGTGAAATAAAACTAGACATCTAATGCTGAAGCAATACTGACAAACCTAAAAGTATGTGGAAGGTAACAACACATTCTTGAATGCTTTTTTTTTTTTTTTTTTTTTTTTGAGACGGAGTCTTGCTCTGTCCCCCAGGCTGAGGGAGTGCAGTGGCCTGATCTCCGTTCACTGAAAGCTCCGCCTACCGGGTTCCCACCATTCTCCTGCCTCAGCCTCCCAAGTAGCTGGGACTACAGGCGCCGGCCACCACGCCCAGCTAATTTTTTGTATTTTTAGTAGAGACGGGGTTTAACTGTGTTAGCCAGGGTGGTGTCAATCTCCGGACCTCGTGATCCTCCCACCTCGACCTCCCAAAGTGCTGGGATGACAGGCGTGAGCCTGCCGTGCCTGGCCAGAACAGTCTTTTCAACAAATGATGTTGGAAAACTGGATATCCACGTGGGGAAAAAACGAGACTGTAGACTTACCCAGCACCATATACAAAAACCATCTTAAATGGATTAAATACTTAAACATAAAAACTGTAACTCTAGGCCAGGCACGGTGGCTGACACCTATAATCCCAGCACTTTGGGAGGCCGAAGTGGGCAGATCACGATGTCAGGAGACTGAGAACATCCTGGCTAACATGGTGAAACCCCATCTCTACTAAAAATACAAAAATTAGCTGGACGTTGTGGCATGCGCCTGTAGTCCCACTTACTCAGGAGGCTGAGGCAGGAGAATTGCTTGAATCCGTAAGGTGGAGGTTGCAGTGAGCCGAGATCGCACCACTGTGTTCCAGCCTGGGCGACAGAGTGAGATGCGTCTCTTAAATAAATAAATAAATAGAAAATAAACTGTAACTCTAAAATCCTTAGACGAAAATATAAGGGGAAAGATGGTAACATTGGTCTTGGCAATATTTTCTTGTCTACGACATCAAATATATAAACAACAACAAAAAAGACTAAGAGAATGGGCTACATTAAACTTAAAAAACTGCCCGTCAAAGGACACATTCAGTGGAATCAAAGTCCCACCTAAGGAATGAGAGAAAATATTTGAAAAGCAGATATCTGACAGGATATATATATAAACAACTCCAGGCCGGGCGCGGTGGCTCAAGCCTGTAATCCCAGCACTTTGGGAGGCCGAGACGGGCGGATCACGAGGTCAGGAGATCGAGACCATCCTGGCTAACACGGTGAAACCCCGTCTCTACTAAAAAATACAAAAAAACTAGCCGGGCGAGGTGGCGGCGCCTGTAGTCCCAGCTACTCGGGAGGCTGAGGCAGGAGAATGGCGTGAACCCGGGAGGCGGAGCTTGCAGTGAGCTGAGATCCGGCCACATGCACTCCAGCCTGGGCCACAGAGCGAGACTCCGTCTCAAAAAAAAAAAAAAAAAAAAAAACAACTCCAAAAACTAAACAAAGAAAAAGCAGATAATGCCATTTAAAAATGGGCAAAAAACTGACCAGTGATATGCAAATCCTTAGAAAAATGCAAAGTGGCCAGGCGCAATGGCTCACACCTATAATAAAAATACAAAAATTAGCTGGGTGTGTTGGCATGTGCCCATAGTCCCAGCTACTCGGGAGACTGAGGTGGGAGGTTCAGTTGAGCCTAGGAGGTTGAGGCTACAGTGAGCCAAGATTGCACTACTTTGCTCCAGCCTGGGTGAAAAAGTAAGACCCTGCCTCAATAAAATAAATAAATAAAATAAAAATGCAAAGCTAATCTACCAGATTTCCTTTGCTAACACCCATTAGATAGCCACTATCAAGCCAATAAAGAACCCATAAATGTTCTCTAGGATATGGAGAAACTGAGACTCCTGTGCACTGCTGGTGGAGAATTATTGATCCAGCTACTACAAAAAGTAGTATGGAAGTTTCTCTCTTTTTTTTTTTTTTTTTGAGACAGAGTTTTGCTCTGTTGTCCAGGCTGGAGTGCAATGGTGTGATCTTGGCTCACTGCAACCTCTGCCTCCCAGGTTCAAGTGATTCTCCTGCCTCAGCCTCCCTATAGATGGGTTTACAGGCACACGCCACCATGCCCAGCTAATTTTTGTATTTTTAGCAGAGATGGGGTTTCACCATGTTGGCCAGGCTGGTCACAAACTCCTGACCTCAGGTGATCTGCCCGCCTCAGCCTCCCAAAGTGCTGAGATTACAGATGTGAGCCACCACACCCGGCCATATGGAGGTTTCTCAAACAGAATTATTATATGATATAGCAATCCCACTTCTGGATATCCATCCAAAATATGCAAAACAGGACCTGAACAACATATCTGCACACCCATGTTTATTGCAGCAATATTCCTGAAAGCTGAAAGGTCGAAGCAACCCAGGTTTCCTTTGATGAATGAATGAAGAAAGAAAATGTGGCATATGGCCAGGCACGGAGGCTCTTGTCTGTAATCCCAGCACTTTGAGAGGCTGAGGGGCAGATTGCTTGAGACAAGCCTGGGCAACATGGCAAAACTCCGTCTCTACCAAAAATACAAAAATTAGCCAGGTGTGGTAGTGCGAGCCTGTAGTCCCAGCTACTCAGGAGGCTGAGGCAGGAGGACCACTTGAGTCTGGGAGGCAAAGTTTGCAGTGAGCCAAGATTGTACCACTGCACTCTAGCCTGGGTGACAGAGTGAGACCGTGTCTTACAAAAAAAAAAAAAAGAAAGAGAAAAGAAAAAGAAAGAAAATGTGGCACATAGGCATATGCACAGAATGGAATATTATTCAGCCTCAAACAAGGAAACCTTTATGACACAGTACAATACAAATAAATCTTTTTTTTTTTCTTTTTTTTTGAGATGGAGTCTCGCTCTGTCGCCCAGGCTGGAGGGCAGTGGCCAGATCTCAGCTCACTGCAACCTCCGCCTCCCAGGTTCATGCCATTCTCCTGCCTCAGCCTCCCCAGTAGCTGGGACTACAGGCGCCCGCTACCTCACCCGGCTAGTTTTTTGTATTTTTTAGTAGAGACGGGGTTTCACCGTGTTAGCCAGGACGGTCTCGATCTCCTGACCTCGTGATCCTCCCGCCTCGACCTCCCAAAGTGCTGGGATTACAGGCTTGAGCCACCGCGCCCGGCCATAATAAGAATAAATCTTGACCACATTATAAGTGAAGGAAGACACTAACAAAGTGCCAGAGAGTGTGTGATTCCACATATAGGTAGTAAACTCACAGAAAGTAGAATGGTGCTTGCCAGCAGGTGGGTTTATAAAACTGTCGCCGCACCCAAGACCAACGGGGACTATTGTGAGAGCCGCCACCTAGTGGCACACTGGAGGACCTAAGGTCCTGACTAAAGACCGGGAAATAGGCCGGGCGCGGTGGCTCAAGCCTGTCATCCCAGCACTTTGGGAGGCCGAGACGGGCGGATCACGAGGTCAGGAGATCGAGACCATCCTGGCTAACACGGTGAAACCCCGTCTCTACTAAAAAATACAAAAAATTAGCCGGGCGAGGTGGCGGCGCCTGTAGTCCCAGCTACTCCGGAGGCTGAGACAGGAGAATGGCAGGAACCCGGGAGGCGGAGCTTGCAGTGAGCTGAGATCCGGCCACTGCACTCCAGTCCGGGCTACAGAGCGAGACTCCGTCTCAAAAAAAAAAAAAAGAAAAAAAAAAAAAAGACCGGGAAATAACCTATTGAACTTGGTCTCACTGAAGATCCTGAAGCAACCTGGTAACCCTCTCAGACTCCTCTTAGCCATGATCCAGAAATAGTCCTGCCCATTGAGATAGCTGGGGGGAGACACGCACAGCTGTGGCCATGGAGGCAGACCCGCAGACCTTGGCCTCAGCTGTAGTCCCTTAAGAAGCACTGTGACGCAGTTCCAGCCCACACAGCTACAATCCATGGCCAGTTCTTCGCACCCAGAGGCTGACATAGTGAACTGGGAGGAGAGGTGCTAACTACCTAGCGGGAGCCAAAATCCATCCATGCACCAGGTATCAGGCCCACCTGGATCCAACTGCAGGACCTTGCCCTTGAGCCTGCCCTATAAAAATCAGAGTTCTCAAGGCAATCCAGTCTGCCCAGGGACCAGACAGGATCCTTGACTTCCCAAGTCCCTGGTAATAGGCACACCAAAGGCAGACCCCACTGTAGACCCAGCAGCAGCCTTGTGATCCAGCTATAACCTCTCTTTTGTGCAATTCAAGAGGAGATCCTATCAGCCCAAGGACCCTGCAAGAGGTCTTTGCCTGATAAAACTAGTTTATAAAAACTGGAGATGTTTGCTCCTTCAAACATCCAGATACCCATGCAAGGCTACACGGTGCCCACTCTCAATATGTCTGTTTTAATATATTACTGAAAATTTGCACCACAGTAATTAGGCAATTTTTTAAAAAGCTATCTGACTTGGAAAGGAGGAGTAAAAATGTTGCTATTTGTGAATGACATCTTTTTTCCCCCCCTTGAGACAGAGTCTTGCTCTCCTGCCCAGGCTGGAGTGCAGTGGCATGATCTTGGCTCATTGCAACCTCCACTTCCAGGGCTCAAGTGATCCTCCCACCTCAGTCTCCCGAGTAGCTGGGACTACAGGTGGGCACCACCACACTCAGCTAACTTTTTCGTTTTTTGTGGAGATGGGTTCTTTGCCATGTTGCCCAGGCTAGCCTCAAGCTCCTGGGCTTGGGTGATCCTCCTGCCTCAGCCTCCCAAAGTGCTGGGATTACAGGCATGAGCCACTGAGCCCCACCCCAACATAATCTTATGTGTTTAAAAAAAAAGAAAAAAAACTAGAACACAGCAATAAACTGTTTGAACTAATAAATGCATTCAGGAAAGGAGCATGATGCAAAATCACATGAGAAAATCAGATGCAGCCGGGCGCGGTGGCTCACACCTGTAATCCCAGCACTTTGGGAGACTGAGACGGGTGGATCACGAGGTCAGGAGTTCGAGACCAGCCTGGCCAACATGGTGAAACCCCGTCTCTACTAAAAATAAAAAAATTAGCCAGGCGTGGTGGCAGGACGCCTGTAGTCCCAGCTACTAGGGAGACTGAGGCAGGAGAATCACTTGAGCCTAGGAGGCGGACATTGCAGTGAGCTGAGATCGTACCATTGCACTCCAGCCTGTGGGACAAGAGAGAGACTTCATCTCAAAAAAAAAAAAAAAAAAAAAATCTTACCACTTGGGAAGTAGATAAGGGAGGGAGATAGTAGTTGTTGGGACATGAGTGATGCTGGTTCTATTTCTTGGTTACACACCTGTATTCGCTTTGTAATAACTCACAGAGCTTTACGTGAATGTTTTGTATTTTTTTGTATGTGTGTTGTATATCAAAAAAATTATTATATATTTTTACATAAATCCTAACTTAGAATCTCAGAGTAACAGTAGTGTTTTATTTTGTTTGAAGTGAGACACACTCACCCATAACATCATCAAATGGCTTTGAATATTCTGAGCGATTTATTCATGTTATAACCCTTGGGTAACCCCCCAGGTCTTTTCAGTTTTAGTTTTACTCCAATTTGGAAAGTGGAATAGTTTCAATTTGGGGGAGTGCAACTGTTTTCCGGCCAAGTCCTACCCTAACCCTAAGGCCAGGACAGCTAGTACTGTGCCCTGTGCATAGCAGGGCAGTTGTAGAACTGGGCTGAATCAGAAACAAAATTAGTAGCAACCACTGGTTTAAGGTAAGAGATGCATTAACTGGGCATGAATTCCATGTGTGCTGTGAGAGTTTGCCCCATGGCCAGTCCAGGGTTTAGGTCTTAGAAAATAGCTTTGCCCTGTTAAAAAGCAAAGAATGACTTCAAGACATACTCAGCTGTTTGGCTAAATTTCTGCAGGAGGATATGTTTTCACAGCTGATCTTTTTTTTTTTTTTTTTTTTTTTGAGACGGAGTTTTGGTCTTATTAACCAAGCTGGAGTGCAATGGCGCGATCGTGGCTCACTGTAACCTCCACTTCCCAGCCTCACTCGATTCTCCTGCCTCAGCCTCCCGAGTAGCTGGGATTACAGGCGATCGCCACCACTCCTGGCTAATTTTTTTTTTCTTTTCTTTTTTGTATTTTTAGCAGAGACCAGGTTTCACCATATTGGCCGGGCTGGTCTTGAACTCCTGGCCTCAGGTGATCCTCCCGCCTCGGCCTCCCCAAGTGCTGGGATTACAGGCGTGAGCCACAGCGACCCACCAGATCCTAGAAAAAAAAATTTTTTTTTTTTTCGGACGGAGTCTTGCTCTGTCGCCCAGGCTGGAGTGCAGTGGCCCGATCTCGGCTCACTGCAAGCTCAGCCTCCCAGGTTCCCGCCATTCTCCTGCCTCAGCCTCCCAGTAGCTGGGACTACAGGCGCCCGCCACCTCGCCCGGCTAGTTTTTTTATATTTTTAGTAGAGACGGGGTTTCACCGTGTTAGCCAGGATGGTCTCGATCTCCTGACCTCGTGATCCACCCGTCTCGGCCTCCCAAAGTGCTGGGATGACAGGCGTGAGCCACCGCGCCCGGCCTATCCTAGAAAACTTTAAATGACACACGTGGTCACCTTTTATTTATACTGCACATTGCTGCCTGGGAGGATTGCCTCACTTTCCACAGCTCGGGCTGCTTGGTCAAAAGACCAGAGGCCAGGAAGGTTATGAAATCGGAAACTTTAATTATCATTTATTGTTTCAATTTGTGAAATATATGTGTGTGTGTGTGTGTGTGTGTGTGTGTGTGTGTGTATAAAACTTATAAATGGATATAATCTTACATACAGGGTTAAATGCGAGTATCACCCAGGCAGGTCTGTCCAGGTCTCAGTGCCCTGAGGAATGTGGCCTCAAAAGGCCTGCACCCGAAAACCTGTCACTCTGGTTTCATTGGGCCCAGTGTCTGATCGCCCTTCCTGTCACTCAAGACCTGAGGGGGCGGGGCCTGGAGCTCCATCCAATCAGCGGCGCCAGCGTGAGAACTGTCCAATCAGACGTGCAGCCAGAGAGGAAGGGGCGGCCTTGTGGATCTGGCGGGGCCTTTGTCTCCTTGCGGCCAACGGGGTGCTGGGTTCGCTCTTGCTGCCTCCCGGAGAGTCCCCGGTGACTGCTGCAGGCCCTGTCGCCCTGTGGCCTGCATGTACTGCGAGATTTATAGGGAGGACGGCGGGACACCCAAAAGCTGGGAAATGGTGAGTGTGCGGGGCAGGGTGTCCCGAGAAGGAGAGGGGTCTGACTGGAATCGGCCGGAATTGGCTGGAACCAGCGCTGGCGACCCCCGGCCTCCCCGCGGTGGGCTCCGGGGTGCGCGCACGAGTCCCGCTGGCGCAGTTCGGCCCTCAGTCCTGTCCGCGCTGGTAGGGGCTGCGCCGGCAGCGGGATTCCGGCCGCCGGGTGACTGCCCGTCTCTGCCTGGTGACTTCCGCACGGCCCAGAGCCCTCCGGGGCAGCCCCGCGCCCGCAGCCCGCGTCTCCCCTGGATTGTGCCTTGATGACGGTGGGGTTGTCGGGAGAGTCCCCACCGTGAAAGGTTCCTGAGTGGTGTCAAGCGCGTCCGTGTGAAGAGACCACCAAACAGGCTTTGTGTGAGCAATAAAGCTTTTTAATCACCTGGGTGCAGGGGGCCTGAGTCCCAAAAGAGAGTCAGCCCAGGGGGAGAAGGGTGGGGCCGTTTTATAGGATTTGGGAAGGTGAAGGAACTTTGCAGCCAAAGGGGGGTGGTTCTCTGGTGCGCAGGAGGGGCGGTCACAAGGTGCTCAGTGGGGGAGCTTTTTGAGCCAGGATGAGCCAGGATGAGCCAGGAGAAGGAAATTCACAAGGTAGTATCATCGCTTAAGGCAAGCACCGGCCATTTCACTTTTTTTGTGGTGGAATGCCATCGGTTAAGGCGAGGCAGGGCGTTTGCACTTCGTTTGTGTTTCCTCAGTTACTTCAGGCCATCTGGTCCTATACGTGCATGTCACAGGGGATGCCATGGCTTGGCTTGGGCTCAGAGGCCTGACAAGTGGGAGGAGCTGTAGTCTGTGGGTTCCTTTCTCCTCTTTTTTTTTTTTTTTTTTTTTTTTTTTTGAGACGGAGTCTCGCTCTGTCACCCAGGCTGGAGTGCAGTGGCCGGATCTCAGCTCACTGCAAGCTCCGCCTCCCGGGTTCATGCTATTCTCCTACCTCAGCCTCCCGAGTAGCTGGGACTACAGGCGCCCACCACCTCGCCCGGCTAGTTTTTTGTATTTTTAGTAGAGACGGGGTTTCACCGTGTTAGCCAGGATGGTCTCGATCTCCTGACCTCGTGATCCGCCCGTCTCGGCCTCCCAAAGTGCTGGGATTACAGGCTTGAGCCACCGCGCCCGGCCCTCTTTTTTTTTTTTTAAGACGGAGTCTCCCTCTGTCGCCCAGTCTGGAGTGCGGTGGTGCGATCTGGACTCACTGTAAGCTCCGCCGCATTCACGCCATTCTCCTGCCTCAGCCTCCGAGTAGCTGGGACTACTGGCGCCCGGCCTGTAATAAGATTTATTAGCATTTGGTGGTAGTTAAGCCTACGTTTTGTTTTTCTCCAAGTTTGCAAATTATAAGAAATTTATTTAAGTTAGCTGGGATTTCTTAGGTAGAATCCCAGGACATCAAAGCCACTCAGTCTAATTGCCCGCCATTTATTTATTCTAACACTTCACAGGGGAACTGGTTTTCCCAGCATTTTTCAAATGTATGGCAAGCAGGACCTCAAATCCAGGACTCTGTTCCCCCAGCCTGTTTTAAAGCCTGAAGGAAATCTTGTTTCCAGTTTCGTTTCTTTTCTTTTCTCTTTTTTTTTTTTTGAGGCGGTGTCTCGCACTGTTGCCCAGGCTGGAGTGCAGTGGCAGGATCTCGGCTTACTGCAACCTCCGCCTCACGGGTTCACACGATTCTCCTGCCTCAGCCTCTCGAGTAGCTGGGATTACAGGTGCACACCACCGCACCCAGCTAATTTTTTGTATTTTTAGTAGAGACGGGGTTTCACTGTGTTGGCCAAGCTGGTCTGGAACTTCTGACCTCGTGATCCGCCCGCCTCGGCCTCCCAAAGTGCTGGGATTACAGGCTTGAGCCACCGCGCCCTGCCTCCAGTTTCTTTTCTACATTCCCAAATGCTAACTTACCCTCTCCAAGCACGACATTATCAACTATTTGTCTTTTTTTTTTTTTTTTTTTTTTTTTTTTTGAGATGAAATCTCACTCTGTTGCCCAGTGCCGAAGCTGGAGTGCAGTGACTCAATCTAGGCTCACTGCAACCTCCACCTCCCAGGTTCAAGCGATTCTCCTGCGTCAGGCTCCGGAGTAGCTGGGACCACAGGCACGCGCCACCTCGCCCGGCTAATTTTTGTATTTTTAGTAGAGACAGGGTTTCACCGTGTTAGCCGGGCTGGTCTCAAACTCCTGACCTCATGATCTGCCCCCCTCGGCCTCCCAAAGTGCTGGGATTACAGGCGTGAGCCACTGTGCCCAGCCTATTTGTCCTTTATTTGCTTTTCAAACAGATGCAAGATTTTAGTGGTTCCTTTTTGTTTTTTTCAGTGCAGTGAATGGGCTTTTTTTTTTTTTTTTTTTTTTTTTTTGAGATGAAGTCTAGCTCTGTCTCCTAGGCTGGAGTGCAATGGCGTGATCTTGGCTCACAGCAATCTCTGCCTCCCGGGTTCAAGCGATACTTCTGCCTCAGTCTCCTGAGTAGCTGGGACCACAGGCGGGTGCCACCACGCCTGGCTGTATGTTGGTATTTTTTGTAGAGATGGGGTTTCACGCTCTTAGCCAGGATGGTCCCGATCTCCTGATCTTGGGATCCTCCCACCTTGGCCTCCTAAAGTGTTGGGATTACAGGCGTGAGCCACCGCGCCCGGCCATGAGTGGCTTTTTTTTTGTTTTTTTGTTTTTTTGTTTTTTTTTGTTTTTGAGACGGAGTCTCACTCTGCCGCCGGGGCTGGAGTGCAGTGGCCGGATCTCAGCTCACTGCAAGCTCCGCCTCCCGGGTTCCCGCCATTCTCCTGCCTCAGCCTCCCGAGTAGCTGGGACTACAGGCGCCCGCCACCTTGCCCGGCTAGTTTTTTGTGTTTTTTAGTAGAGACGGGGTTTCACCATGTTAGCCAGGATGGTCTCGATCTTCTGACCTCTGACCCCGTATCCTCCCTGCGGATTACAGGCTGAGCCACCGCACCGGCCTGAGCTTTTAAAAAATTTTCTGCGCTGGGATTACAGCACTTTAGCCACGCACCCGAGCCCCTGAGTGGCTCTCTTTAAAAAAAAAAAAATTTTTCTCTTCTGAACATTTCACATGAGAAGAAAGCAGAGAATAATCACTTGACACTCTGCTGTAAAATGTTTGCTCAGCCAGTGTCCTGGACAGTTTCCTTGATGTTTTCTGTTCATAGTTTGAGGTCTTAGATTTAAATCTTTAATCCATTTTGATTTGATTTTTTTGTATCTGCCGAGAGGTGGGGGCCAAGTTTTTTTTGTTGTTATTTTTGTTTGGTTTTTTTTTTTTTTTTTTTGAGACAGAGTCTCACTCTGTCGTCCCCTGGGCTCAGGTGATTCTCATGCCTCAGCCTTCCGAGTAAACTGGGACCACAGGCCAGGGCCACCACAGCTAGCTAATTTTTGTGTTTTAATAGAGACAGGGTTTCACTATGTTGGCCAGGCTGGTCAGACTCCTTGGCCAGGCTGGTCTCGAACTCCTGGCCTCAAGTGACCCTGCTGCCTTGGTCTCCCAAAGTGCTGAGATTACATGTGTGAGCCACCACACCCGGCCAAGGGTCAAGTTTTCTTCTGCATATGAATATCCAGTTTTCCCAGCACAATTTATTTACAGACTGTTGTTTCCCCCAAAGTATGTTCTTGGCACCTCTGTCACAAATGAATTTGCTGTAGATGTACTGATTTTTTTCTTGGTTCTTTATTCTGTTACATTGATCTATGTGTCTTGTTTTATGCTAGTACCATGCTGTTTTTGTTGCTATAGCTGTGTAATATAATCTGAAGTCAAGTAGAGTAATTCTCCAGTTTTTTCCTTTTTGCTCAGGATGGCTTTGGCTATTCTTAATCTTTTGTGATTCCAAAAAAAATTTTAGGCTTAGTTTTTCTATTTCTGTGAGGAATGTCTTTGGTATTTTGGTAGGTATTACACAGAGTTTGTAGAATGCTTTGGGGAGTTACGGACATTTGAGCAACACTGATTCTTCCAATCCATGAACACGGAATATATTTCTGTTATTTTGTGTGCTCTTCAGTTTCTTTCATCAATGGTTTATAGTTTCTATGGTCGAAATCTTTCACTTCTTTGGTTAAGTTGATTCCTAGGTGCTTTATTTGTTGCTATCATAAGTGGGATTACTTTCTTCATGTCTTTTTCAGATTGTTTGCTGTTGGCATATAAAAATGCTACTGATTTTTTGGTCTACTTTAATATGTAATTAAGAATGATTGTAATTTGATATATTATTTGTAATAATACTTTTAAAATTACTTGTAAAAAAAAATGCTACTGATTATCGTATGTTAGTATTGTGTCCTACCAGTTTACCAAATTTGCTTTTCAGTTTGAATAGTTTTTTCGTAGAGTCTTTAGGTTTTTCCAAGTGGAAGATCATATCATTTCAAACAAGGATAATTTGATTTCTTCCTTTCGAATTTGGAGAGCTTTGTTTTGTCCTCTTGTCTGTTCTAGTGAGGACTTCCAGTACTAAGTTGGATAACTGGTGAAAGTTGGCATCCTTTTCTTGTTCCACATCTTAGAGGCATAGCTGTCAATTTTTCCTTCTTCAGTATACTAGCTGTGGGTCTGTCATTTATGATTTTACTGTGTATGCTCCTTTTATACTCAGTTTTTTGAGGGTTTTTTTTTTATCATTGAGGGATGTTGAATTTGATGACATTCTTTTTCAGCATCAGTTGAAATGATCATATGGTTTTTCTCCTTCTGTTAATATGATGTGTCACATGGGTTGATTTACATATGTTGAACCATCTTTGCATCCCTGGGATAAATCCCACTTGGTCATCATGAGTGATCTTTTTTTTTGTTGTTGTTCTTTTTAAGACGGAGTCTCGCTCTGTTGCCCAGGCCGGGGTGCAGTGGTGCAATCTCAGCTCACAGCAACCTCCACCCCCCAGGTTCAGTGATTCTCCTGCCTCAGCCTCCTGAGTAGCTGGGATTACAGGCGCCCGCCACCATGCCCGGCTAATTTTTATATTTTAGTAGAGACGGGGTTTCACCATGTTGGCCAGGCTAGTCTCAAACTCCTAACCTCAGGTGATCTGCCCGCCTCGGCCTCCCAAAGTGCTGGGATTACAGTCGTGAGCCACATGCCCCGCCCTAAGAAGAAATTTTAACTCATTCAAATACTAAGAATTTATGAATACACGTTTTTAGAAATATAGTTCTAATGGAACAGTGTTTCAGTGTGGAACATAACGTATTTACCAACATCTAAATATATTTTGTTTTTCTGAAATAAAAAGCCCAAAATATATAAGATGAACTCATATTTAGTAGCTAAATATCTTAGCATTACATCTTATTTGGACATTATCTAGATATTTAATGAATATCCATTACTGAATTTAGTTTACCAAAACTATAAAGATAGAGAAACTTTTTCCCCTATAATTTATTTACAATTTATTTATTTTTTCTTTTCCAACGTTTATTTTAGATTCAGGGAGTAGTGTGTGCAGGTTTGTTATACTGGCAAATTTTGTTTCATGGTGGTTTGGTGCACAAATTATTTATTTCATTACCCAGATAATGAGCATAATATCCAACAGGTGGCTTCTGTTCTTACCTTCCTTCTACTCTAACGTTGTCCCCAGTGTCTTTTGTTCCCTTCTTTGTGTCCATGTTTACTCAATATTTAGCTCCCACATATAAGAGAGAACATGCAGTATTTGGTTCTCTGTTCTGTGTTAATTAAATTATCCAGCGGCATTCATGATGCTGCAGAGAACATGATTTTGTGTTTGTTATGGTTGCATAGCATTCCCTGGTGTTCATGTACATCATTTTATTTATTCAGTCCATTGTTGATGGGCATGTAGGTTGATTCCATGTCTTTGCTATTGTGAAAAGGCTACAGTGAACATACACATGCATGTGTCTTTGTTGGAGAACGATTTACACTCCTTTGGGTGTATACCCTGTAATGGCATTACTGGGTCAAATGGCAGCCCAGGTTTATTTCAGAAATCTCCAAAATGCTTTCCACAGTGGCTAATGTACGTTTTCACCAGCAGTGTATAGGCATTCCTTTGTTTCTGCAACCTCACCAGCATGTTATTTTTTTACTTTCTAATTATAACCATTTTGAATGGTGTAATATAGCATCATTGTGGTTTTGTGTTGCATTTCTCTAATGATCAGTGATTTTGAACATTTTTTTCATATGCATATTGGCCATGTGCATATCTGCTTTTGAGAAATGTCCGTTCATGTCTTTTACGTTTTTTTTTTTTTTTTTTTGAGACAGAGCCTCACTCTTTCGCCCAGGCTGGAGTGCAGTGGCACGATCTCAGCTCACTGCAACTTCCGCCTCCTGGGTTCAAGCGATTCTGCTGCTTCAGCCTCCCGAGTAGCTGGGATCACAGGCACATGCCACCACACCCGGCTAATTTTTGTATTTTTAGTAGAGACGGGGTTTGCTGTGTTGGCCAGGCAGGTCTCGAACTCCTGACCTCAGGTGATCCGCACCTAGCCTTTGTTATTTCTTTTCTTCTTCCAGCTTTGAGGTTGGTATCTCTTACTTTTCTAGCTCATCTAGGTCTGATGCTAGGTTGTTAATATGAGATTTTTCTAACCTTTTGAACTGGGCTTTTGGCTTTTCTCTTAACATCGCTTTAGCGGTGTCCAAGAGATTCTCAAATGCTGTGTCTTTTCTTTATTCGTTTCAAATATTTCTTCATTTCTGCCTTAATTTCATTATTTACGCAGTCATTCAGAAGCAGGTTGTTTAATTTCCACGTAACTATGGTTTTCAGAGATCTTCTTGATACTGAGATCTATTTTTATTTAGCTGTGGTCTGAGAGTGCGGTTGGTGTGATAACAGCTTTTTAAAATTTGTTGGTAATTGTTTTATGGCCAAGCATGTGGTTGATTTGCGAATGCGTGCCATGTGCGGATGGGAAGAATGGGCACTCCATTGTTGAATGGAGTGTTCTGGAGATGGTATTCAGTCCGTTGCTCAGGTGTTGGGTTCAGGCCCCTGACTTTGTTAGTTTTCTGCTTTGATGATCTCATGCTGTCAGTGGAGCGTTAGAGTCTTCCACTAATACTGTGTGGTTATCTGTGTCTATTCATAGGTCTCCAAGAAACAGTGTTATGAATCTGGGTGCTTCAGTATTGTTGCATATATATTTAGAGTATTTAAGTTTTCTGATTTTATTGAACCTTTTATCATTACGCAATGCCCTTGTCTTTTTTTTCTTTTTTTTTTTTTTTTTTTTTGAGACGAAGTGTTGCTCTGTCACCCAGCAGGCTGGAGTGCAGTGGTGAGAACTCGGCTCACTGCAACCTCCACCTCCCAGGTTCAAGTGATTCTCATGTCTCAGCTTCCCAAGTAGCTGGGATTACAGGCACGTGCCACCACGCCAGGCTAATTTTTTAAAAATTTTTAGTAGAGATGGGGTTTCACCATGTTGGCCAGGCTGGTCTCAAACTCCTGACCTCAAGTGATCCGCCTGCCTTGGCCTCTCAAAGTGCTGGGATTACAGCTAGAGCCACCACCATGCCTGGCTCCTTTTTTTCTTTCTTTCTTTCTTTTTTTTTTTTTTTTTTTTTGAGACGAAGTCTTGCTCTGTTGCCCAGGCTGGAATGCAGTGGCTGGATCTCAGCTCACTGCAAGCTCTGCCTCCCGGGTTTACGCCATTCTCCTGCCTCAGCCTCCAGAGTAGCTGGGACTACAGGCGGCCGCCACCTCACCCGGCTAGCTTTTTGTATTTTTAGTAGAGACGGGGTTTCACCATATTAGCCAGGATGGTCTCGATCTCCTGATCTCGTGATCCGCCCGTCTCGGCCTCCCAAAGTGCTGGGATTACAGGCTTGAGCCACCGCGCCTGGTCAGCTTTTTTTTTTTTTTTTAAACAGAGACAGGGTCTTGCTGTGTTGCCCAGGCTGGTCTCTTGAAATCCTAGGTTCAAGTGAGTCTCCCACTTTGGCCTCCCAAAGTGCTGATGACAGGTGCTAGCCTCTGCTCCTGGCCTGTCTTTTTTCGTTATTGTTGGTTTAAAGTCTGTTTTGTCTGAAATAAGAATAGCTCATTTTTCTTTTTGCATTGCTTGATAGATTTTTCTCCTTCTGGTTACTTTTAGCCTGTGGGTGTCACTGTATGTGACATGGGTTTCTGGAAGACCATAGACTTGCGTCTTCTTTCTTTATGCAACTTGCACTCTGTGCTTTTTAAGTGGGGCATTTAGCCTGTTTACATTCAAAGTTAATACTGATATGTGTCTTTTTCTTTTTTCTTTTCTTTTTTCTTTTTTTTGGTAGAAACAGGGTCTCACTATTTTGCCTAGGCTGGCCTCGAACCCCTGGGCTCAAGCAGTTCTCATGCCTTGTCCTCCCAAAATGCTGGACTTACAGGCATGAGCCACCATGCCTGGCCTTGATATGTGTGGATTTGATCCTGTCATTGCGCTGTTAGGTGGTTGTTAGGTAGACTTGTTTGTGTGGTTGCTTTATAGTGTAAGTGGTCTGTGTACCTAAGTGTGTTTTTTGTGGTGGCCAGAAATGGTCTTTTGTTTCCATATTTAGCATTCTCTCTCTTTTTTTTTTTTGAGATGGAGTCTCGCTCTGTCGCCCAGGCTGGAGTGCAGTGGTGCAATCTCAGCTCACTGCAAGCTCCGCCTCCCAGGTTCACAGCATTCTTCTGCCTCAGCCTCCCAAGTAGTTGGGACTACAGGCACCTGCCACCATGCCTGGCTAATTTTTTGTATTTTTTAGTAGAGACGGGGGTTTCACCGTGTCAGCCAGGGTGGTCTCGATCTCCTGACCTCATGATCCGCCCGCCTCGGCCTCCCAAAGTGCTGGGATTACAGGCGTGAGCCACCACGCCTGGCCAGCATTCTCTTAAAACCTCTGATAAGGCAAGTCTGGTGGTCATTAATTCCCCTTGCATTTGCTTGTCTGGAAAGAATTTTGTTTCTCTTTCACTTATAAAGCTTTGGTTGGCTACATACAAAATTCCTGGTTGAAATTTGTTTTCTTTAACCCATTTCTCATTTGCCCCGAGAATACTCTTGTCTCTAATCCTAATGTAACATCATAGACATTTCCATTACATTTCTGTCCTGTCTCTGATCCTAATGTAACATCATATATATTTCTGTTGCATTAGGATTAGAGACAAGTTAGAAATAACTCCAAGGACAGTTTTTATATTTTATTTTAACATTGAAAATCAGTCAGATTTGGCCAGGCGCAGTGGCTCACGCCTGTCATCCCAGCACTTTGGGAGGCCAAGGCGGGTGGATCACGAGGTCAGGAAATCGAGACCATCCTGGCTAACACGGTGAAACCCCGTCTCTACTAAAAACACAAGAAAATTAGCTGGGCACAGTGGCGGGCGCCTGTAGTCCCAGCTACTTGGGAGGCTGAGGCAGGAGAATGGCGTGAACCCGGGAGGTGGAGCTTGCAGTGAGCCAAGATCGCACCACTGCACTCCAGCCTGGGCGACATAGCAAGACTCTGTCTCAGAAAAAAAAGAAGAAAAGAAAATCAGTCAGATTTACTTCAGCCTCAAGGAGTGTGCTTATGTAAAACTGAATGAGCACTGGCAGACGACTGCACTTTTTTTTTTTTTTTTTAATGGGAAATGGATTAAGGACGCTGAATATAGGCTCCCTGTCTCCTCTCGGAGAGGAGTGCACACGCCTGGGATGTTTCTGAGTGTTTTCATCCCTTTCTGCTATCAAACATTACAGTGTGTTCTGCCTTTTACTGTCTTGCCTCAGGGATGTTCACATAGCCCCACTCTCTGTCAGGAACTTCGGGGAACAGGATACCAGACCCCGGCTGATGGACTGCCCCTGGTGGCGGGGGTGGGGACATGGGTTTCGTCACATATCATGTTGGCTTCTTTCTCCAGCTGGCACACGTAGCTTGCAAACCTTGCTGTCTCACTTGGCAAACAGAGGCTGGGCAGTCAGCACAGCACCTTCCACCGGTAAATGGTGTGCAGGAAAACCATTTTGCTACCCAGGTGCAGATGGTGGCCTCTCTCCAGAGCAGGAGGAACTATTGTGTCTGCCGAGAGCTGCCCTCTTCCTCCTCCACCACCACAGGCTTGCTGTGATGCACTCAGGATCCAATTCCAAGCTCTTGGGAGGACTTTCTATGCAGTGTGATTGTTACTCCTTTTTGTTGTTTTGGTTTTGTTGTTGTAGTTTCTATTGCTGCTGTGGCATCTGGCCACAATATTCCTCCATATACCTGCCCCCAGGGACATCACAAAAGAATGGCGTGAAAAGAATGTGAGGGTATTCAAGGGTATGCGAGGGTGGAGTGTATGGTAGATGCGCCTGTGTATGGCAGACACACCTGACAGCAATAGCTAAACGTAAGCCTTCTTTGAGAATGAGCCTCCTTTGAGAAAAGCCTTGCTTTTTGCAAGCAGTCGTGCTTCTCCTTGCGTGTTTTTGCGAGTGGTAATAGTTCTTCTGTCCATCCCACCACCACTGGACCGTCCCTGTGTATCAGTCCCCCTCAATAAAGCCTATGTCTCATTTTTTGGCTCCAGGTCTCTTCTTTGGTCTGGGGGACATGATGCCATTCCTGTTGGAGTCCACAGGGGTCCAGCTGGATAAGGGCCAGCAGAGAATGCTGTGTTTCAGGATGCTGATTTGTGGCCTTCACTTTGGACCATAAGTATTTGTGTTGTGATCACAGCACTGAGTGTAAGGGGCTCAGTGCTGGGCCTGCTTTCTCTAGCTGAGTGCTACCATAATGGTCTGGGAGAGGCAGCATCAGCATGCAAGAAGCCAGTTTGTAGACCCCTTCTAAACCTCTAGAATCACATTACTTAGACTAGGGCCTGGAGTACCCAATAATTTATCTGTACTTTGATACTCGAGAGGTAATACTTAGCTAAGTGGCTCTCACCCCAGGCTTCAATTAGGATGACATGGCCAGTTTAAAGAAATACTGTCACCTCTGTGCTTCCCTCCCCGATTCTGTCTGTTGGTCTGGGTGGGAGCATCCATATTTTTTTTAAGTGTTCCAGATGACTCTAAGTGAAGCCAGGGCCATGCATGAGGGCTCCCAGATGTATTCATGAGAGTTGAGTTCAGCCTTTGTTCCAAAGAAAGGTTACGGGGCCTGCTCTGCTTGGGTTTGGTAGAGGTGGGTCAGTGTGGACCATGTTCCCATGGCTGCAGCGGCAATTGCTAGAGTCTTTGGAGGATAAGGGCACCTGAAAACAAAGAAACACACATTTTGATCTTTATGTAGGAGCTCATTGTTCCTGACTCTTTCCTGTGATAAAAGGACAGGGAGGGTGTACTTTTTATGAAACTCTAGGATTTTCTTCCCATGGATGTGGTGGTAGAAGGTGAAAGGGTTGTGCCGACCCTTTTAAAGGCTTACAGGATGCAGGTGTGATTGGCCCAGAGACTCTCACCTGAGAAGGAATCCCAGAAATGGAAAAGGAACACAAAGAAATGGCTGATTCTCAGGAGAATGTGTCCCGATTCAGAGACTGTGTCCACTTTTTTTTTCTGGAATGTCATGTGTTTAGAACCCACAAATATGTCTCTACTTCTGATGTTCCTGCCTAATATGTTTGTTTCAGTTACTCCCCCAAACCTTTTATTGTGATAGTCAGTGAGCTCTGTAAACTCTTTCTCCCCTATATTCCAGAGCCTTCTTTCTTTCTTTTTTTGTTTTTGAGACGGAGTCTCGCTCTGTCGTCCAGGCTGGAGTGCAGCAGCGCGATCTCGGCTCACTGCAAGCTCCGCCTCCCGGGTTCACATCATTCTCCTGCCTCAGCCTACTAAGTAGCTGAGACACAGGCGCCCGCCACCACACCCAGCTAATTTTTTGTATTGTTTAGTAGAGACGGGGTTTCACCATGTTAGCCAGGATGGTCTTGATCTCCTGACCTCATGATCAGCCTGCCTCAGCCTCCCAAAGTGCTGGGATGACAGGCATGAGCCACTGTGCCCGGCCCAGATCCTTCTTTCCATTCTGTCCATCCAGGCTTCTCACATGCCTTGACCCACATCTCACCGTGAGTGTATGAGCTGCACTATTGTAAATGTTTCCTTAGTGACAGATCAACATGGGAATCTGTGGACACCCAAGGTTTCTGGTGGGGGTAAGGTCAGGAACTCAGGTATTGGTGAGGAAGGGGAACATGTGCTGTGTAGGGTCCATCTGGATGCTCTGTCACCTCTATGCAGAACGGGACTAAGGAAACGCACATTCAAAGAGGATGGTATCAGTGACCAAGAATGGCTCAGAAAGTTCTGAACAAAAGAATAATTGGAAAAGACTTACTTTCTAGGATGCTAAAAGGATCCTAGAAAGTTTCTAGGATGTTTACATTATAAGAGATTACAAAACCTGAACCTGGGAGAGATCTGGAGCTTGAACTTTGCATAAAGGTGATTTTTTTAAATGATTATATTCAGGTTGTAATTTTTTTTTTTTTTTTGAGACAAAGTCTTGCTGTGTGCCCCAGGCTGGAGTGTAGTGGTGCTGTCTCGGCTCACTGTAAGCTCCGCCTCCCGGGTTCACGCCATTCTCCTGCCTCAGCCTCCCGAATAGCTGGGACTACAGGCACCTGCCACCACGCCTGGCTAATTTTTTTGTATTTTTTAGTAGAGACGGGCTTCACCATGTTAGCCAGGATTGTC
Source organism: Rhinopithecus roxellana (assembly GCF_007565055.1). Taxonomy (NCBI): domain Eukaryota; kingdom Metazoa; phylum Chordata; class Mammalia; order Primates; family Cercopithecidae; genus Rhinopithecus; species Rhinopithecus roxellana. Next base: position 111,483,672 of record NC_044556.1, on the reverse strand, counting down.
TCGATCTGATCTCGTGATCCACCCACCTCAGCATCCCAAAGTGCTGCTATTACAGGCGTGAGACTCATGATCCACCCACCTTAGCCTCCCAAAGGGCTGCTATTACAGGCGTGAGCCACCGCGCCCAGCCGATTGTAATTTAATTAAGGTAACTTTTCGTGTAATTGTTATGTAATTTTTTCAGTAATTTACTGGGCAATAATTTATTTATTTATATTCATTAATAATTTACTGGCCAAGAAAGCAGCAGTGATGTTGTACCTCTTGTGTGTATTAGCACACGTTACCAATTTTCCTATTGTAATTTATGTTAATTTTATTCACTTGAATAAAGTGCTGTCTGCCAGAATTTTCCACCATAGAGTTAATTATTTTTCCTTTTGTTATTAATAAGTATTTTGGAGAGATTTACTGATTGATGTACATAAATAATCACAATTAATTGGAAAGCTTCTTTTTCTCTTTAGATTCTCTTTGCATACAGCTTTCTCTAGAAAATGAAGGCTCTCATGTTTGCTTACTGGTCGAATCAACTGGGATGAATGTAGGCTCTGCCATTTACTGGATGTTTGACAAAATATTCTTCTTAAGCCAGAAGCATAGGCGCCACTGGCTAGCTTGTTAGAAAGTCAGAAATTCAGGCTTCATCCCAAATCTGCTGAATCAAAATCTACACTAAAAAAAAATAATTTTTTTTTTTCCTTCTAGATGGGTTTCATTCTGTCACCCACGCTGGAGTGCAGTGGTGTGACCGAAGCTCACTGCAACCTCTGCCTCCTAGGCTCAGGAAATTCTCCCATCTCAGCTTCCCAAGTCTCAGGGACCACTGGCATGGGCCATCATGGCTAATTTTTGTATTTTTTGTAAAGATGAAGTTTCGCCATGTTGCCCAGGCTGGTCTCAAACTCTGGAACTCAAGTGATCCACCCACCTCCGCCTCCCAAAGTGCTGGGAATAGAGGCATGAGCCACCATGCATGCATTTTGTTTGTTTGTTTGTTTGTTTGTTTTTTGAGATGAAGTTTTGCTCTTGTTGCCCAGGCTGGAGTACAATGGCGTTATCTTGGCTCACTGCAATCTCTACCTCCTAGGTTCAAGCAATTCTCCTGCCTCAGCCTCCCAAGTAGCTAGGATTACAGGCGCCCGCCACCATGCCTGGCTAATTTTTTGTATTTTTAGCAGAGATGGGGTTTCACCGTGTTGGCCAGGCTGGTCTTGAACTCCTGACTTTCAGGTGATCCACCCACCTCGGCCTCCCAAAGTACTGGGATAACAGGTGTGAGCCACTGCACCTGGCCCGTGCCTGCATTTTAACAAGATTTCTACTTCATTGACATACTTGTTAAAATTTGAGAAGTACCTTCTAACGCACCCTGACTTCTCCATGTGAGAACAATACACAGCTTATCCTGTAGGATGTGAATATATCAGTGCTTGAGTTGATGCCCTTAATTTTATACTATATTATGCACAAAAGTAGAGTATCTACACTGGTTTGTGGATCTTTTTTGTTTGTTTGTTTGTTTTGAGATGGAGTCTCGCTCTGTCCCCCAGACTGGAGTGCAGTGGCATGATCTCGGCTCACTGCAAGCTCTGTCTCCCAGGTTCATGCCATTCTCCTGCCTCAGCCTCCCCAGTAGCTGGGACTATAGGCGTCCACCACCATGCCTGGCTAATTTTTTTTGTTTTTTGTTTTTTTTAGACGGAGTCTTGCTCTGTCGCCAAGGCTGGAGTGCAGTGGCCGGATCTCAGCTCACTGTAAGCTCCGCCTCCCAGGTTCGCGCCATTCTCCTGCCTCAGCCTCCCGAGTAGCTGGGACTATAGGCGCTCGCCACCTCGCCCAGCTAGTTTTTTGCATTTTTTAGTAGAGACGGGATTTCACCATGTTAGCCAGAATAGTCTCGATCTCCTGACCTCATGATCCGCCCTCCTCGGCCTCTCAAAGTGCTGGGATTACAGGCGTGAGCCACTGCACCTGGCTTAGAGTATATTTCTGTGTTAAAAATTATCTTATTTGATAATTCTAGTCACTCATATAAGTCAGAGCCAGTTCTCTTCACTCTGTCTCCTTGCCTGGAGTCGAACTCTGCCATGGCCACTTGGTAAATGTTTTCTTTTTCAGGGACTATTGGCATTCAGGGATGTGGCTCTAGAATTCTCTCCAGAGGAGTGGGAATGCCTGGACCCTGCCCAGCGGAATTTGTACAGGGATGTGATGTTAGAGAACTACAGAAACCTATTCTCCCTTGGTGAGGATCACTTCAATATGCAATTCCTATTTCACCGTAAGGATTTCATCTTTTTCCTTTGTAGAATGTTTTCTGGGAGTCTCTGATTTGCATGAATGAGTTTCAGATCACTGCTTTCAAGAAAACCTTGGGGATTCCTTGGTGTAGAAAACAAAACTGTCAAGATGTTTTGCCTTGACATCAACCTTTCTCTTCAGCTGATGTGCATCCTTGCTCTAGATTGGTGGTAATTCTAGAAATTCAGTAGTATCAAATATTGTTGCCTCCACTTCAAAATCCAGTTTCCACCACCAATTTTTGATCCAGTTATTATAGTTCTTGGTAGCAGAGCTGAGAACTCACAGATTTGAAACACTTCCTGAATATATTAAAGGCTCTGTCAGAAAACAGTATTCTGGAGTTAACTTTCTAGGATCTAATGTGATGTTTTCTCTTCTCTACTGAGCATAGTGAGAGTTGGTAGTTCAAGAATCCCCACAACAATCATGTACCTTTTTTCTAATAAAACAGGTCTTGCTATGTCTAAGCCAGAACTGATCATCTGTCTGGAGGCAAGGAAGGAGCCCTGGAATGTGAACACAGAGAAGACAGCCAAACACTCAGGTAGGTGGGAGTGAATGAAGCAAGCGTAGGTAGGGGTCTGAGGATCAAGGAAGAAGCCAGACTTGAAAATGTGGTTTGGGAAGCTCTACTCCCATGGAAATGGCTTCTGAGAAGCCTGGATTTCTTTCTCTTGCTCTCACATAGGGGCATCTTCTATCTCATGCTCTTAAATTCTCTAAGGACTGTACTTCCCTTCAGTGATTTTCCTTCAAGTTCACAGTGAGCGTCACAGTCATCTTCGTAGGTCATAGGGGACTGCATGATCTGACTGCTCTTCCATTGCTTTGGGGGACATGGAACTGTCTGCGTATTTTTGAGGAACTCTACGTTAAAAATATATATATATGTAGCTGGGCGCGGTGGCTCAAGCCTGTAATCCCAGCACTTTGGGAGGCCAAGACGGGCAGATCACAAGGTCAGGAGATCGAGACCATCCTGGCTAACCCGGTGAAACCCCGTCTCTACTAAAAAAATACAAAAAAAAAAACTAGCCGGGCGAGGTGGCGGGCGCCTATAGTCCCAGCTACTCGGGAGGCTGAGGCAGGAGAATGGCATGAACCCAAAAGGTGGAGCTTGCAGTGAGCTGAGATCTGGCCACTGCACTCCAGTTTGGGCGACAGAGCAAGACTCCGTCTCAAAAAAAAAAAAAAAAAAAAAAAAAAATATATATATATATATATATATACACACACACACACACACACATAATTTTCTTGAGATGGAGTCTTGCTCTGTCAACCAAGCTGGAGTGCAGTGGCACAATCTTGGCTCACTGCAACCTCTGCCTCCTAGGTTCAAGCGATTCCCCTGCCTCAGTCTCCCTAGTAGCTGGGACTACAGGCGCCTGCCACCACACCCAGCCAACTTTTTTTGTACTTTAGTAGAGACGGGGTTTCACCATGTTAGCCAGTATGGTCTCAATCTCCTGACCTCGTGATCCACCCGCCTCGACCTCCCAAAGTGCTGGGATTACAGGCATGAGCCACCGTGCCCAGCCTAAAATATTTTTTAAGATCCTTTTTTGCATTGCATCTGGAACATGTGAGAGTAATGGTGATATTGGTATTTGGTTCAGAAATCCCACAACAGATACATGTTTTCTCCTTTATGACTTACCCTGTGGAGATTTCAAATGTGATTCTACAGAAATTGATAGCAATTTTATCAGAAGACTAAGCATCTCCCTAAATATAAGAAAGTCTAGTGTTGTTTACTTAAAAATGTTATTTCTTTTGTGTGAACTGAGATTTGTAATTTAAACCCTATGTACCCAAATTTCTCAGCTGTTCTCAGTTCAATATATCTACTCACATCCTAGATTTCTTAAATACGCTGGGTCGTTGGGGAGTGTAGAACATTACTGATTATATAGTAAACTCCCACTTGTTACCTTCCTTTAAAATAACTGTCATTTTATAATTTTCTCTTGTTTAGTATGAAACTTCGTGGGTCTATGTCATTTTTATATGTGTGTGTGTATATATGTATGTGTATAATGTGGATTTTTTTACACAAATAAAAATTGGATAACTGTTGTGTACAGTGTCATGATTTGATATCTATATATAGTGAAATGATTAATACAGTTAAGTTAATGAACACACCTGTCACTTCACAGTTATTTTTATGTTGAAAACACTTGTCTGCTGTGTTAATACAGATTTTAAGCATACAACACATTATTATTAACTGTACTCATGATGCTATTCATTAGATTTCCAAAGCTCATTTATTTTATAACTGAAAGCTTATAGTGCCCTTGTAATGCTACATCTTCCATTTTCCTACCCCCTTGGCAGTCACCTCTGTCTTCTGCTTCTAGTTCAACCTTTTAAGATTCCTCATATGAGTGAGAAGAACAGGAAGTATTTGTTTTTCTGTGTTTGGCTTATTTCACTTAGCATGTTGTTAGAATGGCAGGATTTCATTATGTTTATTGCTTAATAATACTCTTATTACATCTATGTAAACATTTTCTTTATCCATTGAGCATTCACAAAGATTTACATTGTTTCTATATCTTGAAAATTGTGGCTAATGCTGTAATGAACATGGGGATGCAGATATTTATTTGAGATACTGATTTTATTTCTGTTGATTTTATACAAACACACACACAGATGTGAGATTGCTGTCTTGTATGGTAGTTCTTTTCTTTTTCTTTTTTTTTTTTTCTCGAGACAGAGTCTTGCTCTGTCGCCCAGGCTGGAGTGCAGTGGCGCAATCTCAGCTCACTGCACCCTCCGCCTCCCAGGTTCAAGAGATTCTCCTGCCTCAGCCTCTCTAGTAACTGGGATTACAGGTGCCCGCCACCACATCTGGCTAATTTTTATATTTTTAGTAGAGACGAGGTTTCACCACGTTGGCCAGGCTGATCTTGAACTCCTGACCTCAAGTGGTTCACCAACCTCAGCCTCCCAAAGTGCTGGGATTATAGGCGTGAGTCACCGCATCTGGACTTTTTATTTATTTATTTATTTTTTATGGAGATGGGTTCTCACTCTATTATCCAGGCTGGTCTCAAACTCCTGGCCTCAAGCAATCCTTCCACCTCGGCCTCTCAAAGTGGTGGGATTATAGGCCTGAGCCACCACACGTGAACAATTTTTACTTATGTATTATAATTTTTATGAACATATTCAGTTCTGTACACTTCAAGACATTATGGTGCAAAAGTGAATAATTCAACAATCACATCGTCTATTACCAGTACATTTATCTATAAGTTTGTTTGCCTTTATAAATGTTACCGGCAAACAAACTTACAGATAAATGTACTTGCAATAGACATGCCAGGACATTTTCTTTATGACGTGTGTGTGTGTATTTGCCTGGCCCTTTAGAAACACCATTCTATATTTGTTTTTAAGGGTCTGTTTCATATATCTCATATAAATGGATTCGTATAGTCTCTATCTTTTTGTGACTGGGTTATTTCATTTAGCATATCACCAAGATTTTCATTTTTAATTTGTAAGCGTACATAGTAGGTGTATATATTTATCCGGTACATGAGATGCTGTGATACAGGCATGCAATGCATAATAACCACATCAGGACAAAGGGCTTTTCTTAAAGGTTCATCTTTACTGTAGATTTTACCAGCTTTCCTGCTTTTTAAAAGCTGAGTAATACTCCATTATTTGTGGGGGGATTTTTTTGAGACATCTCGATTTCTTGGGCGTCTGTGGTGCTAGTGTGAGTCAGTTTTGTTGTGAGGAGTCTCGCTGTGTCGGCAAGGCTGGAGTGCATGGCCTAACCTCAGCTCACTGTAGCCTCCACCTCCCAGATTCAACTGATTCTCCCACCTCAGCCTCCCGGGTTGCTGGGACTACAGGCGCGCCCCACCATGCCTGGCTAATTTTTTTTGTATTTTTAGTAGAGACAGAGTTTTGCCATGTTGGCCAGGCTGGTCTCAAACTCCTGACCTCAGGTGATCCACCCGCCTTGGCCTCCCAAAGTGCTGGTATTACAGGCACGGGCCACCCATTCCCGGCCTATTTGTGTATTCTGAATTATATTTAGCTATTTATTTGGTGAGGTAAGTTTGGGTTGTTTTCCCTTATTAGCTTTTGTGAATAATGTTGCAATAAATATGGGTATGCAAATAACTTCATGTGCCCATATATGTGGAGGTTTATTTCTGTGTTCTGTATTCTGTTTCATTGACCTAATTGTCTGCCTTTATGCCAATACCAAACGGTTTTAATTACCACGGCTTCATTTTTTTTTTTTTTTTTTTTTTTTTTTTTGAGACAGTCTCAGCTCTGTCACCCAGGTTGGAATGCAGTGGTGCAATTTCGGCTCACTGCAACCTCTGCCTCCCAGGTTCAGGTCATTGTCCTGCCTCAGCCTCCCAAGTAGCTGGGATTACAGGCATGTGCCACCACGTATTTTTAGTAGAGATGGGGTTTCACCATGTTGGCCAGGCTGGTCTTAAACTCATGACTTCAGGCGATCCACCCATCTCGGCCTCCCAAAGTGCTGGGATTTACAGGCATGAGCCACGCGCCGGCGGTAATGTATTTTAAAATCAGAAAGTATGATACCTGCAACATTGTTCTTCTTCGTGGAGATTATTGCTCTCTTTATGGTTGCTTCACTTGCTGTGTAATCTTAGAGTTGCCTTTTCTATTTCTGCAAAAATGAAATTGTGAACTTGAAAGGATTGCCCTGAATCAGTAGGTCACTTGGGTGACATGAACATCTTCATAATATTAAGTCTTCCAGCCCATGAAGAAGAACATGCTCAAGTGTGTGTTGTTGAACTTCCGTGTATTTGTGAATGTTTCAGTTTTTTATTTATTTATTTATTTTTTGAGACGAGTCTCGCTCTGTCACCCAGGCTGGAGTGCCGTGGTGCGATCTCGGCTCACTGCAAGCTCCGCCTCCCGGGTTCACGCCGTTCTCCTGCCTCAGTCTCCCGAGTAGCTGGGACTACAGGCGCCCGCCACCTCGCCCGGCTAGTTTTTTGTATTTTTTAATAGAGACGGGGTTTCACCGTGTTAGCCAGGATGGTCTCGATCTCCTGACCTTGTGATCTGCCCGTCTTGGCCTCCCAAAGTGCTGGGATGACAGGCTTGAGCCACCGCGCCCGGCCAATATTTCAATTTTTAAAAATTGGTTAAGACTTGTTTTGTGGCCTGACAGGTGGTCTGTCAAGGAGAATGTTTTCTGAGCTGTTGAGAATATTATGGATTTTGTTGTTTAGGGTGTTCTCTAGATGTCTGTTGGTTGTCATTGTTTTATGGTGCTTTCAAGTCCCCCATTCCCTGTGTACTTCTTGCTGCATTTCTATAAATATTTGCTTTATATATTGTAAACCCTGGTGAGACACAGATGTAGATATAAATACACAAACAGACATACATTTGTCATAGGTTTTCTGTGAACAAAACCTTTTATTTATTGTCTTTGTTGTCTCCTGTGAGTTGTTCACTTTTGTTTTTTTGTTTGTTTTTTGTTTTGTTCTGTTTCTTTGAGATAGAGTCTCGCTCTGTCACCCAGGCTGGAGTGGAGTGGCATGATCTCAGCTCACTGCAACCTCTGCCTCCCAGGCTCAAGCGTTTCTCCTGCCTCAGCCTCCTGAGTAGCTGGGATTACAGGCGCGTGCCACCACACCCAGCTAATTTTCGTATTTTTAGTAGAAACGGGGTTTTGCCATGTTGGCCAGGCTGGTCTCCAACTCCTGACCTCAGGTGATCTGCCCACCTCGGCCTCCCAAAGTGCTGGGATTACAGGTGTGAGCCACTGTGTCCGGCCACAACAATGTATTTTAAACTGGTAATGTCTTCAGTTACATACAAATTTTTTTTCTCAGTACGTCTGCCTTAAACTTTAGGTTACTGATGTCATTGATCATATCTTTTTATATGAACAGATGTTTATAATTATGTTTACGCTTTTGTTCCTCTGCTGCCTGGGTTCAAGCGATTCTTGTGCCTCAGCCTCCCTATAGCTGGGGCTACAGGTTCGTTCCGTCATGCCTAGCTAATTTTTTTGTATTTTTAGTAGAGGTAGGGTTTCACCATGTTGGCTAGGCTGGTCCCGAACTTCCGACCTCAAGCATTCCTCCCACCTTGGCCAAAGTGCTGGGATTACAGGCTTGAGCCACCGCGCCTGGCCTCTTTTTATACTTTTTATCTTTTGGTTGATCTTCCATTTTCCTGATTTCATTTAGTTGCCTATGTTCTTATTTCACTTATTAATATTATTCACATGGTTATATTGAGTTTTTAAAAATAATTTATATATCTCCATTTCTTTAGGGTTGCTATCTGGATATTTCTTTTTCCTTTTTGGGGCCATAAGTATCCTGATATTTTGTATACATTGTAATCTTTTGTTCAGATTTGAAATTAACAAAAAGCCACCTGTTCAATCTTTATAAAGTGGCATTGTTCTGGGAAATTCTGACACCATTCGATCAGGCTAGAGATTATGGGAGTCTCTCAAACTTGTTCTTGGGATATGTCTTCTCTGGAATGGTGTTTTGATTTGTTTTGTGACAGAGTCTCTCACTCTGTCTCCCAGACTGGAGTTCAATGGTGCAATCTCAGCTCACTGCACCCTCTGCTTCCTGGGTTCAAGCAATTCTCCTGCCTCAGCCTCCCAAGTAGCTGGGGTTATAGGCACGTGCCACTATGCCTGACTAATGTTTGTATTTTTAGTAGAGATGGGGTTTCACCGTGTTGGCCAGGGCTAGGATTACTGGTGTGAGCCACTGCGCCCAGCTATTTTCTTAATTACAGAGGTTTTCACATGTTTCCTCTTAAGAGACTGTAATTTTACTTGTTATGTCTGTTGTCCATCTCTGGTACTGCAGTTTCTCGTCTGCTGTAACAATCATTTATTACTGGTTTCAAAACAACCAACCTGTCGGTCAAAGTATACCGCCATTCCATTCAATACTCTGTCATAGAAGACAGAAACCAGTTTTTTTCAAGCCACCAAAAGTATGGACACATGTGCCACTATTTTCTTTATTTTCTGAGGGAGAGGTCAGAAGTTTACTCCTAAGGGCAGCATACCATATCGGAAAAAAGGAAGGGCTGTGGTGGGTAAATGGAACATACTTTCCTTCCACTTCTTTCTTTTTTTTTTTTTTTTTGAGACGGAGTCTCGCTCTGCCGCCCAGGCTGGAGTGCAGTGGCCGGATCTCAGCTCACTGCAAGCTCCACCTCCTGGGTTTAGGCCATTCTCCTGCCTCAGCCTCCCGAGTAGCTGGGACTACAGTCGCCCGGCTAGTTTTTTGTATTTTTTAGTAGAGACAGGGTTTCACCGTGTTAGCCAGGTTGGTCTCGATCTCCTGACCTCGTGATCCGCCCGTCTCAGCCTCCCAAAGTGCTGGGATTACAGGCTTGAGCCACCGTGCCCGGCCCTTTCCTTCCACTTCTATGGGGCTTGTGGCATTGTGCTCACCTGGGGTGCTGCAAACCCTTCATTGATTTTTAGAGTTCTCAGAAAGGCTTTAAAATTTTTTTTTTTAAATTGTATATATTTATGAGGTACATAAGATATTTTGATACAAGCATGCAATGCGAAATAAGCATATCAGGGAAAATGGGGTGTCCATTCCCTCAAGCATTTATTTTTTGAGTTACAATCGGATTATACTATTTAAGTTATTTTAAAATGTACAACTGAAATTATTTTTGACTATGTCACCCTGTTGTGCTATTAAATAGTAGGTCTTATTCATTCGTTTTAAGTAATTTCTTGCACCCATTAACCATCCCCACCTCCCCCACCCACTCACCCAGTACCCTTTCCAGCCTCTGATAACCATTCTCCTACTCTCTATCTCCATGAGTTAATTGTTTTGACTTTTGGATGCCACAAATAAGTGAGAGCATGCAATGTTTGTCTTTCTGTGCCTGGCTTATTCTACTTAACATAGCGACCTTCAGTAGTTCCGTCTATATTGTTGCAAATGACAGGATCTCATCCTTAAGGATGAGTAGTACTCCATTGTCTATAAGTGGTACATTTTCTTCCTTTCTTCCTTTCTTCCTTTCTTCCTTTCTTTCTTTTTTTTTTTTTTTTTTTTTGAGACAGAGTCTTGCTCTGTCGCCCAGGCTGGAGTGCAGTGGCACGATCTCGGCTCACTGCAAGCTCTGCCTCCCGGCTTGACACCATTCTCCTACCTCAGCCTCCCGAGTACCTGGGACTACAGGCGCCCGCCACCACACCCGGCTAGTTTTGTTTTTGTATTTTTAGTAGAGATGGGGTTTCACCATGTTAGCCGGGATGGTCTCAATCTCTTGACCTCGGGATCCGCCCGCCTCGGCCTCCCAAAGTGCTGGGATTACAGTTGTGAGCCACCGCGCCCGGCCTATAAGTAGTACATTATCTTTATCCATTTGCCTGTTGATGAATACTTAGGTTGCTGCCAAAATTTGGCTATTGTGAATAGTGCTGGAACAAATATAGGAGTACATCTATCTTTTGATATACTGATTTCCTTTCTTTGGCATATACATCTGCAGTGGGATTGCCGGATCATATAGTACCTCTATTTTTAGTGTTTTGAGAAACCTCCAAACTGTTCTTCATAGTGGTGGTACTAATTTAAACCCCCCCCCCAGTGTACAAGGTTTCTCACCAGCGTTTGTTATTGCCTGGCTTTCGGATATAAGTTATTTTATCTGGGGTGAGATGATATCTCATTGTAGTTTTGATTTGCATTTCCCTGGTGGTCAGTGATGTTGAGAACCTTTTCATATGCCTGTTTGCTATTTGTGTCTTGTTTTGAGAAATGTTTATTCACATATCCTGACCATTTTTTGGCTCAGATTATTAGATTTTTTTTCCTGTAGAGTTGTTTGAGCTCCTTATAACTTCTGGTGGTTTTTTTTTTTTTTTTTTGTCTTTTTTTTTTTTTTTTTTTCCTTTTTGTGGAGAACGGGGTCTCGCTGTATTACCCAGGCAGGTCTCGAACTCCTGGGCTCAAGCTATCCTCCCGCCTCTGCCTCCCTGAGAGCTGGGATTACAGGCGTGAGCCACCGCGCCCGGCAACTTCTGGTGGTTAATCTCTTGTCAAATGAGTAGTTTTCAAGTATTTTCTCCCATTCTCTGGGTTGTCTGTTCACTTCATTGATTGTATTCTTTGCTGTGCAGAAGCTTTTTAAGTTGATATGTTCCCATTTGTCCTTTTTTTTTTGCTTGTCTGTGTCTGGGGGGTGTTGCTCAAGAAATTTGTGCTTAGACTAATGTCTTCGAGGTTTTTCTCAATTTTAACTTTTCAAAAAACTAATTTTTTGTTTCATTGATCTTTTGAATTTTTCAAAAAATTTTAATTTCATTTATTTCTGTTCTGGGCTTCATTATTTCTCTTCCACTAATTTTGGGTTTTGTTCGCTCTTGCTTTTCTAGTTCTGTAAGATGCATTGTTGGATTGTTTAGTTGAAGTTTTCCCTTTTTTTCATGTAGGCAGTTATAGCTGTAAACTTCCCTGTTTGTACTGCTTTTGCTGTATCCCATAGGTTTTGGTGTATTTTGTTTCTGTTATCATTTGTCTCAAGAAATTTTAAATTTCCTCCTGAATTTCTTTTAACTCACGGGTCATTCAGGAGCATATTGTTTAATTTCTGTGTATTTGTATAGTTTTCAAAATTCCTCTTTTCATTCTAGTTTTATTCCATTGTGGTCAGAGAAAATGCTTGGTATTATTTCCATTTTTGGAATGTTTTAAGACTTGTTTTGTGACCTCACATATGGTCTCTCCTTGAGAATGTACCATGTGCTGAGGAAAATAATGTGTATTCTGCAGCTGTTGTATGAAACGTTCTGTAAATATCTATTAGATCCATTTGGCATATAGTGCAGATAAGCGCTATGTTTCTTTGTTGATTTTCTGTCTAGTAGGTTTGTCTGGTGCTGCAAGTGAGGTCATGAGCTGCTGTGCGCAGCCTTCATTTGTTTTTTTTTTTTTTTTTTTTTTTTTTTGAGACGGAGTCTCCCTCTGTCACCCAGGCTGGAGTGCAGTGGCCGAATCTCAGCTCACTGCAAGCTCCACCTCCCGGGTTCCCGCCATTCTCCTGCCTCAGCCTCCTGAGTAGCTGGGACTACAGGCGCTGCCACCTCGCCCGGCTAGTTTTTGTATTTTTAGTAGAGACGGGGTTTCACCGTGTTAGCCAGGATGGTCTCGATCTCCTGACCTCGTGATCCGCCCGTCTCGGCCTCCCAAAGTGCTGGGATTACAGGCTTGAGCCACCGCGCCCGGCCGCAGCCTTCATTTAATGTTTTCACTTTGGACCAAAGTAGTTTACACACCAGAGTTACAGTGTTATTTTGTGTTTTTCTGTGTTGTTACTATTACCAGTTAATTTTGTAACAACTTCAGATGATGTTATTATTAATTAATGTTCTTTCTGATTGAAGTACTCCTTTTAGCATTTCTTGTAGGACAGGTCTGGTATTGATGAAATACCTCAGCTTTTGTTTGGCCATCTTTATTTCTCTTTATGTTTGAAGGATATTTTTGCTGGATATAATATCATAGGGTAAAGGTTTTTTTCTTTCAGCACTTTAAGTATGTCATGCCACTCTCTCTTGGCCTGTAAGGTTTCCAGTGAAAAGTCTGCGATGAGGCATATTGGAGCTTCATTGTATGTTATTTCTTTTTTGTCCCTTCTTCGGCTGCTTTTCGGGTTCACATAATGGCATTTTGTTTAGTATATTTTTGTTAGGATTATGACTATGAAGGAATAAGGGCCTGTAGTATTTCATTATGCTATTTTGCTAATGTGCTTGTATAATTTTATGCCTTAGATTTGTAAAGTATATTACCTAGTAAGGGGAATAATTTGTTGTTTTTCTTTTTTCCAGCTTTGTCTTCTTATCTTACTGAAGACATTTTGCCAGAGCAGGGCCTGCAAATTGCATTCCAAAAAGTGATGCTGAGAAGATATGAAAGATGTTGTCTTGAGAAATTACGCCTAAGGAATGACTGGGAAATTGTGGGTGAGTGGAAAGGGCAGAAGGCAAGTTGTAATGGACTTGACTTATGCTCAGCAACTACTCATAACAAAAACTTTCAATGCAATAAATGTGTGAAAGGTTTTAGTAAATTTGCAAATCTAAATAAACATAAGATAAGCCATACTGGAGAAAAACCATTCAAATGCAAAGAATGTGGCAATGTCTCTTGCATGTCTTTAATAACAACTCAACAGCAGAGAATCCATATTGGAGAGAACCCCTACCAATGTAAAAAAGGTAGCAAAGCCTTTAATGAGTGCTCATACTTTACTGACTGCAAGAGAATTCATGTTGGAGGGCAACATTGCAGATGTGAAGAATGTAATAACGTCTTTAAGTCTTGCTCAAGTCTTGCTATTATTGAGAAAATTCATACTGAAAAGAAAACCTACACATGTGAAGAATGTGGCAAAGCTTTTAACCTGTGCTCAATTCTTACTAAACATAAGAAAATTCATACTGGAGAGAAACCATACAAATGTGAAGAATGTGGCAAAGCCTTTAAGTTGTTCCCATACCTTACTCAACACAAGAGAATTCATAGTGGAGAGAAACCCTACAAGTGTGAAGAATGTGGCAAAGTCTTTAAATTGTTGTCATACCTTACTCAACATAAAAGAATTCATACTGGAGAGAAAACCTTCCAATGTGAAGAATGTGGAAAAGCCTTTAACCAGAGCTCACATCTGACTGAACATAGGAGAGTTCATACTGGTGAGAAACCATACAAATGTGAGGAATGTGGCAAAGCTTTTACTTGGTTCTCATACCTTATTCAGCATAAGAGAATTCATACTGGGCAGAAACCCTACATATGTGAGGAATGTGGCAAAGCTTTTACCTGGTTCTCATACCTTAATCAACATAAGAGAATCCATACTGGAGAGAAACCCTACAAATGTGATGAATGCGGCAAAGCTTTTAACTGGTTTTCGTATCTTACTAATCATAAGAGAATTCATACTGGAGAGAAACCCTACAAATGTGAAGAATGTGGCAAAGCCTTTGGCCAGAGCTCACACCTTTCTAAACATAAGACAATTCATACCAGAGAGAAACCATACAAGTGTGAGAAATGTGGCACAGCCTTTAACCACTCTGCACAACTTGCCGTACATGAGAAAATTCATACCTGAGAAAAATCTTACAAATCTAAACATATGGCATAGTCTTTAATACCTATTCACAACGTCACAGCAGAGTATTTTTACTGAATAAGAGTGTTACAAATGTAATGATTGTCAAAAGGCCATTTACAAACTGTAAGTCTTTGAGTGCACTAAAACATTTAGGCTAGGAACAATACAAAGAGAAAGACCGGTTCAACACCTCCACTGATATCACAGCTCTTATTGTACACAGAGGAATTTATACTGTAGGGAAACCCTCCAGTTGCTCAAACTTAATTCAACTTCAAAGACTTTGTATTAGAGAGAAACCCTATAGTTGTAATAAATGCAGAAACAGCATTTGTTCAAAAAATATACCTTAGAAAACACCAGAGTGTTCACACTAAGAACTACTTTACAGATGCAGTAAATGTGAAAAAAATAACTAATCAAAAATTACATCAAAACATGTCCAAGAATTCACAGTAAACAGCAGTCACTAACACTTTAAGACATTACTATAAATCTGAGTGTTTATTATAGAGAATAATCCAAAGTTAAGTTAAAATAAGTAGGAGATTTACCTTTGGGGGAAGTTCTAATTACATTTAAACTATACCTTTTGGTGCCAGGCATGGTGGCTCTTTCCTATAATTGCTGCACTTTTGGATGCCGAGGTGGGGGGATTGCTTGAGCCCAGGAGTTTGGGACCAGCCTGGGCAACATGGTAAAACCTCATCTCTACAAAAAGTAAAATGAAAGCCAGGCTTGGTGGCACATGCCTGTTGTCCCAGCTACTTCGAAGGCTCAGGTGGGAGGATTGCTTGAGCCCGGAGGTTGAGGATGCAGTGAGCTGATATCTTGCAACTTCACTCCCACCTGGGCAACAGAGCAAGACCCTATCTCAATAATAATAGTAGCGTAATAATAGTAAAGTATACTCTGTGCATTGAGAGAGCTGCAGATTTCTTGAAAAGCACATATTTATGTAATTCAAGTTTGAAATCACTTGATACCATGCCTTCATTTCTAGCGTCTGTGTGAAGGCATGCGGCCTATTGTTGCTACATGAAAGCCGTGAGAGTTTCTTCTATATTTAGGCAGGTGTCATTCATCTCCTTTTCTTTGGAAGATTATGGACATTGCATTTTAAGCTTCCTGAAGAAATGTGACCGGAGAGGCTCTTTGTAGTTGTAAGTGATTCATGAGATAGGTCTTCAGAGTAATATTCTTCATTATATTTAAGAAAGAAATATTTGAGTTGTCTTTAGGCCATTGTATATTAAGTGATGCGTATCCTGCCACCAGCGTTGACCTATCTCACCTTAGTTATGGTTGTGGGTGACTAAAGGTAACAATACAATAGTGGGTGACATGGTGGAATAGTATCTGTAATGATCCCTTCTCCCAGTGGCATTAAACTTCAAATAAATTGAAAAATATTGTTCCCACAAGTTACACCTTCATTCTGTTTGCTCTTTTTGTAATGACATTATGTAATGACATTTGTAATGACATTATGTAATGACATTTATGTAATGTTATTATTAGGGCTATAATAAAGCCTATATAGGATTATAATCAAAGACCATATATTTCTGAATCTTAAAGGACTATTAACAAAGTTTTATCTTACATTTTTCTTTTAACATGTGACCTCTCTGGCTTGCAAAACATATACATACTTTTAGTTTTGGTTTATATGGAGATAAATATATAAATATATTACTCTGAAGATAATTGTTAAGTGTAAGAAATTATGAAGCAAGTAATATGTTTGAAGTAAGTGCATACCTGTTTTCAGAATAAAAGAAAAATGTTGGAACCAAACATAATTTTAAAAGTATGGATAATTTATTAGCAAACTAGAAACCTCAAAAATGTCGAAGGCAAATCTGTTTTCTCTGCTTTGTATTGAATGCATTTCTCTAAAATCTTATTGCACCTTTTTCAGAATTTCCCTGTGAAAATACTGTTTTTACTTTTATGTTGCTTGTGCTAGAGCTAACATATAATTTTCTTGTTCCAAAATTCATGAAGAATTTCTTACATGATCTTCTCAGGGATTATGATAATGATTTTATGAAACTTATTGGTGCTTCCAAAATAATCTTAAGATGTGAGTAATTCCACAGTGAGTGTATTTTCATTGTACTTAATGAATACATTTCCAGTTTCCATTATTAGAGAAACACTGTTCAAGCCAGCTTTTTTTGTTTGTTTCTTCCACTTTTCTGAATTGCAGTAATTGAGTTTATTGACTCTATTGGGCAATTTGTTCAGGTAAACACTTCGGAGGCTTTATAAGTTACAGGGTTATTTTGACATAAAAATGAAATGAAGAAACATAGGGCAGTGCTAAATATGTAATAGATGCTCCATAATTAGCAATAAATATTCCTGTTGGAGTGAATTTGTGGCTCCAGATAAGAGATTGGAAATATCCAGGATGAAGACCTGCCATTGATTCTGCATGCAGAGAAAGGACTTCTGTACCCAGGCTGCACAATTGACTCTCTCTAAAGAGGAATTCTGCTTTTATTTCCAAATTATCTCTTTTTTTTTTTTTTTGGTCTCTTTTTCTTTCTTCTCAACTACTTACGTATTGTAGTTCTCTTCCTTTTTTTTTTTTTTTTCCTTAAAAAACTGTGTTATGGCTACACTTTCTCACTGTTCTCCACACAATATGTCATTTTATATAGTACTTTGTACATTCTAACAGAAAGTTTAGACTTTCTCTTTTTCTTCTTCTTTGTTTTGGAGACATGGTCTCACTGTGTCACCCAGGCTGGTGTGCAATGGTATAATCTCGACTTACTGCGACCTCTGCCTCCCAGACTCAAGCAATCATCCCACCTCAGGCCCCTGAGTAGCTGGGACTACAAGTGTACACCCCCACACTTGGCTAATTTTATTTTAGTAGAGATGAGGTTTTACCATGTTACCCACACTTGTCTTGAACTCCTAAGCTCAAGTGACTGACCTGCCTTGGCTTCCTAGAGTGCTGGGATTACAGGTATGAGCCACACCTGGCCTGGAAATTTGAAATTTTTTAATGTGATGATAGATTTTTGTTGGTTTGTTTTTTTGAGACTGAGTCTCACCCTGTCGCCCAGGCTGGAGTACAGCAGTGTGATCTTGGCTCTGCAACCTCTGCCTCCTGGGTTCAAGCAAGTCTCCTGCCTCGGTCTGCCAAGTAGCTGGGATTACAGGCACGTGCCACCATGCCTGGCTGATTTTTGTATTTTTAGTAGAGATGGGGCTTCTGCATGTTGGCCAGGCTGGTCTTGAACTCCTGACCTCAGGTGATCCACCTGCCTTGGCCTCTCAAAGTGCTGGGATTATAGGCATGAGTCACTGTGGCCAGCCAATAGATTGATTTTTAACTGGAGAGTTTGAGGTCATTTATGTGTTACAATACTGACATTGTGATCATAGCCTACTGCAGTCTCAACCTCCCAGGCTCAAGTTATCCTCTCACCTTAGTTCCCTGGGTAGCTAGGAGTACAGCCACATGCCACCACGCCCAGCTAAATTTTTTATTGTTTTGTAGAAATGAAGTCTCACTGTATTTTCCGGGCTGGTCTCAAGCTCCTGTGCTCAAGCAACCCCCTACCTCAGCCTTCCCAAGTGCTGGGATGACAGGCTGAGCCGCCGCGCCTGGCCACACACAACTCTTTTTTTTTTTTTTTTTAAGACGGAGTCTCGCTCTGTCGCCCAGGCTGGAGTGCAGCGGCCGGATCTCAGCTCACTGCAAGCTCCGCCTCCCGGGTTCACGCCATTCTCCTGCCTCAGCCTCCCGAGTAGCTGGGACTACAGGTGCCCGCCACCATGCCTGGCTAATTTTTGTATTTTTAGTAGAGATGGGGTTTCACCGTCTTAGCCAGGATGGTCTCGATCTCTTGACCTCGTGATCCGCCCGCCTCCGCCTCCCAAAGTGCTGGAATGACAGGCGTGAGCCACCGCGCCCGGCCAAGCAACACTCTTAATGGAGGAGAGGGATGCACTGTCCATGGGCCAGAGAATGAAATCGGGCAGTTAACATTGTTTGTTTGTTAAAAGAAAATATTTGAAAATCCTGACACAAAGTGTGGTGAATGTATAATTAATTAGAATAGGTCAAGCTTTAATAACGTTGGACTATGTATTGTAAGCGCCGTGTAAATAAACATGTCAGAATTTGGAAATCTCTGAAGAGCAAATGTATCTTAGAAATTCTTAAGGAGAGTTAATGATAAATGGATAATTTTGAATTTAAATTTCCATGAAACACATAGCACACCTTATGTTTCCATGCCGAACCTATTTTTAAATGTGTACGTTATGTTGAGCAATAATAGAATGACCTCTGTGGATTTAAAATTTGAAATAATCTTTTTTTTTTTTTTTTTTTGAGATGAAGTTTCACCCTTACTGCCCAGGCTGTAGTGCAATGGCACAATCTCGGCTCACCGCAACCTCTGCCTCCCAGATTCAAGTGATTTTTCTGCCTCAGCCTCTCAAGTAACTGGGAGTACAGGCATGCGCCGTGACTCCCAGCTAATTTTGTATTTTTAGTAGAGTCAGGGTTTCTCCATGTTGGTCAGGCTGGTCCCAAACTCCCAACCTCAAGTGATCCACCCACCTCAGCCTCTCAAAGTGCTGATATTACAGGCATGAGCCACTGCACCTGGCCTGAAATAATCTTTCTTTTAGATTTATTTTTGCAATCTTGGGAAATTTTTAAATTTCTTCCTATATTTCATTGGGTGCAGTTCACAGTCCATAGTCTTCATTCTCAATCACCTAACTAGCCAACTGCTTGGTCGTTCACTCTAAAGACATCTCAGAGATCATGGTAGCTTTTGGATTAAAACATTTCCTCGGCCGGGCGTGGTGGCTCATGCCTGTAATCCCAGCACTTTGGGAGGCCAAGGCGGGCAGCTCACCTGAGGTCAGGAGTTCAAGACCAGCCTGACCAACATGGTGAAAGCCCATCTCTACTAAAAATATAAAAACTAGCCGGGTGTGGTGGTGGATGCCTGTAATTCCAGCTACTCGGGAGGCTGAGGCAGGAGAATTGCTTGAACCTAGGAGACGTAGGTTGCAGTGAGCCAACACAGTGCCACTGCACTCTAGCCTCGGCGACAGAGTGAGACTGTCTCAAAAAAACAAAAGATAAACCAACATTTCCTCAGTGATTTTGGGTGCTAAATTCTTTTCTATGTTTCTACAATAGCCAAATTGGGACCATTAGCACTTCCAGCTTTACTGTTTTCTACACCATCACCATCAGGAACAGCAACTCCAGGTACCCCAAGCTGAAAGTAACAGTTCTAAAATACTTTGGTCCTTCCCATGTTCTGTGCTAGGCCCTGAGCACACTGGTAAATACCTGAGTTCCTATACTGATGACGGACTAATAGAACAAAAACATCACAAAAACTTTATTTTTGAGTCTTTTCCACTGAGTTTATGAGAAAGACAGAAACATTTATTTCCCAAATAGTCCCAAATATATATTTCAAAATGTGGGAAATATTTCTTTCAATATTGGGAAATAAAGATGTCTCCTCCACCTACTGATTTATTTTTGTAGATATATATCCAGTAGTGAAATTGCTGTGTCATATGGTAGCTCTCTTTTGAATTTGTTTCGCAGAAATCATCATACTGTTTTTACAGTGGCTGTATTGGTTCACATTCACACCAACAGTGTGCTAGCATCTTTCTTTTCCCACACTTTTGCCAACACTTACCTTCTGTCTTTTTTATTGTAGTCATTCCAACAAGAGTGAGGTGATACCTCAGAGCAGTTCCGTCTTGCCTTTCCTTGATGATTATTGATGAACATTTATTTAAAAATATATGTGTTGGTCATTTGTAGGTCTTTTGAAAAACATATTTAGACATTTTACCCATTTTAAATACCTTTCTGTTATATAGTTTAAGTTTTTATGATTTCCAGTATTAACCCATCTGACATATAATTTGAATATTTTTTCATTCTTTGGTTGTCTCATCATTTCACTGATTGTACCTGGTGCTGAATAGAGGCTGTTTAGTTGAAAGAAGTTTCATTTATTTTTACTTGTGTTGCCTGGGATTTTTTCATTAAATCTAAAAAATTATTGCCCAGACTACTGTCATGGTACTTTTACCTTATGTTTTCTCATAATAGTTTCAGAGTTTCAGGATGGCTGTGATGAGTATACAATGATGTGAACGCACTTAATGCGTCTAAAATGTACACTCAAAAGTGGGTAAACTTGGCCGGGTGCGGTGGTTCACTCCTGTAATCCCAGCACTTTGGGAGTCTGAGGCCGGTGGATCAATTGTGGTCAGGAGTTTGCGACCAGCCTGGCCAACATGGTGAAACCCTGTCTCTACCAAAAAACACAAAAATCAGTAGTGTGTGGTGGTACACGCCTACAATCTCAGCTGCTTGGGAGGATGAAACATGAGAATCACCAGAACCCGGGAGATGGAAATTGCAGTGCACTGAGATCGCGCCACTGCACTCCAGCCTGAGCGACAGAGCGAGATTCTGTCTCAAAAAAAAAGTGGTGGGGGGCAAATCTTATAGTTTGCATATTTCATTACTGCTTTAAAAAGTGAAATTAACAGCTTTAGGTATAATATAACAGCCAAATAGTACAGGTCTATAACTAGGAAGTGACTAAATGTATCATTTTATAAGGAAAAAATCAGTCTTTAAAGGCCATTTAAAAATATATAACTGATTGATAAATTATGTATTCAAACACAGCATAAGATTTTTTTTTTTTTTTTTTTTTTTTTTTTTGAGACTGAGTCTCGCTCTGTTGCCCAGACTGGAGTGCAGTGGCACGATGGCTCACTGCAAGCTTCGCCTCCTGGGTTCATGCCATTCTCCTGCCTCAGCCTCCCGAGTAGCTGGGACTACAGACGCCTGCCACCATGCCCAGTTAATTTTTTTTTTTTTTTTTTTTTTTTTTTTTAGTGGAGATGGGGTTTCACCGTGTTAGCCAGGATGGTCTCGATCTCCTGACCTCGTGATCTGCCCGCCTCGGCCTCCCAAAGTGCTGAAATTACAGGCGTGAGCCACTGCACCTGGCCAGCATAAGATTTTTATGTGAGTAATTGGGAAGGCTTCTATAAATATAAGGTAAAACTTAACGAGTTATTTAGAATGACATATTTTAATTTTTTTTAGAAAAATTAAACAGTCAAATTATAATTTAGTCATGGGGATAATTCATTTTAAAGAATACTCAAAACTAACAATTATGAGCAAATTATGTGAAACAAAAAGATTGCCTAAAAATAAATTTCTCAACCATATTCATAATTTAAGAAATATGACTAGATTTGGAATGAGAAATTCATTTAGATAATTTCACCTAGCAAATGGGTAGTAAAGATTTCAGTAACATTTCCGAGGCTATCAATGAAAAATAATTTTCAAGGAGGTAAAAGAAGAGGAGAACTGAAGGAGGCCTCAAGGATCTGTGTGGTATGATGCACATCCTTCCTTGAAATGGCAAAATCAAAAGCCCAGTCCCCTGGTTGAGATTCTTCTAATCAGGTAAATTACCCGGGATGCTATCCTGGCTGTGAAAAGCAGAATCAGGAGAAATGAGGGCTGTATTCTAAGTCTGGGTGTGGTCCCGTACCCCTCAAACCTCTATTGTCACCACCACCATCTTCTCCACATCTTCCCCCATATCACCCCCAAAGCAACAGGAACAATTCTAAAAACAACCCCCCAAAGGACCCTATTTTTGAATTATCTCCCCTCTTGGATCTCAGTGTTTCCTCCAGGTATGTTCACACAGAGCAGGTCTCTAGGATCTGAGACAGATTCCAGAGGAAAGACTTTAGATCCTAGCCCAGGTTACGCGTGTATTCCCGGAATGGATATGTACCTGACTACTGTAGACTTTGAACAGTCGTCAGGCTTCCAAGGTGAAACCATAGAAGTCCAACACACATGACCTCATTTCTCACATTTGGATAAACAAGACCAGAGTCCACTTAAAAGCATTCATGATCACTGTGTATTTTACTGCATCCCATGCGGGCCACTGTCTTTACTGGAGAACATCATCGTACTGTGCAGCCAGACAAGTTCTTCAAGTCATTTCCCCGGACAAGCGGCTTTGGAAACACCTGAAAATTTGCAACAAAAGCAGACCAGACTGGTGAGTGAGTAACATGAAGGAGAGGCCCAGCAACCCGTTATCCTACAGCCCTCCAGGTGGCTCCAGTCCATTCTACGTGCAGCAGCCTCTGCAATACCTAAGCCATAGTTTATCCTGAGTTAATGTAATCATACTAGGAATACACCATACACATGTGGTAACATTAGAGTTGGACTCAAAACTCCAAAAATATGTGAACAAAAATAGATCTGACCGACTCCACAGGCTTTATTGGTTTCTTGCTGTTTCCCATCTTCCTTCACTGCTTCCTTCTGTTCCTGGGATCACCCTTCAAGTAAATCACTTTTATGTGTTGCATCATCATAATGCAAATTAAAGCACTGTAATTTATTGAACATTTTATCAAAATGTAAAACACTACAAAAGATTAACAGGTTATGTTTGATTGTGGGATTGAATACTACATTCTCACTGTTGTGTTTGATCATTTTCATTACAAAGTCATAAGTAATCAAATGATTAGACAGCTCTTTAGTTATATGTGTAAAGAATAAGCATTCCGGCCGGGCGCGGTGGCTCAAGCCTGTAATCTCAGCACTTTGGGAGGCCGAGGCGGGCGGATCACGAGGTCAGGAGATCGAGACCATCCTGGCTAACACGGTGAAACCCCGTCTCTACTAAAAGATACAAAAAACTAACCGGGCGAGATGGCGGGCGCCTGTAGTCCCAGCTACTGGGGAGGCTGAGGCAGGAGAATGGCATAAACCCGGGAGGCGGAGCTTGCAGTGAGCTGAGATCCGGCCACTGCACTCCAGCCCGGGCCACAGAGCGAGACTCCATCTCAAAAAAAAAAAAAAAAAAAAAAAAAAAAAAAAAGAATACGCATTCCATTTGTATACATAATTGTGAATCTGGGATGAATGTATTCTGAATTTGAGGGGTTTTTTCATAACACCCTGTTCCAGTGCACAAGGTAAATAGCCTTTTTGTCAGAACTCATGATAGTACAAGTAGCAGCAGCCACTCCCAGTCGTGTTCTCATGTGTTCTGCTGTGCTACAGAGAAATGTTCCTGCTTATATTGGTGGCGAAGTGTTAGCGTTCTGCTCAATGAGATTCAGAGAGAAGTGCCTGAAGAGGTTGGCCTTCTCTGAATTAAAAAACACTGGTTTTTAATAAAATTCCCTATGTCCTATCAGCTTCACATTTTTCTCCTTGTTGCTGTTTGGAATGTGGTTTGATTGCCTGGAGGTGGATCAGCCAACTTGGGCTCTGAAGGAGTGAGCTTGAGCACAATGACCAGGTGTAGACAATTTCAGAGACAGGAAATGGAAAGAAACTGGTAAACTATAAGGTCACTGCACTGCTATATCAGTTCTGCTGCCCAAGTACGTAAGAGTACACCTCATATATTCTGATACCATACAAAAGTCTTTTCTTTATAGCTGAACACAAGCTAATTGCTTCAGAATGAGATGTATGAAAGTTTTTAGAATCAAAATGAAATCACCAATGTCATAAAAACTCTGACAAATAGAGATGCTGGAAGAAAGTGTTCTTAAGCTTATATGCCTGATAACAAAACCATCCTAAAAGACTTTTAAAACTTATCCTTTCGCCGTGCGTGGTGGCTCATGCTTGTAATCCCAGCACGTTTGGTGGCCGAAGCAGGCAGATCATGAGGTCAGGCTTTCGAAACCAGGCTGGCCAACATGGCAAAATCCCGTCTCTACTAAAAATACGAAAATTAGCTGGGCGTGGTGGCAGGCGCCTGGAGTCTCAGCTACTCAGGAGGCTGAGACAGGAAAATCGCTTGACCCCAGGAGGCAGAGGTTGCAGTGAGCTGAGATCACGCCACTGCACTCCAGCCTGGGCGATAGACCAAGACTCCGTCTCAAAAACAAAACAAAAAACCCCTTATCCTTTCATAAAGACCTTCACAACCTTGTACAAAACATTTCTGTCAAGCCATTAAAATGGGCACTGAAGAGTAGATTTATTTGGGCATATATGAAAGTCTTTGTTAGCTGGCACAACGCTGTGTCTCACATTTATATCTGGGGCTTGAGGGAACATAAACAATGCTCGTAAACCTTGGGAATGATAGAAAATGTGTGTAATTGATCTGAGGTGACTTTATAAGTATTGATATAGTTTAGATATGTGTCCCTGCCCAAATCTCATATTGAATTGTAAATTTATAATGCCTAAAGTCTAAAAAGTAGCTGCTTCTCATTCTGGTTTTCTGAATTTTATAGAGGCAAATAAATTTTCAATCTGATTTGGGGGTCTCTTATTTGGCTTTGCGTTTTCTCTTCAGGATAAATTCAGTGTAACTTATTCCTTTCTTCAAATGTTGTTTATTTACAGCAAATGTGGCCTACTACATCATTCCCACTGAAACAGAATGTCTTATGTCTTTGAATGCCTCAAAGGAATTTAAAGAAATAATAACTGATCCTTGAGCACATATACCTACAGGGATATAGCAATCAGTGAGCTAAAGAATTAGCTAATTAAAAAATTGTTTTGCAAATGTAGAAATGACTATTTCTTTTCTTTTTTTTCTTTTTTCTTTTTTTTTTTTTGAGACGGAGTCTTGCTCTCCCGCCAGGCTGGGGTGCAGTGGTGTGATCTCGGCTCACTGCAAGCTCCGCCTCCTGGGTTCACGCCATTCTCCTGCCTCAGCCTCCTGGGTAGCTGGGACTACAGGTGCCCACCACCACACTCAGCTAATTTTTTGTATTTTTAGTAGAGACGGGGGTTTCACCGTGTTAGCCAGGGTGGTCTCGATCTCCTGACCTCGTGATCCGCCCGCCTCAGCCTCCCAAGGTGCTAAGATTACAGGTGTGAGCCACCACACCTGGCCAGAAATGACTGTTTCATTCTTGTTCTGGTACTTCTGTAACCTTGTGTTCTGTCCCCCATGTGGACAATGTGCCATATCTAGTTTCTGCATAGATGTCAAGAGAGACATAAGGACAAGTTTTTCACATCACACATCAGTGAAGATGCAGCCTAGGGCAGCGACATTGCACACCAATTATAAACCAATCAAGTTCTCCTCCCTCCCTCTCCCTCAGCCTCTCCCTCACCCGCCAGTATCAGCAGATGGTCTATCTCATACTTCATGGGAAAATAGAAGTTGTTCAGCTTATGTTTGGTAAACCTCTCTCCCTCAACCTTAAGATTCACCTTCAGAGATGCGCATTGCTTCCTTCTTCCCCACTGCCTAAGAGAATAAGTTATCTTCGCTTTTACCTCTTTTGAGACTTGGCCTGTTTAAAGATTCACTTTTGTTTTAGTTGTCTTTGATTTTTCTTTCACTTGGCTTAATTCCCTCAGAGACGTAATCATTTTCTTGATACTGTGTCTCCTGCTCAGTTTACACCTTAGCTTACTTACTGTCAATCTTGGGAGGGTTGTGTATGCTTCCTAGCTCCTCTGCCTCATGATTACTCCTCAGCCCTCTGCATTTGCATGCCAAACTCTGAACTTTCATGTTCTCAGCATGTTAGTAAAATTGTGTTGTTTCATTTTACTTAAGTTAGAAGCACTTTATTATTGCTCCCACAGCTCTCAGTCCAAAACTTCAGTGCATTGTAATTGTTAAAATCCTCATCACATTGTATTTTAATGGTCTGTGTTCATACGTTTCCTCAGTAGACTAAGTTTCTAGAAGGCAGAAAAATGCATTTATATAGATTGCCTATTCCCTTTGGAGTTAAATGTAGGTCATGACACATAAATACATGGAAAATACATTATTCAATAAATTCATAATAAATACTGGTGGATGTCAGTGTTTCATAGTTACAATTTCTGCTTATATTCATTTTGCCAGCAGTATGTCACTCATTTATTTATTTATGAATGCAGTACATATTCACGGAATGCCTACACTGTCATAAAGTCTGTCTGAAAAATTGATATATATGGTGAATGACAATATATGTAAGGTTCCTTAGCTATGGAGCTCACAATGTGGTTAAAGGAGACTAATAATAAATGCAAAAACAACTAATTAAGATACTTTCGGCCGGGCGCGGTGGCTCAAGCCTGTAATCCCAGCACTTTGGGAGGCCGAGACCGTCCTAGCAAACACGGTGAAACCCCGTCTCTATTAAAAAATACAAAAAACTAGCCGGGCGAGGTGATGGGCGCCTGTAGTCCCAGCTACCCGGAGGCTGAGGCAGGAGAATGGCGTAAACCCGGGAGGCGGAGCTTGCAGTGAGCTGAGATCCGGCCACTGCACTCCAGCCTGGGCGACAGAGCGAGACTCCATCTCAAAAAAAAAAAAAAAAAAAAAAAAAAAATACTTACAAGAGTGGCCTAAATATGCAAATTATTATCTCCAGGAAGAAGGAAACCACTGACAGGCAACCTGGGAGGGAGTGAACGGGTGTACTGAGGCCATGAAAGGCACCGACATTCACACATAATAAGGTCATGAAAGGGAATTCACATCTATTGGTACGTACATGGGCCAGGTGTAATTTGGTGTCTCGATCTCCTGACCTCGTGATCCGCCCGTCTCGGCCTCCCAAAGTGCTGGGATTACAGGCTTGAGCCACCGCGCCCGGCCAATTTGGTTCTTAAGACGCACCAGCTTTGGAGTCGGTCAGAACTGGGTTTGAATCCCAGTTCCATCATTCATCATTATGTGATTGTGGATGTGTTTTTAACCCCTCTGATCTTCAGTTTTCTCATCTATAAAAGATGCCTTTTTCAAGTTGTTACGAGGCTTAAATAAGGTAATTGTGTACAAATCTGGGCAAAATGCCTGTAGTTTTGTGTTTAATACATAGAAGAGTATCATCCTTCTCTCATTTAATTTTTAGAGCAAAGTCCGTGGTGATCATTTTTTATAGCTAAATCAAAGATCAGAAAGATGAAATCACCGTAGCCACATAGCAACTCACAGTACACATTCACATGATAATTGCTAGTTGCAAGTAGCAATGATAATCACATAATCTCACATTATGTAGTGGTTTTACTTTACATAAGCCTCCTTATTTGTTGGAACCATAGATTCTAAGTTGCTCTATCAAAGTGATCATTAGAAATATGTGATGCGGCCGGGCGCGGTGGCTCAAGCCTGTAATCCCAGCACTTTGGGAGGCCGAGACGGGCGGATCACGAGGTCAGGAGATCAAGACCACCCTGGCTAACATGGTGAAACCCCGTCTCTAAAAATACAAAAAACTAGCCAGGCGACCTGGCGGGCGCCTGTAGTCCCAGCTACTAGGGAGGCTGAGGCAGGAGAATGGCGTGAACCCGGGAGGCGGAGCTTGCAGTGAGCTGAGATCCGGCCACTGCACTCCAGCCTGGGCGACAGAGCGAGACTACGTCTCAAAAAAAAAAAAAAAAAAAATGTGATGTTCAGCTGGGCATGGTGGCTCACGCCTGTAATCCCAGCACTTTGGGAGGCTGAGGTGGGCAGATCACCTGTGTTCAGGAGTTCGAGACCAGCCTGACTAACATGGAGAAACCCCGTCTCTACTGAAAATACAAAATTAGCCTGGCATGGTGGTGGATGCCTGTAGTCCTAGCTACTCGGGAGACTGAGGCAGGAGAATCGCTTGAACCCGGGAGGTGGAGGTTGCAGTGAGCCGAGATTGCCCCATTGCACTCCAGCCTGGGCAACAAGCAAAACTCCATCTCAAAAAAAAAAAAAAGAAAGAAACAAAGAAATGTATGTTCTTAGTGTACACATTTTAGGAAATTTCCTATTACTGTTCTGTTTGATTTAATGTGTGTGATATTTTCAGAGAAACATAAGAATCTATATAGTGTATACATTAAAAATTAAGTTATCACAGAGTAGACTTAACTCATGACAAATTTTTTTCTGAAAGCATCTGCAGAAATCGGTATTCTTTCTCGTTTAAAAAACTCAGAGGCTGCCGGGCTCAATGGCTCACGCCTGTAATCCCAGCACTTTGGGAGGCTGAGGCAGGTGGATCACAAGGTCAGGAGTTCAAAACCAGCCTGGCCCACATGGTGAAACCCTGTCTGTACTAAAAATACAAAAATTAGCCGGGCGTGGTGGCGGGTGTCTGTAATCCCAGCTACTCAGAGGGTGAGGCAGAGAATTGCTTGAACCCGGGAGGCGGAGGTTGCCCAGATCACACCATTGCACTCCAGCCTGGGTGACAGAGTGAGACTTCATCTCAAAACAAGCAAACAACTCAGAGGCCACTGGGGAGCGGAGGCTTTTTGGATTCTCAGTAGTGCATAAGACTTAGATTTGATTACAGTAGTAATTTAAGCGTAATCCACTTTAAGGTGATGATCCAGAGAGGCTTCATACCAATGCAGAAACTTAAAAGCTCCCAGCAGCCAGAAAGGAAGGAAAACCGGAATTATGGTGGGGCAGGGCAACCACTTGGGGGGTCGCTGTGGGAGGGGACAGCCACCGGTTGGGCAGCCACAGGGCATTGTGAGCCACGTGCCTGGGACAGGAACTCTAGGAGTGATTGGTTCCTGGTAACCGGGTGACCTAGGAGGCCTGGTGAGTAGGCACAGGCCAGTGGCCTGGCAGGCAGTGGCAAGAGGAGGCGGAGCACCGGCCTCCTACAGGCTTTCTCCCTGCGTGGTTGCGCTTCTCTGTGCTTGCTGGGCTCCATCCATTTCAAATAAGCCAGCAGAGGGGCAAGTTATCTGAGCAGGAGGAGGGAAGGAGCTGAGGCAATCTCAGCACTTTGGGAGGCCCAGGCGGACGGATCACCTGAGATCAGGGGTTTAAGACCAGCCTGGCCAATATGCTGAAACCCTATCTCTACTAAAAATACAAAAAATTAGCTGGGTGTGGTGGCGCACTGCAGGCGGCAAGCCACGCAGGTGCCGAGGCAGGAGACCGAGGGCACAAGCTGTTCCAGTGTAATAAAGAAAAGTCGTAGAATAAGAATAGTTATACTAGAAATAGATTATAGATATGATTATACATGAGTATCATTAATCATTAGTTTGTAGTATTACCCTTTATTCCAATATTATAGTAATCTTTGTTCTACAATTACGACGTAGGAAAAACCAGGCCGTACAGAAAGAGGAGCTGAAGGGACACGGTGGGAAGCGACCGGAAGGCAAGTGTGAGCCCTCTGTCATGCCTGGGCGGCGCCGCTAGAGGGCTCCCTGGTCTCGCGGTCGCGTCAGTGCCGGGGAAGGCGTCTGTTGCTTGGCAGACCCGGCAAGGGAGTCTCCGTTTCCCCGGGGAATTTAGAGAGGCCTCTGCTCCGGGGAAGGCGTCTGTTACTTGGCAGACCCGGCAAGGGAGTCTCCGTTTCCCCGGGGAATTTAGAGAGGCCTCTGCTCCGCCACCTCCTGTGGGAGTCCTGACATCAGTCACACCGGCCCGCAGCTGTCCGGAGGCCTGACCGTCTCCCTCTGATGCTGTGCTTCAGCGGTCACGCTCCTGGTCCGCTTTCATATTCCGCCCTGTACACCTGGCTCCGCCTTCTAGACACCGGTAGTAGAATGAGTGAAAGTACTAAAGTCTGAAATGCATAGAAGAAATAATGACGAGAGAGCTGTCCTGTCTCTCCGCCTGGGCTACCAAACAGGGAAGGGCCCCCGTCCGGTGGACACGTGACTCACGTGAGCTTACCTGTCGTTGCAGATGGCTCAGGCTCCTTACCCTGCCCCCTTGTCTTGTCTCCAATCAATGACAGCGCAGCCAGCACTCGGGACCACTACAGGTCTCCGCGTTTAGGTGGTGGTGGCCCCCGGGCCCTGCTGTCTTTCCTTCTATTTCTTTGGCTTGTGTCTTTATTTTTACAATCTCTCCTCTCCGCACTGGAGGAGAAAAATCCACAGACCCAGTAGGGCTGGACCCTGCTGCGCATGCCTGTAGTCCCAGCTACTCGGGAGGCTGAGGCGGGAGAATCGCTTGAACCCGGGAAGCGGAGGTTGCAGTGAGCCAAGATTGCACCATTGCACTCCAGCCTGGGCGACAGAGCGAGACTTCGTCTCAAAACACAAAAGCAAACAAACACTTTGTTTTTAGCCCTTCTACTAAGGGTCTTTACTCCTCACCCTAAGTCTTCAACAACGGCCCTCCGCTCTGCATGGCAGGAACTCACATTGACCAGCCCTGTGTCAGCTTTGGGAATTGTTTAGCTTATAGATTCCCATCAATTAATTGTTCCTTGCCAGGCTTGGTGAGTTTCACCTTATACATGCCAGATGAGTATTCATGAGAAATCTCCAGGGGACTCGTATGCGGATTTCTGGAGCTCTCTTTACATAGCTTCTTCCTCTTCAATACTCTGCCTCACAAATTGCAAACTGCCTTAGCCATCCCCACCTCTAGTCTTTCCTCAACTCAGCAAGATCTCTTGGGCTCTGTTTGGATTCCTTACACAACTCAAAAATTGCCTTCAGGCAAAGAACTGGGGTGATTGTAGGGCTCACCTTCTCTGTTTTCCTCCTCTCCGAGATCACACTTTACACTACCTACAGTCCTAATATCTGAATACAGTTGTTTAATGTATTTTGTCAGTTTTCTAGTTGTCTATGCCAGAAGGGGAACATCTGTCTCAATCACTCTTTCACTGTCAGAAGAGAAGTTACTGATTTGTTCTTAACACTAGTTTATTTTGAATTAATGTGTGCTTTAAAACTCAAAAACACTTGTGTTAAAAGAGCTGCTCTGTCTACTAAGTGCTATAATAGCAATACTGCAAAGGCTTTTAGGAGAAGATGCTCAAGTTGAGTCTTTAAGTATCTCTAACTTTACAAGGCCTGTGGTTTGGCTCTGTGTTTCCACCCGAATCTCATGTTGAATGGTAATCCCCAACGTTGGAGGAGGGGCCTACTGGGAGGTGTTTGGATCATGGGAGTGGACTTCTCCCTTGCTGTTCTCATGATAGTAAGTTCTCACGAGATCTGGTTGTTTAAAAATGTGTAGCACTTCCCCCTTTGCTCTCTCTTCCGCCAGCTATGTGAAGATGTGCTTGCTTCCCCTTTGCTTTCCACCATGATTGTCAGTTTCCTGAGGCGTCTGCAGAAGCAGAAGCCTATACAGCCCACAGAACCATAAACTGATTAAATCTCTTTTCCTTACAGATTATCCAGTCTAACTAATACAGAAAAGTGGTACCAGAGAGGTGGGGCATTGCTATAAAGATATCTGAAAATGTGGAAGTGACTTTGGAACTGGTTAACAGCCAGAAGTTGGAAAAGTCTGGAGGGCTCAGAAGAAGACAGGAAGATAAGGAAAAGTTTGGAACTTCCTAGAGACTTGTTGAATGGTTGTAACCAAAATGCTGATAGTGATATGGACAATGAAGTCTAGGCTGAGGAGGTCTCAGATGGAGATGAGGACCTTATTGGGAACTAGAGTAAAGGTCACTCTTGCTATGCTTTAGCAAAGAGACTGGTGGCATTGTGCTGCTACTGTAGGGATCTGTTGAACTTTGAACTCGAGACAAATGATTTAGGGTATCTGGCAGAAAATATTTCTAAGTAGCAAAGCATCAAGATGTGGCCTGGCTCCTTCTAACAGTGTACGTTCATATTTGTGAGGAAAGAGATTATCTGAAACTGGAACTTACATTAAAAAGGGAAACGAAATATTAAAGTTTGGAAATGTGCAGCCTGGCCATGTGTTAGAAAAGAAAAACCCATTTTCTGGTGGGGAATTCAGTCTAACTGCAAACATTTGTGTCAGTAAAAGGAGCCATGTTAATAGCCAAGACAATGGGAAAAATGCCCCCAAGGCATTTCAGAGACCTTCCTGGCAGCCCCTCTCATCACAGGCCTGGAGGCCTAGTAGGGAAAAATAGTTTTGTGAGTCAGGCTCAGGGCCCTGCTATTCTGTGCAGCCTTGGGACTCTGCTCCCTGTGTTTTAGCTGCTCCAGCTCCAGCCGTGGCTAAAAGGACTCCAGATATGTTTCAGGTTGCTGCTCCAAAGGGTGTAAGACACAAGCCTTGGAGGCTTCCAGATGGTGTTAAGCCTGCAAGTGCTCAGAGGGCAAGAGTTGAGGCTTGGGAGTCTCCACCTAGATTTCAGAGGATGTGTGGAAACAACTGGATATCCAGGCAGAAATTTGCTGCAGGGGTGGAGCCCTTGTGGAGAACCTCTACTAGGGTACTGTGGAGGGGAAATATGGGGTTGAAGTTCCCACACAGAGTCTCCACTGGGGCACTGCCAAGTGGAGCTGTGAGAAGAGGGCCACTGTCCTCCAGACCCCAGAATGGTAGCTCCATCAACAGCTTGCACTGTGTGCCTGGAAAAGCTGCAGGCACTCAACACCAGCCTGTGAGAGCAGCCATGGGTGCTGAGCCCTGCAGAGCCCCCAGAAGCAGAACTGTCCAAGACCTTGGGAGCCTACTCCTTGCATCAGTGTGACCTGGATGTGAGACATGGAATCAAAGGAGATTATTTTGGAGCTTTAAGATTTAATGACTCCCCCGCTGGGTTTCGGACATGCGTGGGGCCTGTAACCCCTTTGTTTTGGCCAGTTTCTCCCTTTTGGAACAGGAGCATTTACCCTTATTGTATCCTGGAAGTAACTAACTTGCTTTTGATTTTACAGGCTCATAGCAGAAGGGACTGCCTTATCTCAGATGGAACTTTGGACTTGGACTTTTGAGTTAATGATTAAATGAGTTAAGGCTTTAGGATACTGTTAGGAAAGCATAATTGTGTTTTGAAATGTGAGGACATGATATTTGGGATGGGCCAGGAGCAGAATGATGTGGTTTGGCTCTGTGTCCCCACCCAAATTTAATGTCAAATTGTAATCCTCAATGTTGGAGGAGGGGCCTGGTGGCAAAGTAATTGGATCATGGGGGCAGACTTCTCCTTTCCTGTTCTCATAATGAGTGAGTTCTCATGATATTTGTTTTTTTTTGTTTGTTTGTTTTGTTTGTTTGTTTTTTGTTTTTTTTTTTTTGAGATGGAGTCTCGCTCTGTCGCCCAGGCTGGAGTGCAGTGGCGTGATCTTGACTCACTGCAAGCTCTGCCCATGGGTTCATGCCATTCTCCTGCCTCAGCCTCCCGAGTAACTGGGACTACAAGCGCCCGCCACCATGCCCGGCTATTTTTTTTTTTATTTTTAGTAGAGACGGGGTTTCACAGTGTTAGCCAGGATGATCTCGATCTCCTGACCCCGTGATCCACCTGCCTCGGCCTCCCAAAGTGCTGGGATTACAGGTATGAGCCACCGCGCCCAGCCGATACTTGATTGTTTGAAAGTATATCGCAGTTCCCCCTTTGCTATCTCTCTCTCCTGCCAGCCATGTGAAGATGTACTTGCTTCCCCTTTGCCTTCTGCCATGATTGTAAGTTTCCTGAGGCCACCCCAGAAGCAGAAGCCTGTAACGCCCACAGAACCGTGAGTTGATTAAACCGCTTTTCTTTATAAATTATCCAGTCTCAGGTAGTTCTTTTTTTTTTTGGAGATGGAGTCTCACTCTGTTGCCCAGGCTGTAGTGCAGTGGCACAATCTCGGCTCACTGCAAGCATTCTCCTGCCTCAGCCTTCCAAGTAGCTGGGACTACAGGTACCCACCACCAGGCCAGCTAATTTTTTGTATTTTTAGTAGAGACGGGGTTTCACCGTGTTAGCCAGGATGGTCTTGATCTCCTGACCTCGTGATCCACCCACCTCGGCCTCCCAAAGTGCTGGGATTACAGGCATGAGCCACCACGCCGGGCCTCAAGTAGTTCTTTATAGCAATGCAAGAACGGATTAATACACAAAGCCAGGTCAGAACTCCTGATCTTCCCCTGAAACCTGCCCCTGCAAGTCTTCCCCCATCTCAGCTAATGGCAACTTCATCCTTAGTGTTTCTCAGACCCAAAAGTTTGACATCATACTTGTCACCTCTTTTTCTCTTTTATCCCCCATTCATTCCATTAGGAGATCCTATCTGACCTTTAAGCTATATCCAGAATTCAGCTATGTCTTGCCCCCTCTACTGCTACCACCCTTGTCCAGGTCAGCACCATTTCTAGCTTGGATTTTTGCAACAGTCTTCCAACAGGTGTCCTTTCCTCTACCCTTGTCCTCTTACAATCTGTTCTCAACCCAGTGGCTTTTTAATGCATAACCCTTTTAATATGTAACGTTTAGGCTGGGTGTGGTGGCTCACGCCTGTAATCCCAACACTTTGGGAGGCCGAGGCAGGCAGATCTCCTGAGGTCGGGAGTTCAAGACCAGGCTGACCAACATGGAGACACCCCATCTCTACTAAAAATACAAAATTAACCAAACATGATGCCTCATGCCTGTAATCCCAGCTTCTGGGGAGGCTGAGGCAGGAGAATTCCTTGAACCCGGGAGGTGGAGGTTGTGGTGAGCTGAGATTGAGCCATTGCACTCCAGCCTAGGTGACAAGAGTGAAACTCTGTCTCCAAGAAAAAAAAAAAAAAAAGTAACATTTAATATGATTTATTTAATATGTAACTTCTCTGTTCAAACCCTCCAATAACTCCTCATCTCACTATCTCACTTAGAGTAAAACCTTGCAGTGGCCCACAGGGCACCCCCCCCCCAACTTTCTCATTTTGACTTTTTTTTCCTCTAAAGACAGGGTCTTGCTCTTTGCCCAGGCTAGACTGCAGTGATGTGATCATAGCTCACTGTAAACTTGAACTCCCAGGGTCAAGCGATCTCTCACCTTAGCCTCTTGGGTAGCTAGTACTACAAGAGTGTGCCACCATACCCAGCTGATTAGAAAAAAGAATTGTAGAGATAGGTTCATGCTATGTTGCCCAGGCTGGTCTTGAACTCCTGGACACAAGTGATCCTCCTGCCTCAGCCTCCCAAAGTGCAGGAATTACAGGTGTGATTCACTGTGCCCAGTCTCACTTTGAATATTTTTTGGTGGGGGAATGGAGTCTTGCTCTGTCGCCCAGGCTGGAGTGCAATGGCACAATCTTGGCCTACTGCAACCTCCATCTCTGAGGTTCAAGTGATTCTCCTGCCTCAACCTCCGAAGTAGCTGGGATTACAGGTATCTGCCACCATGTCCAGCTAATATTTAGTAGAGATGGGGTTTCAGCATGTTGACCTTGTTGGTCTCGAGCTCTTGACCTCAAGTGATGTACCTGCCTCGGCCTCCCAGAGTGCTGGGATGACAGGTAAGAGCCACCACGCCCGACCTCACTTTGACTTTTATTCTCTCACTTGTTCGCTGTCTTCAGGCCATCTGGCCTTTTTCTACTTCCTGGCACATTTGAAGTATGCCTCGCCCCAGGGTCTTTGCCCTTATTCTTAACTTTTCTCTTAATATTTTCCTCCAAATACTCACATGGCTTGCACCTTCACTTTCTTCAAGTCTTCGCTCAAATGTCCCCTTTCATGGAGGCTGCCCTGACTACCTGTGATATTGTGATTTAAAAAAATATATATATATGTATTTAATTTTCTGGCTTAGTTTTCTCTTGCTTTTAACAGAATACCTGAAACAAGGTATATAAAGAGAAGGAATTTATTTTTTACAGTTTTGGAGGCTGAGAAGTCCAAGGTTGAGAGGCTGCTCCTGGTGAGGGCCTTCTTGCTGTGAGGACTCCAGAAATTTTTTTTTCTTTTTCTTTCTTCATTTTTTTTGCACTGTCACACAGGCTGGAGTGCGGTGCAGCGATCTCAGCTCATTGCACCCTCCACCTCCCGGGGTCAAGCGATTCTCCTGCAGTAGCCTCCTGAGTCACTGGGACTACAGGTGCGTGTGACCACACCTGGCTAGTTTTCGTGTTTTTAGTAGAGACAGGGTTTTGCCAAGTTGGCCAGGCTGGTCTTGAACTCCTGACCTCTGGCGATCCGCCTGCCTCAGCCTCCCAAAGTACTGGGATTACAGGCATGAGCTACCACACCCTGCCGACTCTGCAGAATCTTGAGCAGTGCAGGAAATCACATGGCAAATGGGCCAAGTGTCCTAGCTCAGGTGTGTCTTGCTCTTCTTCAGTCATCAGTCTGATTCCCATAATAAGTCATTAATCTGTTAACCCATTAATCCATGAGTAGACTAATCCATTCATAATGGCAGAGCCCCACAACATGATCACCCCTTAAAGTTCCCCCATCTTGCCATACTGCCACATTGGGGGTTAGGGTTTTATTTTCTAATTTATTTTTTATTAAAAAAAAACTTTTTTTGAGACAGAGTCTCACTCTGTTGCACAGGCTGGAGTGCAGTGCCACGATCTCAGCTCACTGCAACCTCCACCTCCTTGGTTCAAGTGATTCTCATGCCTCAGCCTCCTGAGTAGCTGGGATTACAGGCATGTGCCACCACACCCAGATAATTTTTGTATTTTTAGTAGAGATGAGGTTTCACCATGCTGGCCAGGCTGGTCTCAAACTCCTGACCTCAAGTGATCCACCTGCCTCGGCCTCCCAAAGTGCTGGGATTACAGGCGTGGGCCACTGCGCCCAGCCAGGGATTAAGTTTCAACATGAGTTTCTGAAGGGACAAACGTTGAAACCATAGCAGTATTTGTCTCCAGTCCTTTGGCACAGAGTTCCTAAAACCCTTTAATTTCCTGAGTAATCAGGGCATTAGGAGAATCTTTTGTTCTGGTATTTGGTCTTTGACCTTGGTTCCTGACACAGAGATCCTAATCACTTGGAATTTCCTGGGTAATAGGAGCATCTTTTGTTCTCACGGGGCACCTCTTGGTGGGCTCCTGGATAGGGCTAGTCACCGGAAAGACCAAGCCATGATTAGAAGCTTGCAACTTTCAGCTCCACTCCCATCCTCCACGAAGGGGAGAGGGGCTGGAACCTGAGTTAATAATTGGTCATGCCGGCCGGGCGCGGTGGCTCAAGCCTGTAATCCCAGCGCTTTGGGAGGCCGAGACGGGCGGATCACGAGGTCAGAAGATCGAGACCATCCTGGCTAACATGGTGAAACCCCGTCTCTACTAAAAAATACAAAAAACTAGCCGGGTGAGGTGGCGGGCGCCTGTAGTCCCAGCTACTCGGGAGGCTGAGGCAGGAGAATGGCGTAAACCCGGGAGGCGGAGCTTGCAGTGAGCTGAGATCCGGCCACTGCACTCCAGCCCGGGCGACAGAGCGAGACTCCGTCTCAAAAAAAAAAAAAAAAAATAATTGGTCATGCCTATGTGCTGAAGCCTGCATGAGAATCCCTGAACTGTGGGGTTTGACGAGCTTCCAGGCTGCTGAACACATGGAGGTGCTGGAAGGGCGATGCACTCTGGAGAGGGCATGGAAGCCCCCTGCCTCTTCCCTCATACCTGGCCCGATGCATCTCTCCCATCTGGCTGTTCCTCTGTAT
Organism: Rhinopithecus roxellana; assembly: GCF_007565055.1. Classification (NCBI taxonomy): domain Eukaryota; kingdom Metazoa; phylum Chordata; class Mammalia; order Primates; family Cercopithecidae; genus Rhinopithecus; species Rhinopithecus roxellana. The sequence goes on along the minus strand of NC_044556.1, from coordinate 111,445,856 downwards.
CCTTTGTAATATCCTTTTTAATAAACGGGTGAACATAAGTAACGTGATTTTCTGAGTTCTGTGATCCATCCTAGCAAATTATCAAATCCAAGGAGGGCACCATGGGAACTCCAGTGTATAGCCTGTCAGTCAGGAACACGGTTCACAGCCTGGGGCTTGTGACTGGCATCTAAAGTAGGGGCAGTCTTGTGGGACTAAGTCCTAAACTGTGGGATCTGACTCTAACTCCAGGTACATAGTGTCAGAATTGAGTTAAATTGTACATCACCCAACTGGTGTTGGAGAATTGGTCGGTGTGGGGAAAACTCCACACACATTTTAGCAACCGGAGAGAAAGTAGTCTATGACAAGTATGACTGTAGAAGAGAAAGCATTTGGTTTTTCCTATTATACACCACTCCATTTAAAATCGCAGTAACCCCCGCCCCCGCTCTGGCACTCCCAGCCTTCTTCCCTGCTGGATTATTCTCAGTAGCACTTCTCTTGTCATCTAGTGTAGAATTGACTTGTTTGCTCGCTTCATTGTTCCTCCCCTCCCACCACCATCACCACCACTAGAAGGGAAGCTCTACAAGTGAGGAAGTTTGCCTGTTTTTTATTTTTATTATTTTTTGTAAAAACAGAGTTTCACTTTGTTACCTAAGCTGGTCTCTAGTTCCTAGCCTCAAGCAATCCTCCTGCCTCAGCCTCCCAAAGTACTAGGATTACAGGCATGAGCCACTGCACATGGCCAGTTTTGTCTGTCTGATTCACTGATGCCCAGCACCTAGATTAGTGGCTGGCACAGTCACCTTTAGTAAACGTATCGTGAATAAATGAATGCAGAAGCAGTGGTGGGGTGGGCTAGTTAGTGGAGGATGGCCACTTCCGGATGAGGGAATAGCATGGAAAAGCACTACAGGCAGAGGAGTGTGACATGATCAGGAAATGGACGTTAGATGAATATAGCTGGAATGAGGGGCATGGAGAAAGGGGGCAAGAGACAGGGGCTGGTTTGCCTGCTAAGGTGTTTGAACTTCAGCCTAAAGGCAACAAGGAATCATTGAAAGGTTTCAAGCTGGCAGTAGGGAGTGGGAGAGGTGGTGAAATGTGATGTTAGTAATTCAGAAAGATCATTTGCAGAAGACATCAGTTTAGGGGTGAAGAGGCCAGCCCCAAGGAAGCCATTTGCTTCTAATTTTAGTAACTCTGATGATCAGTGATGAGGACCTGAATTAAGTCAGTGGCCAGAGCCATTGAGAGGAAAGGGGATGGATTTGAGAGGTATTTAAGAAGTAAAACCTTTATGACTTGGTAAACAAATTGGCTGTGAGGTATGAGGCAGAACAAGAGGCTAGGATGACAACCAGACTTCTTGCTTGGGTGACTTGAGGGATGTGATGCCATTCCCTGAACTCAGATGTAAAGCGATCGTGCTGCCTTGCCAGCCATACTCCTGTTACTGGGCCATGAGGGCCCAGTGGTGATGGGGCACAAAGCTCAAGCCATTCATCAGGATTCACCATGTGTGCGAGCCCAGCTGGTGACAGGAAGTCTGACCTGAGCTCCATGAGTCAGCAGCCTCTCCTTCATTGGGAAAGACCACACCTATCATAGAAACATTGCTGTCATGTGTTAGCCAGGGCTGTGCGGCTTCTTGCCACCTTGACTGCCCTATGAAGCAACCGGAGAAGGAAATTACGCGTGGATTTCCTTAAAGAGAAGTTCAGTGTCTCTAAGGTTATAAAGATATGGGCAGCAGGGATTGTCACCACCATCGTCTGCCATGACAACTCATATGTCTGGAAAGGACGGGCCCTAGAGGTGCCTCCGCCTGCTTGAGATCTTTTCTCTTGATTGAATGATGAAGGGAGTGATGAAGAGGACCCTTTGCTAACCAGCCCGGTGAACACCAAAGTCAATGATCACAGTAGTCAGATCACCCTTACTACTAAGTTCAAGCTATCTGAAGTCCCTTCCAGGACGGGAATGAGGCAGGCTGCAGGATGTGGAGCCCAAGGGCAGCACCCAAGAAAACAGTCTAAAGCATCTTTCACCTATCTGAGGGATCAGGCCCGATGGGTCACAATTGGGTCTGAAGCAAAAGACTATAAGCAGAGGTAGCGAGAGGGACTAGGTGAATTCAGTAGAGTGGATGGGAAGCATCCTGGAAAGATTCCCTGAGTGTCTCAGGAAGGAGAAGCAGAGCCTTCCTGTAAGTATGAAGAGAGCTGTGAAAGCAACACACATAAACCCAAGCAGCTTATAGAACAGTGGCCCTACAGTTTATGGAATGGAGGTGGCAGGGAATAGCAATAATGAGGCTTAGGATTTAAGAACATGCACTGTGGGAGGCAGAAGATTTGCATTCATTCATGTTAAAAGCCTTTATCAAGTATCTACATGCACATGAAATAATAGGTAGCAATACAAGATTGTCACATGAACAAATAAACAGCTCATTATAGGCTGGTGCAGCTGGAGGTGGCTTTTAATGCATATATAACTTCTAATGAAGTGTTATACCTTCATTAGAAGAGGAGTAACGTATATAATTTTTGAAATGGTGATACTAAAGATGAGAAGTTTGAGTTATGTGTGCATTATTTGATGTTAAGACTTATACCCCAGGATTCTGAAATAGCTAACTACGTTTCTTGGTCATCAACTGACCCTAGTACGAATTGCAGTGAGTGAATCAAGTCAGGACGCCCACCTTCATAACAAACGTCTTTGAAATGATAATCGAAATAACATTTTTGAGCTGAAAAGACCTTCATAGATTCTTTACTTTTGCAGCTCTCTGTACCATTCTTTGTGTTGTTTTTTGTTTGTTTGTTTGTTTGAGACGGGGTCTCCACCGGCTGGAGTGCAGTGGTGTGATCTCAACCAGTCCGGGCTCAGGTGATCCTCCCACCTCAGACTCCCAAATAGCTGGGACTACAGGCGAGCACCACCATGCCCAGATAATTTTTATATTTTTGTACAGGCAAGTTTTGCCATGTTGCCCAAGCTGGTCGTGAACTCCTGGGCTCAAGGGATCCACCTGCCTCGGCTCCCAAAGTGCTGGGATTACAGGTGTGAGCCACCATGCCTGACCTGTACCATTCTTTGAAGGATAGGGAGCTGCCTTGAACTATTGAGAAATGATCTGAATTTGTAGACAGAAATGAAGAAAAGAACTTGTCTTGCATGGCCAAGTAGGTCTTGTATAACCTTATCACTCTGAATGGAAACAAATAGTTCTCTGGGGCGTATATGTAGAGAGAACGTGGGTAGTATTCTGTACTACTACACAATACCAGCTGTCTTTACTTTTACATATATGACAAACAGCATCAGAGAAATTAGCAAGCCACTCCAAAAGAAACCCCACTGTATATAATATACATTTTCCCCCAAACTGCAGTCATATCAGCCTGCTTGAGTGCAGCAAAATGCATCCAGGTTACTGGGAAATCTTAGGGTGGCAGTGTTGTTCACTCTCTAAATATATTAGTGTTCCAGATAAAACTGTGGTTCCCTTTTTGCTGATATGTTTACAATTTCTTTGAATAGAAAAGAGGAAGTATTACAATATGAGAAAGTTTCCTTAAATAATGACATGGCAAAATGTGTGAAATCTGACAGGAAAAGCAAGCAATTAAATTATTCATGAAGCTTCTCAACTGGGTTTTTCAATGAGATGGGTTTATTTCAAATAATACATTCTGAAATGTATAATCTAACATACTTAAAGGAGTTGAGATTCAGTGAATTTGACTCTTTCTTGAAGACAGCAACCTACCAGAATATCTAACCATGGTTATGAAAACTCATACATTGCTACGGAGCTCATGGATCAAAAACACCGGAGAGTTTTTGCTTCTGAGGAACAGTCCACTTTTACCCCCTGTCTTCAGAACCGCTGCAGAGAGGAAGAACTGAGAACATCTAGTTGCTAACATCCTGCATCATTGGAGCAGAATGTGGCACGTTGTAAGAGAAAGTGACAAGTTCAATAGTCTAGGTTCTAAAAATATGCCCATTTTGGGCCGGGCACGGTGGCTGACACCCATAATCCCAGCACTTTGGGAGGCTGAGGCTGGTGGATCATGAGGTCAGGAGTTCAAGACCAGCCTGGCCAACATAGTGAAACCCCCATCTCTACTAAAAATACAAAAATTTGCCAGGCGTGGTGGCGCTCGCCTGTAGTCCCAGCTACTTAGGAGGCTGAGGCAGGAGAATTGCTTGAACCTGGGAGGTGGAGGTTGTGGTGAGCCGAGATCATACCACTGCACTCCAGCCTGGGCAACAGAGTGAGACTGTGTCTCAAAAATAAAACAAACAAACAAAATGCCCATTTTGGGCTTCTCTAGAATAAGCAGATAACGTGTTTTCAACATTTAAATGCTTCTTTTCAGAAAGGAGATTATATATATATTATTTATTTATTTATTTATTTTATTTTATTATTTTTTTTGAGACAGGGTCTCACTCTGTCACCCAGGCTGGAGTGAGTGCAGTGGTGAGATCATAACTCACTGCAGTTTCAAACTTCTGGTCTCAAGTAACCCTCCTGCCTCAGTCTTCCAAGTAGCTGGAAATACAGGTACATGCCCAGCTAATTTTTAACCTTTTTTTTTTAGAGACAGGGTCTTGCTATGTTGCCCAGGCTTGTCTCAAACTCCTGGCCTCAAGCAATCCCACCTTGGCCTCCCAAAGTGCTGGGATTACAGGCGTGAGCTAACGTACCTGGCCAAGACACAGGATCTGATTCGCTGACATCCAAGGACAGTAATGATGATTTCCAGTGTCTGATCCGCTGACATCTGAGGAGATTAGTGACAATTTACAAGACACTTCTTCTTCCCTGCGAGGGGCACTCGCTTTCTTAAATCAATAGCAAACATACGTTTCACCTTAGAGGACTTCACTGTCCCAACATGTTAGTATGGCTGCATAACAAATCACCCGAAAGTGGGGTGAATTATTTTTAAAGGATTATGTATAATCAAAAAGACTGGCAAGTCTAAATCTTTTCAGTAATTATTTTTAAACCATTTGAGAGGCCTTCCTAGTTGTATATTCAAGCACAGTCCTTGGTCATAAGCACACACCAATTTTGTCTTTCTCCGAAAAGGTCGCAAATTATGAAACTAAGCAAAAGCAGAAGGCAACCAGATAAAAGTGGGGAAACATATTCTCCTTTTAATCCATAGACTGTTTTATGAGTTACATCAAGAGCTCATGAATTCATTTGGCTTTCAGTAACTGAAGCCTAATATATGACTTTAGTACAATAAGATTGTATTTCGTAAAATGGGGCACATAGCCACTTTAAAAATAAAGACACAAATATCTCTTCTGTGGCATAAGATAATAAAAATACTACTTAAGCAGTAAATCTGAAGCCAGATTAATTCCGTATACATTTTCCTGCTACAGAATATCACTTTTATATGATTATATTTAAAGACAAAATTGTTAGTATGTAATTGAAGGTTATACTATATAATAGAGAAGTAATTCGTCTTTTCCATTTGTTTGCAAAGTAAAAAAATAATATCTCAAAAAGTCACACTGACCACAAACTCCATAGCAAGAGGGTGTGGGGGGAAGTGAGGGACCTTTGATGAGGTGGAAAGATCAGTCACTTTTGGGAACCTGTAAGAATAAGAACATGCAGCTCAGTTCGGGAGGAAAACCCAGGGTTCAAGAGATGGAGCTTTTTTTTTTTTTTTTTTTTTTGAGACACTTGCTCTGTCGCCCAGGAAGGGAGTGCAGTAGCGCGATCTCAGCTGACCGCAACTTCCACCTCCCTGGTTCAAGCGAGTCTCCTACATCAGCCCCCCAAGTAGCTGGGATGACAGGCACGTGCCAACATGCCCGACTAATTTTTGTCTTTTTAATATGGGTGGGGTTTTGCCATGTTGGCCAGGCTGGTCTCAAACTCCTGACCTCAGATGATATGATCTGCCTCCCTCGGCCTCCCAAAGTGCTGGGATTACAAGTGTGAACTACCAGGCCTGGCCCAAGAGATAGAGCTCTTTAGGAGATATTAGTCTCACTAGATCCAACATAAATGGATTCAACCAGAGCTAAAAATTCCACCTTCCTCTCACAGAATTACTTTAAAAAAAAAATACCATAATATGGTATTTCCATTTTCATTTTCCTTCTGTCTCATTACTCCAATCTTTAATTCTTTTCTGGAGTTCTGGAGTTGCTGTTACCATTAGAAAAGTTTTGCATGTGGTAGCTGTTTCCCTAAACATCATGCAAATATTCTTGAAAGCATCTCAATGCCGTTGAAGTGCAAAAAGGAAACCAATATTCATCAAACACCTACTAAATATCTGGCAGTATTCTAGGTGTTTTACATAGGGTATGTGATTTCGTTCTCAGAACAGCTCTGTGAGGTGGGCGCTATTATTATTTCAGTTTACAGATGAGAGAATAGATGCTTAGGGAGAGGCAAGGCTTAGGGTCTTCAGAGCAATGAGGCGAACAGCAGGTTATAAAGCCCTTAGCCTCTTACCTCTCTTACGAACCTGTTGCTGGTTTTAAACTTGCTTGAAAAGTTTGCTTTTAGTGCTAAATTGTACAACTCAGACACACTAAAAAAACTATTTATTGTACACACATCGTGCCAGACACTTTTCATGTATCACCATTAATTTAATCTCTACAGCAGCCGCCCTGTGAGGTTAGCCTTACTTTCTAATTTTATTGCTAAGGAGCCTGGGACAGAATGTAAATCAAGGTACTGTTTCCTTCATTGAGAAAGTCTGACTTTGGAAAAAAAGTCAGCCAAATTAAGTAGTGTGTTGAGTGACATGGGTGATTTTATTTTCTGGTACAATCTCTTTATCTCCTTGCAGACTTGTACAGACAGTTTGGGAACCACACTTGGAGTGGCACTGGCTGAGAAAAGGTCAATTACAGCCGGGCACAGTGGCTCACGCCTGTAATCTCAGCACTTTGGGAGGCCGAGGAAGGTGGATTATTTGAGGTCAGGAGTTCAAGACCAGCCTAGCCAACATGGTGAAACCTCGTCTCTACCGAAAATACAAAGATTAGCCGGGCGTGGTGGTGCACGCCTGTAATTCCAGCGACTCAGGAGGCTGAGGCAGGAGAGCTGCTTGAGCCTGGGAAGTGGAGGTTGCAGTGAGCCAAGATCACGCCACTGTGATCCAGTCTGAGTGACAGAGTGAGGTCCTGTCTCAAAAAAAAAAAAAGAAAGAAAAGAAAAGGTCAACGATGTCACTCATCGCCTCACAGGTAATGAGTGGTGGAGACAGAATTCCAACCAAACTGTGCTCTTTCCCAATACCGCATTATCTTTCCAGTATTCAAGGAATGACTCTGCAAACAACTCTGCAGGGGTTTCTCCTGCCACAGGGCTTTCCTTGTCCCGTTCCTTGCAATAATTTGGCAGCATATATGTTACATTAGAAAAACAAGAGCTACTTGTTGGGCCAGGCGCGGTGGCTCAAGCCTGTAATCCCAGCACTTTAGGAGGCCAAGACGGGCGGATCACGAGGTCAGGAGATCAAGACCGTCCTGGCTAACACGGTGAAACCCCGTCTCTACCAAAAAAATACAAAAATCTAGCCGGGCGAGGTGGCGGCGCCTGTAGTCCCAGCTACTCGGGAGGCTGAGGCAGGACAACGGCATAAACCGGGGAGGCAGAGCTTGCAGTGAGCCGAGATCCCACCACTGCACTCCAGCCTGGGCGACAGAGCAAGACTCCGTCTCAAAAAAAAAAAAAAAAAAAAAAAGGAAAACAACAGCTACTTGTTTAAGTGTTCCATTAGAATTATAGAAGGCTTTGATACTGGTACATAGTAATTCATGGAGGTGAGCATGAGAAATTAAAGTAAGGGATAAGATTGTCCTGCGAAAATAAAGCAAGTGGTGTCCGTACCCATTATGGATAGAATTATCCATCCGTGGGATTAAATCAAGAGATTGTGTGAATAAACATGTGGTTGAGATGCATGGAAACACCACTCACAGTGTCCCAGAAACAATGCCAGGGAGAAAAGCCTGATTGTAGCTTCATCAGCAAAAACCCAATCTGTTGTACTGTACCCTGTGCAGAATGACCTTGTGCTTAGAATGGCAGTCGCAGCTCTAGTGTGGGAAAGGAAGTCGGAGACCCAGAGTTGGCTGTGTTGATCTAGAACAGACTGTTCTCTGTTGAGAGGCAATTGTGAGTCACCAGTCTTCCCAAACCTTCAAAACAATCCCTACCCCATGTGCAGTGGTGCATGCCAATAGTCCCGGCTTCTCAAGAGGTGAAGCAGGGGGCTTGTTTGAGCCCAGGATTGTGAGGCTGTGGTGCACACTATATGACAGGCATGACAGTGCGTGTAAACAGCCACTGCACTCCAGCCTGGGCAACAAAGTGAGGGTCTGTCTCTGGAAAAAAAAAAAAAAGCAACCTCCCCACAAAAAAAAAACAACCCCATCACTCCTTTTACTGCTTGATTTCATGTTCACCAAGCAATATTTTGATTACTCAGTTTCCTGCATATCTCACTATCTGAAAAGAGGGTTCTCTGGATTGAGCATACAGGAATCCCAGTTAAGGCAAAGAAGTGTCCACTATTATAAATCAGTAAGTTAGAATTTTCATTTCTAGATACACTTCTTAGGATTGTGGTTCCCCCAAGTCAGTCTCCTTGAGACAGATGAGCTCTAGGAGTCCTGGTATGATCACGTTTTCTCCAAGAGCAAGACTGGAGCCAGGTTTGTGGTGCTGTCGCCAGGAGAGGGCCTGCCTGGCTAGAGCCAGAGGCCATCTCTCTCATCACCCCTCCTTTCAACCTTCACAAATGAGTGCAGTTGTTGGCTACATAAAATGCCAGGAGATAAGTAAAAGTCCGAGAGGGCATGAAAATTTATCAGAAGGCTAAAAATGAGTAAGAAATCAGATGGCATAAGAATTGAGAACATAATGGGGACCATGTGGTTCAGAAAAGAGGAAAGGCACACAGGCAAAGGCTTTGAAAGAGAATGAAAGTACATTCACGTTGTAGGGAGAGGTTGTCATGGTGTGGATGGGAGACACTCTATCATATAGTGGTGGATAGACTCAAGGAAAATCAGCAACCAAGACGTGGGGATTAGGAAGGTGAAGAGACTAAAATGCAGTGACGGGAGGATGATAGCCTCATCAGGTGTGACGGGCGGAGCGTTTTCATTGGTCACTCTTTTGGGGAATGACAATGAGCTGAAAAATAAAAGCTCAAACCTCCCATGTTTATGGAACTATTATATAACTTTAGATCACTTCATCTTTTTGCCATCTAAAACCTCTCAGAGGCCGGGCGCAGTGGCTCACACCTGCATGAATCTGAAATGACAAGGGACAGAAAAGACGTCTCCAATGCAAACAAGTCTTCAGTGAGAATCGGTTTAACACCTCAGCGTAAATCATATCCCAAGGAGCCACTCGGAACTTTGAGCTGCTTTTCTTTCTTTTTTTCAGGGTCCAGTTGTTGACCATCGAGCTGCTTTGAAGACCCTGCGGAGGTTCTGTCGCCTCTTGAATACGGTGCCTGGACTCCCACTCAGTGAGGCGAATTTCCACCAGGTCGAGCGGAGTCAGCCCAAGCTCTCCGTTAAAACCTGCCTCTCACAGAATCCATTTCTAATGGATGTGGAAGGAAGATTGTTCTTCCGTGTTCGTTTCTATTGAGGTATCTCTTTTTTTCCCCTTTTGTTTGGTTGTCCTAACTCCATGAATAGAACAGAAGAGGTATTGGCCGGGCGCGGTGGCTCACGCCTCTAATCCCAGCACTTTGGGAAGCCGAGGCAGGCGGATCACAAGGTCAGGAGATCGAGACCAGCCTGGTCAATGTGGCGAAACCCCATCTCTACTAAAAATACAAAAATTAGCCGGACATAGTGGCAGGTGCCGGTAATTCCAGCTACTCGGGAGGCTGAGGCACGAGAATCACTTGAACCCAGGAGGTGGAGGTTGCAGTGACCGAGATTGTGTGACTGCACTGCAGCCCTGCAGCCTGGCAACAGAGCAAGACTCCATCTAAAAATAAATAAATAAATAAAAATAAAAACAGGCTGAGCAGGATGACTCATGCCTGTAATCCCAGCACTTTGGTAGGCTGAGGTGGTCAGATCACCTAAGGTCATGAGTTTGAGACCAGCCTGGTCAACGTGGCGAAACCCTGTCTCTACTAAAAATACAAAAATCAGCCGGGCGTGGCGCGCACCCGTGATCCCAGGTACTTGGGAGACTGAGGCAGGAGAATCACTTGAACCCGGGAGGCAGAGGTTGCAGACAGCTGAGATCATGCCACTGCACTTCAGCCTGGGCGACAGAGCGAGACTCTGACTCAAAACAAACAAGCAAACAAACAAAAACAGCTGAGTGTGGTGGCTCATGCTTGTAATCCCAGTGACTGTGGAGGCTGAGGCAGGAGAATCACTTGAGGCCAAGAGTTCACAACCCAGCCTGGGCAATACAGGGAGACCCTGTCTCTACAAAAAATTTTTAAAATTAGCCAGGCATGGTGGCGCGTGCCTGTAGTCCCAGCTACTTGGGAGGCTGAGGCAGGAGGATCCCTTGATCCCAGGTGTTTGAGGTTGCAGTGAGCTATGATAGCACCACTGCACTCCAGCCTGGGTAAGAGAGTGAGACCCTGAGTCTAAAAAAAAAAAACTGAATGCCGACTCTATGCTAGTGCTTTGCTAAACATTGAGGAGAAAAAGATGACAAAGACTTTTTTTTTTTTTTTGTCCTAACAAAGCTCACAGTAGTCGGGAAAATAATTTACAAAAAGTAATTAGAACATAGCGTGACAGATGCTGTAATGGACCCTTGTTCCATTTCCTATTTCAAGGCACCAGGCTTCTCAAGCATGTGCGGATAGCACCATGATTCATTAACTTCCTTTGTCTGGAGTGCCCCTTCCATTAACTTGGTGCTAACACAGCAGATAATAGTAGCCATTATAGTGTAAGATTTTATTTCTAGTTCATTAAGCTGGAAGTGTTTTGTTTCTCTTTCATATGTAAACTGTGTTTTGTTTCCTATCTAATTATCCATGTTGATGTTTTAAAGCGGGCGCGATAATGATTTTGTTTGCAGTTGTACCGTAAGGGTAATTTCTTTTCTTCTAAGGAGGAAGAAGAGAGACAGGGACTGAGGGGCCGCTGCTGGTTGTCTGTCTGGGTTTACCAACAACTAAAAATGATTTTGAGGAAAAATCTTCACCCTGAAACAAGATGGAGGAGGTGATTTTTAAGGGCCTGACTCTGATAATCTATTATTATATACGCAATTATACATTAGGTCGGCTAACATTCAAAACCAGTGACCAGCAACTCAAAAGAGAAACCAGAGTACAGTGATGGATATAGCCTGACATTTATGTAGAATAATTCACCCAAACCAATGGAGAAATATCTTCCATACTATCGCAATTTGTTGCATATCAGATAACTCATTGAAGCTACAGAAATAAGAACAATATTTGCTATTGCACATGTTTGGTAGCAGTTCAGCTTACTATGTGTTTTCACACACAATCCTCACAATAGATAAGGAAACTGAGGCTTAGGTAGCTGAAGGTCTTTATCTATGGATGCACAAGTTGCATAGGATAGCATCAGAGATCAGAATTCAAATTTACATCTTTTTTGCCTAAATTCAAGACTTGTCATATTTCAATACACTGTTTCCTGGCTGATCGAGTGGCTCACACCTGTAATCCTTGTGCTTTGGGAGGCTAAGGTGGGAGGGTCATTTAAGGCCTGGGGTATGAGACCAGCCTGGGCAACATTGTGAGTCCTCGCCTCTACAAAAAAGTTTGTAGGCCAGGCGCAGTGGCTCATGCCTGTAATCCCGGCACTTTGGGAGGCTGAGGTGGGCAGATCACCTGGGGTTGGGAGTTCAAGACCAACCCAACCAGTATAGTGAAACCCTGTCTCTACTAAAAATACAAAATTAGCTGGGCATGGTGGTACACACGTGTAATCCCAGCTACTCAGGAGGCTGAGGCAGAAGAATCATTTGAACCCAGGAGGTGGAGGTTGCAGTGAGCCCAGATAGCACCACTGCACTCCAGCCCAGGCAACAGAGTAAGACTCTGTCTCCAAAAATTAGCCAGGTGTGTTGGCATGTACCTGTAGTCCTAGCTACTCAGGAGGCTGGGGTGGGGGGATCACTTGAGCCTGGAAGTTCCGGGTTACAGTGAGCTATGATACAGCCAGCTGGACAACAGAGCAAGACCCTCAATCTAAAAACAAACAAACAACAACAACAACAACAAAAAACAGTGCTTCTCAAAGTGTTTCTTATTTTCAAGGAAAGTATCAGGAGAATACTGCTTTTAAATAATGTGTTGGCCGGGCGCGGTGGCTCACGCCTGTAATCCCAGCACTTTGGGAGGCCAAAGCGGGAGGATCACCTGAGGTCAGGAGTTCGAGACCAGCCTGGTCAACATGGTGAAACCCCATCTCTACTAAAAGTACAAAAATTAGCCGGGTGTGGTGATGGGCGCCTGTAATCCCAGCTACTTGGGAGGCTGAGGCAGGAGAATCGCTTGAACCCAGGAGGCAAACGTTGCAGTGAGCCGAGACTGCGCCACTGCATTCCAGCCTGGACGACAGAGCGAGACTCCATCTCAAAACAAATTTTAAAAACTAATGTGCTAATGGGGTTAAGCCTATTGCATTTGTGTTAGGAGTCCGGTCTAGAATAGCACATGGCCCACTCTGGATGTTCTTGGCCTGTGGGCGCCTGATGGTCTCAGGGGAGTTGAAGGCTGACAGGAAGTTGGAGATACTGTTTCAGATCTTCTCCATTCCAGGAGGTTGACAGTGTGCAGGTTTGAAGCCTGTCTCCCAAAATACCAAAGGAAAGAAATGATTCTAATTAAATAATGTTTACAAAAGCACTTAATTCTTAAGGACTTCACCAACAACTGTCATTGAACATCTTATTGAGATTGATACTATTTAAATGGTTTCTATGATATATCAGCTGGAATTACACTCAAGTTTGCCAAAATTGTTTTTCACACATCATTTTATCCTTTAGTGTTTCTGCAGCATGACTCCATCTGAGTCTCACAAAGTGCAGGACTGTATTTCACTCTTTGAAACCTTCATGATCTTCAAACTGAAAAACTCCTGATTTTTTTTTTTTTTTTTTTGAGGCGGAGTCTAGCTCTGTTGCCCAGGCTGGAGTGCAGTGGCCGGATCTCAGCTCACTGCAAGCTCCGCCTTTCGGGTTCACGCCATTTTCCTGCCTCAGCCTCCCGAGTAGCTGGGACTATAGGCGCCCACCACCTCGCCCGGCTAGTTTTTTGTATTTTTAGTAGAGACAAGGTTTCACCGTGTTAGCCAGGATGGTCTTGATCTCCTGACCTCGTGATCCGCCCATCTCGGCCTCCCAAAGTGCTGGGATTACAGGCTTCAGCCACCACGCCCGGCTTTTTTTTTTTTTTTTTTTGGCAGAGTCCTGCTCTGTCACTCAGGCTGGATTGCAATGGTGTGATCTCGGCTCACTGCAACCTCCACCTCCTGGGTTCAAGCGATTCTCCTGCCTCAGCCTCCCAAGTAGCTGGGATTACAGGTGCCGGCCACCACTCCCGGTTAAGTTTTGTATTTTTTGTAGAGACGGGATTTCATCATGTTAGCCAAGCTGTTCTTGAACTCCTGACCTCAAGTGGTCTGCCTGCCTCGGCCTCCTAAAGTGCTGGGATTACAGGCGTGAGCCACCATGCCCAGCCAAAACTCTTCATCTTCTTTTCTTATCTTTGAAGACTGTAACTCAAAGAGAATAATTCTTAGACTATGGTTCTGGTGTATTTGTCTCCACCCTTCTTTTTTGGAGGTTAAAATTTCCCACTCACTACTCTCTATTCTGCTGGAATGCCATCTCCCCAGCCTTATTTACTAAAGATTTATCAAGTGTCGGCCAGGTGTGATGGCTCACTCCTGTAATCCCAGCACTTTGGGAGGCCGAGGCAGGTGGATCACGAGGTCAGGAGATTGAGACCATCCTGGCTAACACGGTGAAACCTTGTCTCTACCAAAAATACAAAAAATTAGCCAGGCGAGGTGGCGGGTGCCTGTAGTCCCAGCTACTCGGGAGGCAGAGGCAGGAGAACGGCGTGAACCTGGGAGGCAGAGATCGCGCCACTGCACTCCAGCCTGGGCAACAGAGCGAGACTCCGTCTCAAAAAAAAAAAGAAAAAAAAAAGATTTATCAAGGGTCTATTTTCCAAAAGCTGCTCCACCGAAGAGGCAATTTATATTTGAGATAGAATTAAAAGATTGCATAATAGACTGGACGTAGTGGCTCACACTTGTAATCCCAGTACTTTGGGAGGCAGAGGCAGGAGGCTAGCTTGAGCTGAGGACTTCAAGAGCAGCCTGGATGACAGAGTGAGACTCTGTTTCCAGAAATAATAAATAAATACAATTAAATTTGCCAAGTGTTTATGTCGGTGTTGTGGGAAATTAAAAAAATAAAAATACTTATTTTTATAGGTTGCAGTGAGCCAAGATTGCACCACTGCACTCCAGTCTGGGCCACAGAGAGAGACTCTGTCTCCAAAATTAATAAAAATAAAAATATTAAAATAAAATAAAATTTGCCAAGTGCATTAAACTTTCATGATCTGTAATTAAGGTAATGAAGGGTAGTTACCTAACTTTAAAATTAGGCCTTTTTAAAATAAGAGAATTTAGGGGCTGGGCATGGTGGCTCACACCTGTAATCCCAGCACTTTGGGAGGCCGAGGCGGGAGGATCACTTGAGCCTGGGAGTTCTAGACCAACCTGGGCAACATGGTGAGACACTGTCTCTATGATTTTTTTTTTAAAGAAGTCAATTGGATGTGAAAAAAAAATTAAACATTATCTCTGACTATGAAAAAAAATAAAATAAGGAAATTCAGAATCATATGAGTAACGGAAGTCTAAAAGATGATTATAGAGCTGTCATTTGAAAAAGTGCCGCCTTTTATTCAACTGGTGGGGAATGACCCAACCACTTCTAGTGAATTAATGGCTGAACCAAAACCAGAATGTGGGGTTAGAACATTTCTATGACTGAACAGAATGCTAAGTGTTTATTGTAGTTATCAGTAAGATACTTATGAGACAACTGTAATTTTAAAGTTGCCTTTATAAAAATATTTCAAACAAAAAAATGTTTTTTAAAAATAAATAAAATTTAAAAGAAGAAAAAATGTTTTCATTGAATTATGTTGTTCTGATTACTTTGCTGAGGGACACAGACACTGGTCTTCTTAAGCTGTGGCTTGAATGAGGCCGACCCCAAATATTCAATAAATATTTGATGGATGAACCACTGAACAAATAATGATATGCAACTGAAACAAAGTAGCACTGTACTAGAAAAATACTCCCACAGAATCATGATTTAGGCCGGGCGCCGTGGCTCACGCCTGTCATCCCAGCACTTTGAGAGGCTGAGGTGGGTGGATCACCTGAGGTCAGGAGTTCAAAACCAGCGTGGCCAACATGGCAAAACCTCATCTCTACTAAAAATACAAAAATTAACTGGGTGTGGTGTCAAGTGCCTGTGATTCCAGCTACCTGGGAGGCTGAGGCAGGAGAATCGCTTGAACCTAGGAGGGGAAGGTTGCAGTGAGCCGGGATTGCATCACTGCATTCCAGCCTGGGAGACAGAGCAAGACCCTGTCTCAAAAACAAAAAAGAATCATGATTTAGAGTTTTAACCATGTAATTGTAGTTTCATTACAGTTCTTTATTGTTTTCTGTACTAATCATGTGGTCTGCTAATAAATAATTCATTTCTAGGCCAGGCGCGGTGGCTCAAGCCTGTAATCTCAGCACTTTGGGAGGCCCAGACGGGCGGATCACGAGGTCAGGAGATCGAGACCATCCTGGCTAACACGGTGAAACCCCGTCTCTACTAAAAAAAAATACAAAAATCTAGCCGGGCGCGGTGGCGGGCGCCTGTAGTCCCAGCTACTCGGGAGGCTGAGGCAGGAGAATGGCGTAAACCCGGGAGGCGGAGCTTGCAGTGAGCTGAGATGTGGCCACTGCACTCCAGCCTGGGCGACAGAGTGACTCCGTCTCAAAAAAAGAAAAAGAAAAAGAAATAATTCATTTCTAAATCCTAAAGATCTTTAACTCATTTTCAGAAGAGTGGTTTAGGGCATACCGAATTTTATTTGATACATTCCATTGCTGGCTCTCCACATACAACATCCTAGTTAACGTCTTGTTTTAATTTTGGTCTGTGCACCATCGCTCATGCCTGTAATCCCACTGCTTTGGGAGGCCACAGCAGGAGGATCACTTGAGGCTAGGAGTTCAAAACCAGCCTGGGCAACATAATGAGACCCCATCGCTACAAAAAATGGAAATGCATACAAATTAAAAATAATTTTTTTCAGAAACAGCACATAGTGAAAAATTGATACTACATCACCTACACTTATGCCTCATCAAATCCAACAAATCTACCCAAAGTTTATTAAAGAACCATGTAGAAGACCCAAGAAGTAAACATCAGAAAAGGCAAAAATCAAAACAAGCCCTACCCCGTCACAATACAATTTAAACCAAGAAGAGATATTGTTTTGACAAGCAATTTAAAATGCACTGAAAACTTAAAACACCATGCAAACACCATAATTAAAATAAGATGTGTAAGCTCAATAAGATTAAAATAAATTCACCAGACTGGGTGCGGTGGCTCACGCCTGTAATTCCAGCACTTTGGGATGCTGAGGCGGGTGGATCACCTGAAGTCAGCAGTTCAAGACCAGCCCAGCCAATATGGTGAAACTCCATCTCTACTAAAAACACAAAAATTAGCCAGGCGTGGTGGCGCATGTTTATAGTCCCAGCTACTCGGGAGGCTGAGGCAAGAGAATCGCTTGAACCTAGGAGGAAGAGGTTGCAGTGAGCCAAGATAACACCGTTGCACTCCAGCCTGGGCAACAGAGCAAGACTCTGTCTCAAAAAAAAAAAAAAAGAAAATTAAAATAAAATAAATTTACCAAACAAAGTAAGACTGAGAATCTATCTAATAAACATGGCACAAAGCATTTGTTAAAATGGGTGACCTGTTCCCTCAATGGAACATCAGACTTGACTGTCCTCATTTCCATCACTTTCTACTACAGAACCAACTTGTCTTTTTTTTGGGACGGAGTCTTGCTCTGTCGCCAGGCTGGAGTCCAGTGGCGCGATCTCGGCTCACTGCAACCTCCGCCTCCTGGGTTCAAGTGATTCTCCTGCCTCAACCTCCCGAGTAGCTGGGATTACAGGTGCCCACCGCCACGCCCAGCTAATTTTTGTATTTTTAGTAGAGACAGGGTTTCACCATGTTGGCCAGATGGTCTCGATTTCTTGATCTTGTGATCTGCCCGCCTCGGCCTCCCAAAGTGCTGGGATTACAGGCGTGAGCCACCGCGCCCGGCTGGAACCAACTTTTCTTACCCGGGTTTCCTAAGAGGCAGGGAGCCTCAGGCAGGTGACAGATTTACAGCTCATGAGCAATATCTGCAATACCATTGACTGAAAGAAGCTTATAACTCTCTTGTGCCCTCTGGAATCTAACATAACAATGCCAGAAGGCAAGTGTGAGTCTTGAGGTAAAGGTTGAAAATAAATAAAAACCGCAATGGCATCTGAGTACACAGCTTATAGTCAGCAATTGCAGGGCAGTCATACGCTATGCAACTAGGTTTTGGTCAACTACTGACTGCAAATGTAACTATGGTCCTCGAAGATTATAAAGGAGCTGAAAAATTCCTATTGCCTGGTGACATAGCCATCATTGACGCCGTAGTCTAATTACTTGATTTCTTTATAAATGTAGTGTAGCCTAAGCGTACAGTGTTGATAAAATCTACAGTAGAGTACAGTAGCATCCTAGGGCTTCACACTCACTCCTCACTGACAGCAACTTCCTGTCCTGCAAGCTCCATCCCTGGTAAGTGCCCTAGACCGGGGTACCATTTTTTATCTTTCATACCACATGTTTACTGTATCTTTTCTATGTTTAGATACACAAGTACTCACCACTGTGTTACAAGTGCCTACAGTATTTGGTACCGTAACGTCCTGCACGGGTTTGTAACCCAGGAGCAGCAGGCGATCGCATGTAGTCTAGGTGTGTAGTAGGCTATACCATTCAGGTTTGTGTAGGTGCACTCTGATGTTTGTACAACAATGAAATTGTCATTTCTCAGAATGTTTCCCCATCATGAAGTGACATGTAACTGTATCTCAAGAGCTGTCATTAAGGGTGTTCCTTGGGTTTAAGTAACAGAGAAATCAGAACCTGGATGGTTTTAACTAAAACACACAGATTTTTTTTAAAGTAACTTTTGAAGAAAATAATATGAAAAAATGGAGAAGTAGAAAGAGGAAATATTTTAAAGAACAGATTAATTGTGATGCCTGTTTATGACAAATATTACCAGTGTTTGGAGAAAGAAATATAATCTGTGGCTTTTGGGGAAGCACCAACCATTCAAACAATTTTTCAAATGCATAAAGACCGTGATGAAAGGCCGGGTGTGGTGGCTCACGCCTGTAATCCCAGCACGTTGGGAGGTCGAGGCAGGTGGATCACCTGAGGTCAGGAGTTCGAGACCAGCCTGACCGACATGGTGAAACCCCATCTCTACTAAAAATACGGAAAAAAAAAAAAAATTAACTGGGCATGATGGTGCATGTCTATAATCTCAGCTACTTGGGAGGCTGAGTCAGGAGAATCACTTGAACCCAGGAGGAGGAGGTTGCAGTGAGCCGAGATCACACTACTGCACTCCAGCCTGGGCGACAGGGCCAGAGTCTGTCTCAAAAAAATTTTTTAAATTTTAAAATTTTAAAAATTAAAACTTAAAAATGTTGAAGGGTAGCAGAGGATGCCACCCCAAAATATGCCACTTTGGCATAAGGATTATTTTGAGCTAAAGGCACTTGAGAAACAGCTGATACAAAAGGAGCACACTGCCTTCTTTGTCCCAGGAGAGAAGAAACGTTCTAGTCATCAGAGATGTGGAGTCAAGGCTGAGAAAAATCTGAAAAAAAGTTAATTGTTAAATTAACTTGTATCTTTGGCCTCCCGACACATTTCCACAACCGTCACTCTTAGTTCAACCTACCATAGAAGCATTTAGTTTTTGTTATGTCTTTGAATCTTGCTTTTCCTATCGGGGCTCCCATGTACATGTAAAAATCTGTATACTTTTCTCTTGTTTTTAGAGGCAGGGTCTCACTCTTTTGTCCAGCTGGAGTGCAGTGGTGCAATCATAGCTCACTGCAACCTCAAACTCCCAGGCTCAGGCTCAAGCAATGCTCCTGCCTCAGCCACCCAAGGTATTGGGATTGCAGGTGTGAGCCACCTTGCCCAGCCCTTTCTCCTGTTAATCTCACTTGTATCAATTTAATTCTCAAACACAGTCAGAGAGCCTAAGAGGGTAAAGGTAAAGTTTTGCTGCCCCTACAATGTTTTATTGTTGTTGCTATTTCTTTGTTTTGAGATAGGGTCTCTTGCTCTGTCACCCAGGCTGGAGCGCAGTGGCACAACCACCGCTCCTGCAATCTCGACTTTCCAGGCTCCAGTGATCCTTCCACCTCAGCCTCCCAAGTGGCTGGGACTACAGGCATGTGCCACCATGCCTGGCTAACTTTTGTATTTTTTGTAGAGATGGGTTTTTGCCATGTTGCCCAGGTGGTCTTGAACTCCTGGGCTCAGGCGATCTGCCTGCCTCATCCTCCCAAAGTGCTGGGATTACAGCTGTGAGCCACTGCACCCGGCCTATTTTTTAAACAAAACAAAAAATCCATCCCAAAAAATTTGTAGCAAATCATTTGACAATTCATTTCCCCACCTATAAAATAAAGTGTTTGGCCTAGAATATCTCTAAGGTTCCTGATAATGTAATATTGCATATTTTGCTTTTTTTTTTTTTTGCATATTTTGCTTTGGTTTTTTTTTTTTTTTGCATATTTTGCTTTGAATGATGAATTATTATTTACTCAGTCACTAGACAATTATTTTAGTATGTATTTATGTTCTGGCCATTGTGCCATCACTGGACATATAGTGGGGAACAGGAAAAATATGATTGTTCATTCAACCAGTTTATGGTCAGCTGGAGAAGTCAAGGGTGGGCACTGCTTGCTACAACCAGTCATCTCCACAAAAATGATGAAAATGTACCTGTTAGGACAAAGACAATTTTCTCTGTTTGAGACAGATAAGCTCCATTTTTGTTGTTGTTAAAGTAATAAGGCTTTTCCTGTTACTTTGCAAAACAATTGGAGATCTAATTCAGAATGCTTCAATGAAGTCCTGAATTCCCTGAAATCAGATGGCTGCTAGTCACTCCCAGGATGCTGGAAGGGTATTAAAATATTGCCTCTTGGCCAGGTGCGGTGGCTCATGCTGTAATCCCAGCACTTTGGGAGCCCAAGGCGGGTGGATCACTTGAGGTCAGGAGTTCAAGACCAGCCTGGGCAACATGGTGAAACTCCATCTCTACTAGAAATACAAAAATCAGCCAGGAGTGGTGGCACGGGCCTGTAATCCCAGTGGGAAGCTAAAGCAGGAGAATCGTTTGAACCCAGGAGACGGAGGCTGCAGTGAGCTGAGATCGTGCCACTGTACTCTAGCCTGGGTGACACAGTGAGATTCTGTCTCAAAAATCGATCAATAAATAAAAATTTTTTAAAAATTACCTCTTTAATCAAACATTCCAGATGGAAGCATGAGGATTCGTACCAGTTATTATCCATTTCTAGGCCTTTTACCAACGTAACTTAGGACCACATAGGTGAAAACGGAATGAGGTTCTAAGGGAGGCACATACTTCCCTTTCATCTTTACAAGAATTCTGCAAAGTGACATTATCTTTTCTTCTTAGCTGAGAAAATAGGCTCAGAGAGTGAAGTAATTTAATAAAAGTCATGTTGCTAGAAAGTAGTGAAATGCATTAAAACCCAAGTTTGTCTGGCTCCAAATGATTTCATTCTTTTCACCACACCACGCTTCTTCCAGTGAGAGAAAGCTTTGAAGCTGTGTTTACCGAAGTCTATTCTGTGGAGCACTAATAAGGCAGAAGATGTTACACAAGCACGAACGGATGCCATGGTCAAGCGACTCTGGGGAAGGCCAAGCATATTAAAGCCAGTGAAGTCTTACAGAAAACACATTTTTATTTTTATTTAATCAGCTTTTCCCCCAAACTCATTTGATGACCAAATCTAGATTTTTCTTCATTTAACACTTATTAACATCTCTTGAAACCAATTAAAATAATCTGGTATTGGCTTAGTTAAATGACTGAAAGAGGAAAAAGGGTTGAATGAGAGCTTTAAATTGGAAATTCAGTTTGCAAAGCAACTAAAACAAAAAACTAGCAGTTATGGGGGAAGCATGTTAAGAAGATACAGTCTGTGCTCCCAGCGCAGCTGGGAGATGGAGATAGTGGGTGGATGGAGAGAGTCAGAGGCAAAAAGGGAAACAGACGTGAAATAATTCAGCAGCATATTTTCGCTCAAGTTTTTACTGATTCATGTGTGCTGAAGCTGAAGAAAAGATTGGGAAGAGAAGAGAGGCTTGAGCTGGCCCCTGAGGGATGTTAAGATTTACTCAGGGAGAGAAGAGGCTGGGAGACACTGAAAGAGAAAACAGGTTTGGAGAGTTAAAAACAACAAAACAAACAAAGCGCTCAGGAACTATATAGGGAAATAAAACGGGACAGGTAGAGCTGGTCTAGATGATAGACAGTTACACAGGCCGGGCCGGTGGCTCACGTCTGTAATCCTAGCACTTTGGGAGGCCGAGTCCAGCTAGCCATGCACTCCAGTCTGAGTAACATAGCAAGACACAGTCTCTACAAAAATAAAAATAGGCTGGGCATGTTGGCTCATGTCTGTAATCCCAGCACTTTGGGAGGCTGAGGCAGGTGGATCTCGAGGTCAAGAGATCAAGACCATCCTGGCCAACATGGAGAAACTCCGTCTCTACTAAAAATACAAAAATTAGCTGGGTCTGGTGGCGCACACCTGTAGTCCTAGTTACTCTGGAGGCTGAGACAGGAGAATCGCTTGAACCTGGGAGGCAGAGGTTGCAGTGAGCCGAGTTTGCACCACTGCACTCCAGCCTGGTGACAGAGCGAGACTCTGTCTCAAAAATAAATAAATAAAATAAAATAAAGTAATAAAAAAATTAATAGGGCGTAGTGGGGCATGGTGGTCCATGCCCATAGTCCCAGCTACTTGGAAGGCTGACATAGGAGGATCATTTGAGCCCACGAGTTCGAGGCTGCCGTGAGCCTTGATCACACCACTGCACTCCAGCCTGTGCGACAGAGCGAGACACTGTCTCAAAAATAAAATAAAAATAAATAAATTTAAAAAGCATATAGGAAAGGTAACAGAAAAGTAGAAACTTTCTAGATAAAAGAGCATCTTCTTAAAATCCCCACTCTACCTCATGTTATAATCCTTTTATTTACTACTTAGTATTAAGGACATGTTCCCTATCTGTTTGAAACATGTTTGGCGCTGGGATTCGCTTCAAAGGAAGATACTAACAATAAGAAATTCCGCGATGAAAACCTGCAGTGACCAAAAAGATAACAGTGATTTGGGGTAAAATTTGGACTAAAAAGATTAGGTTAGGCTGTGCGAGCATTTTTGGCCATGAAAGTACAGCAGGATGCTAGAAAAAACACAGTACGGTGGAAAAAGCGTTTCCCCAGAAGTCTGGGAGCCCACCTTTGGCATGAAAAGCGGGAGCACAGGTTGTAGTGAGCCAAGATCCTGCCATTGCACTCCAGCCTGGGCAACAGAGCAAGACAACGTCTCCAAAAAAAAGAAAAAGAAAAAAAGAAAGTGGGAGCACAGAACAGAAAATACAGAATGCAAGCTGCCAATTATGGGAGAAGGATTATCACTCGGCCCCCAGCTGGCAGGGCCACACGATAACGTGACAAGAGAGTCGGCCTGCAATCGCAGCCCTGAGGCTGCTGGTAGAGCCCGGCGCGCCCCCCGCGAAGACTACCACTCCCAAGTGCGCACGGGGCGCGCCGCAGGGGACGCCAGGGCGGCTTCACGCGCAAGGCACTGTGGGACTCGTAGTCTTTCTCTCCACCAGCTCCTCCGAGCTGGAGAGACCCGAAATTTTGTAAATGATCCGCCCTTCCAGGCCCTGCTTCTCTTTTCTCCCTTTCCCTCCCACCTCCTTCTTTCACCGAGAGTTTGAAAATTCCCGCGGAGCCAGCGCTCGAGCGCGGAACCATCGCGAGAACTCTGGTCCCTGCAGCCGCGATCTCCTCCGGTTCTCCCCTCCCTCTCCGCCCTTTTCCTCCGCTCCCTCCCTTCCGGGGCGTGTGGAACTCGGTCTGTCGGCCGAGGTAATGCGCAGAGCGGCGTCGGCGCTGTTCGAGGCGACCAGGCAGCGTTGCAAGGGGAAGGACCCAGAACCGCGGCGGGAGCAGCGACTGCGTTTTAGCCGCTGAGCGGTCTGCAGGCCCACAGCCCGCGAAGGCACGCTCGGGGGCGTGTGGCTCTCAGGTGGCCGGGGAGGTCGCGGGGGGAGGCCGGCGCGCGGAGGAGCGGCTTCAGCCGGGCGGAGGGGTGTGAGCCCGGCCCGTGGCGGCCACGTCTCCCGGGAGATGCTGTGACGGACCCGCACGGGAGAAGCTCGCGCCTGGCCCGGCGACCCGGTGGACTCGGCCCGCGGCGGCGCGCTCACCCGCCCTGCTCAGGTAGGGGGAAGGGAGGGAGGGGGTTGGGCCCGCGCGGCGGAGGGCGGGTCGCGCGGCCTGGGCCCGCGGCGGCGGCGGCGGCGGCGGGGCTTCTGTTCCGCGAGCGCCGGGCCTAGGCCGGGCGTGCGCGGGGCGGGGAGCGCTGGCGGTGGCGGGTACGGGAGGCTCGCGGGCGCCGGGCTTCGTTACATAATCTCGAACCGGAGGAGCGGCGGCACATGGCGGCGGAGCGGCGCTGGGGTGGGTTCGCGTCCTGCGCCGGCAGCCGGGTCCTTTACCGACCCGGGAGGGCCGGGGCCGCGACCCTTTCCCACTGTCCTCCCACGCGATGGACTCGTTGGCGGGCCTTTCCCCGAGGGAAGTGACCGGCGTGCTGAGCCTGTGCCGTGTTGGCGTGTCTTCCACATGCGCCTGGGCCTGGCCGCAGTGAGTAGTCCGTAGTCCGGGCGGGGAAGAAGTGGGACTCGGGGCCCAGACGTGGGCTCCAGCGCACCCGATGGGTCAGATCAAGGAGATTTAAAATAAAAGCACATCTTGGGGTGCTTATTAATTTGCCTTCCTTGTTCCCACCTGGGAAGCTGAGGGCGCTTACTTTTGCCACTGGTTGCCTGTTTTGGTTTGGGAGTTTTGTTTTGAGAGATGGGTAAATTTTGTTCTCAAAGCTTACGAGGTTCACACTATCTGTGTGCAGAGTTTTATGAGATGAGCGTTTGTTTCCAAATCGTCAGTTGTAGAAATTTTTGGAAGAACTGGGTTCTTCGTAGAACAAAACGTAGATCCTTTGGGGAAATCCTAAAACGATAGTTTATTCTCAGAATACCGTAAATGAGCCTGTAGATTTTAATAACTGTCTTTGGCTGGGCGCAGTGGCTCATGTCTGTAATCCCAGCACCTTGGGAGGCCGAGGCGGGAGGATCGCTTGAGCCCAGGAGTTTGAGACCAGCCTGAGCAACATGGCGAGACCCCATTTCTGTTTTTTAACTGTTTTTGTGTGTGTGTGTGTGTGTGAGCTTTCACTGAGAGTCTCTTAGGAGAGAAGAAATTAGAGTGGTTTGCTGATTTCGGAGGATTTGAACAGGGATGACAAGCCCAGTTAATACTTGAAGGGATGTTTTAAGTGTGCTAAGCGCTATGGGAAGTCTACAACGTCTCTGTACTGTGACTTTTGGATCCTCATCCTTCAGTAACGTACTACCAAACTGTCACGAGTTTGCAAACAACAATTACCTTTTAAAAAAATTTAAAACATGTCAACTGGGCGTGGGTGACGCCTTTAGTCGCGCGGCTACTCGGGAGGCTAAGGTGGGGGGAACGTTTGAGCTTCAGCCTCAAACCGAGATTTCGAGGGTTGCAGTGAGCTAGGATCGCGCCGCTGCACTCCAGCCTGTGTGACACAGCGAGACCCTGTTGCTAAAAAAAATAAAGAATAAAAATAAAAAGTCGTTATACGTCAGTTTTGAGACTTTTTTTCTTTTTATGCCTCTCCTTTTTCATAGGTACAGATACATCTTAAGAGGACAGAACATTGTCTTTCACGCCTACCTTTATTATTTTCAGGGACTTCTTTTTTTTCCCAGAATGAAGTCTAACTTCCCTAAGTTAGCTCAAACCCCTCTACAATAAGTATATGCTACTGTCTATCCTCATATATTCACAAATTTTATGCTTTTGCTATTCCGGAATCACCAGCAATCCTGGGCCCATTCTGTGGAAGACGTGTTTCGCTCTGATGTTTCTCTGCTCATGTTTTTCATCCTGGAGTGCCATCTTTCCTTTTTTAAATTCTCAAATTTCAGGACCTCCTTCGAAATCCCATGTTTTCACTGTATTCTTTTTTTTTTTTTTTTTTTGAGACGGAGTCTCACTCTGTAGCCCAAGCTGGAGTGCAATGGCGCGAATTTGGCTCACTGCAACCTTCGCCTCCAGGGCTCAAGCCATTCTCGTGCCTCAGCCTCGTGAGTAGCTGGGACTACAGGAACTAGCCCCACACCTGGCTAATTTTTTGTATTTTAGTAGAGAGGAGGTTTCACCGTGTTGCCCAGAGTGATCTTGAACTCCTGAGCTCAGGCGATCTGCCCACCTTGGCCAACCGAAGTGCTGGGATCACAGGCGTGAGCCACCGCACCCAGCCCATTGTACTCTTTTATTTCCCTTTATCCCACTCTTTTATTGGGATCTCACAGCATATGTACCTCTGTTGTGGCATTTATTCGTTGTGTCTGATATTCTGATAATTGACTATATATCTCCTTTTCTAGATTGTAAACTCCTTAAAGTCAGGAAGTAGGTTATCTTCTTGCCCTTGCATTCCTTTACTAACACGGTGTTTTTTTGTTTTGTTTTGTTTTGTTTTGTTTTTTTGAGACGGAGTCTCGCTCTGTCACCCAGGCTGGAGTGCGGTGGCCGGATCTCAGCTCACTGCAAGCTCCGCCTCCCGGGTTCACGCCATTCTCCTGCCTCAGCCTCCCGAGTAGCTGGGACTACAGGCGCCGCCACCTCGCCCGGCTAGTTTTTTGTAATTTTTAGTAGAGACGGGGTTTCACCGTGTTAGCCAGGATGGTCTCGATCTCCTGACCTCGTGATCCACCCGTCTCGGCCTCCCAAAGTGCTGAGATTACAGGCTTGAGCCACCGCGCCCGGCCGTTTAACACGGTGTTTTAAAAGTAGTTCGTGATTTAAAAACGTTTGAATTAAATTGGAAAGAAATTTCTGAAAGGCTTGAAGTTTCTGGGTCCACTGGTAGTTTACATTTAAATGACAATTCGTCTTTTAGTCAAAAAGAAAAAATAAAATTGCATACAAAGTGGTTTATGGAAATGCTTGCTTGGTACATGTTGCAATATAATTGTTGAACTAGATTAGAGTTCCATTTTCTGTGGTGGAATTCAGTTACTGCAGGAATTTGTGTATTTCACACAGAAAACTGATTTATAGTATTCTGTTTTTAATATCTGGCCTAGTAATTTTAATAATTTTGTTTTGCTTAATACTGAACTAGTGTATACTTAAAAATAATTGGGCTCAATCTTGAGTTTTAAAAAATTGATTTTGTTGTTTAACATGGCTGTTCCTTGTCCCTGCTAGTGTCCTAATATCCTGCTACACAGTATCCTGTTATCCTAATTTATTAAATTTAGGACCTGTTAGTCCAAAGGCACTGTGACCTTGTCGAGTGCCCAGGAATAAGATTTGGTGATTTTTGCCTTTTAGGAATTCATAGTGTAGTGGAGAAGACAGGCAAGCAGAAGTAATGATTTTTTTTTTTTTTTTTTTTTGAGTCAGAGTCTCGCTCTGTCACCCAGGCTGGAGTGCAGTGGCGTGATGTCAGCTCACTGCAAGCTCTGCCTCCTGGGTTCACGGCATTCTCCTGCCTCAGCCTCCCGAGTAGCTGGGACTACAGGCACCCGCCCGGCTAAATTATTTTTGTATGTTTAGCAGAGACGGGGTTTCACCATGTTAGCCAGAATGGTCTCGATCTGACCTCGTGATCCGCTGGCCTGGCCTCCCAAAGTGCTGGGATTACAGGCCTGAGCCACCGCGCCCTGCCGAACATTATTTTATTTAATTAATTAATTTATTTATTTTTCTGAAGCGGAGTCTTGCTCTGTGCCAGGCTGGAGTGCAGTGGTGCGATCTTGGCTTTTTGCAACCTCTGCCTCCCGGGTTCAAGCGAATCTCCTGCCTCAGCCTCCCAAGTAGCTGGGATTATAGCCCGCGCTACCGCGCCCAGCTAATTTTTGTATGTTTAGTAGAGACAGGTTTCACCATGTTAGCCGGGATGGTCTTGGTCTCTTGACCTTGTGATCTGCCTGCCTCAGCCTCCCCAAGTACTGGGATTACAGGCTTGAGCCACCGCACCCGGCCACGAACAGTGTTTTCATTCAAAGCCGGTAGAACGTTCCTGCTCTGCCTATCTAGACTTTGGAAAGGAGTTGAAACTTTGTAAATTACTTCCTATAGGTTGCGAATGCTGGCATGTCATAAAAGGCTGGGACTCTATTTAATTTTGTACAGCACTGAACATAGATGTTTCATGTGTGTTTGTGTTTTCATATACCTTTGTTTGAGATATTCTTTCTACTATAGTTTTTTTTTTTTTTTTTTTTTTTTTTTTTTTAAGACAGTCTGGCTCTGTCACTAAGGCTGTAGTGCAATGGCACCATCTCAGCTCACAGCAACCTCCACCTCCCGGGTTTAAGTGAATCCCGTGCCTTAGCCTCCCAAGTAACTGGGGTTACAAGCGTATGCCACCATGACTGGCTGCTAAGTTTCATATGTTTAGTAGAGGCGGGGTTTCACCATGTTGGCCAGACTGGTCTCGAACAAACTCCTGACCTCAACCGATTCTCCCACCTTGGCCTCCCAAAGTGCTGGGATGACAGGCGTGAGCCGTAGTGCCTGGCCTATTTCTTTCTTTTTTTGATACGGGAGTCTCGCTCTGTCGCCCAGGTTGGAGTGCAGTGGCAAGATCTCGGATCACTGCAAGCTCCGCCTCCCGGGTTCACGGCATTCTCCTGCCTCAGCCTCCCGAGTAGCTGGGACTACAGGTTCCCGCCACCACGCCCTGCTAATTTTGTTTCTGTATTTTTAGTAGAGACAGGATTTCATCTTGTTATCCGGGACGGTCTCGATCTCCTGACCTCGTGATCCGCCCGCCTCGGCCTCCCAGAGTGCTGGGATTATAGGCATGAGCCACCGTGGCCCAGCCATACAATTGTTTTTGTTTGTTTTGAGACTTGTTTGTTTTGACATGGGGTTTCACTCTTGTTGCCCAGGCTGGAGTGCAATGGTGCAATCTCGGCTCACTCCAACCTCTGCCTCCCGGGTTCAAGTGATTCTCCTGCCACAGCCCCCTTAGTAGCTGGGATTACAGGCATGCGCCACCACACCTGGCCAATTTTTTGTATTTAGTAGAGACGGGATTTCACCCTGTTAGTGAGGCTGGTCTCGAACTCCTGACCTCAGGTGATCCACCCACCTCAGCCTCCCAAAGTGTTGGGATGACAGGCATGAGCCACCGCGCCTGGCCCCTATTTCTAATAATACAGTGTTTTGATGTTCTCTGTAGTGTGCTTAAGTTGTAAAAATCTTAAAACCAATTTTGCCCCATAGATTCAAAGGCTGTTAAATTTGGAAAACTTTGATGTATTAAACTTTTTTTTGAACTCCTTTGTGCAAGGCACCATGATGAAGTCTGAAGAAATAAGTACTCCTCTTTTCTAGAAGCTTGGATATGAAAGGGAGGAAGACAGAATATAGTAAAGCACAACATTACATGTATTATTAAGTGCTAGAACCTGGATTCAAAGTTTGAATTAGAAATATGTTAGCCTGTGTTGCTATAAAGGAATATGCGAAACTGGATAATTTATGAAGAAAAGAGGTTTGTTTTGCCTCATGGTTCTGCAGGCTGTGCAGGCATGACACCAACAGCTGCCTGGCTTCCGGTGAGGGTCTCAGGAAGCTTCCAATCATGTCGGAAGGCAAAGGGAGAGCAGGATACTCACATGATGAGAGTGGGGAGTGAGGAGGTACCAGGCTTCTTCTTGTTTGTTTGTTTTTTTTTAAATACAGGGTCTCACTCTGTCACCTAGGCTGGAATTCAGTGGTGCAGTTATGGCTCACTGCAACCTTGACCTCCCAGGCTCAAGTAATCCCAGTAGCTGGGACTGCAGGCATGCGCCACCACACCTGGCTAATTATTTTTTGTAGATACGAGATTTTGCCATGTGGTCCAGGCTGATGTCGAACTCCTGGGCTCAGTCAATCTGCCTGCCTCAGCCTCCCAAAGTGCTGGGAGCCACCACGCCTGGCTTTAAACAGCCGGATCTCGTGTGAATTCATTACTCTGGAGAGGGCACCAACCCATTCATAAGGGGTCCTCTCCCATGACCCAGACATGTCCTACCAGGCCCCACCTCCAACATTTTAATGTGAGATTGGGAGGGCACAAATATACAAACCACATTAGGTTTATTTTTTATATTTTTAGAAACAGAATCTTGCCCAGGCTGGAGTGCAGTGGCCTGATCATAGCTTACCGCAACCTCCAACTCCTGGTCTTAAGTCATCCTTCCGCCTAAGCTTCCCAGAGTGCTGGGTGTACAGGCATCAGCCATCATGTCTGGCCACAGTTTAAATACTGTGGCTTTATTCTCTTTGAGCTAGTACTTCTCTATCATCTTTGTTTTGCATTCAAACAAGGTAACAAAACTCACCCAGCCTAAGAAATAGAACATTTACTGTATTTCATTTTCCAGAAAAATGCTCATTGTGTGTTATCCTTTGGACTTTGGATTTTGTGAAAATCTTTCCAAAATTCTATTGGGATGATTTTGATTGAAGTATAGGGATCATGGAACTTTTTTGCTTATTATTCATTAGCACTCCTTTGAATACACTTTGGAAAAAGCTACTGCATGGAATTCTGAAGGTTTTGGTTCTGGTTGAATTACGTTGGTTTTAAGTTTAGTAGAAAAAAATGTGTTAACTTCAGTTCATCATTAAACTAGTTTTATCAAGCTATGTAAAAGGCTGTCAGAGGGGAAAACAACATAGTAACAATGTGATTCTGGCCTTTTCCTTCTGTTTCTCTAAAAATTTTTTTGGTACCTACTTAGGAGGAGATGAATAGGATCAATTTGTATAAATATAACAGCAATTAAGGCCTGAGTATAGGACCCTCATGAGGGTTTTGTGTTGGAGGCTAATGGTCATAGCTTCCTGTTGATGCACACACCCTTTATATTAGGTTAGACTTTTGGATCTGTTTTGGATAATAAAAAAGCAGACTTCTGCTTTTAATGACTTGGAAATCTCAAACATAACTTCCTAGGTTTTGTGACTTAATGGTGACATATGTGATTAAGTTTTTGAGGCAGTCTATCAAGTTTTTGTCTAGGAGATAGCATTTATAGCCTGAACAGAAAATGATAACTCATGTATTTTAATTTTTTTTTTTTGAGGCGGAGTCTCGCTCTGTCACCCGGACTGGAGTGCAGTGGCCGGATCTCAGCTCACTGCAAGCTCCGCCTCCCGGGTTTACGCCATTCTCCTGCCTCAGCCTCCCGAGTAGCTGGGACTACAGGCGCCCGCCACCTCGCCCGGCTAGTTTTTGTATTTTTTTTTTTTTTAGTAGAGACGGTGTTTCACCGTGTTAGCCAGGATGGTCTCGATCTCCTGACCTCGTGATCCGCCCGTCTCGGCCTCCCAAAGTGCTGGGATTACAGGCTTGAGCCACTGCGCCCGGCCCATGTATTTTAATTTTTTGAGTGAATCTTTGAAATGTTTTTTTCACATAAATTTTTTGGGGGTAGGGGACTCGTGGAGAGAATAAGAATGACAAGAAAGAACATTAGGTTGATTTTTGCCTTGTTCCCATCCTAAGGCTACATAAATATCTTCTGTATTTTTAAAGTTGTATTTTTATTTTTATTTTTTATTTTTTTTTTTGAGACGGAGTCTCGCTCTGTCGCCCGTATTTTTATTTTATATATATGTATATGTTTTAAGATTCTTTAAGTAATTATTGATTTTATAAGAAATCCAAGCCATACTGAAATGAGCAAATCACAGATTTGCATGATGCAAAAATAAATGGCACTAATGCTTTGTGAATATTTCAGACATCTCTGTTTGAAGATAAACAGATGGAAGAATTCATAGAGACTGTTGTATGAAATGCTAATTTTTAGAAAAAGTTAATTTTATAAGATAACTGAAAGGAAAGGAATTGTTAAATTTGTAATAGTTCTTTTAACATAAATATTTCGTTACAAATTTTTAAAAGCTAAACGCATCTGTTAGAAGTGGCTGTTATCCTGTTATTTTACCACAGGTTTCAGTTTGATAGTATTGATTCTCTTCTATGAGAATGACTTGGGCTGAGTGTTGGAACTGAATGTAGTCCTTTCTGCACTCAATAGATAGGAGGAGGAGTGCTGAGAAACGGTGATGACTTGTACCTCGGATCTATCTTTTGCCTGATTTATATTCTACGCCTTTAGGCCTTCACCTTTCTCCCAAAAAAGCTGCACAGTTCCCTGAAACATGGCCCTCTGCTCAGGTCCCGTGGCATGGTATGTAATTAGGGACTTCCAGACATGGCGTTTTCCTGGGGTCATCTAGTTCCCCCTTCATTTCACTTCTCCCCACACATGCTAAAGGATGTTAGAATTCTCTGGATTTTGTGAACTCACCTTTTTTCTTCTGTACCTGCTTCTATGTGCTACACACACACACACACACACACGCACACACACTTCACTTGCTAGATATTAGGGCAGGAATGTAAAGTAATGTATCACTTCTACCACTTCACCCTACCAGTGTGTGAAGTCTGCTGCAGATGAGTAGCATGTTATACCAGACATGTTTATTGAATAGTCCACATGTCTTCTCTGAATTGAAGTGTCCAAATAGCTTTTTATCATCTGCTGAACTTTGTGATTCTGTGTCTAGATTATCTGTTTCATTGACCTATTTGTCCATTACTAGCCTATATCACATTGTTTCAGTTATTAAATTATTTATTTTTTGGGGGGACAGAGTCTCACTGTCACCTAGGCTGGAGTGTAGTGGCACAATTTTGGCCCACTGCAACCCTTGACTCCTAGGTTCTTGTGCCTCAGCCTCCCGAGTAGCTGGGATTACAGACACATGTCACCATACCTAGCTAATTTTTGTATTTTTAGTAGAGATAGGGTTTCACCATGTTAGTCAGGCTGGTCTCAATCTGCCGACCTCAGGTGGTCCACCCACCTCGGCCTCCCAAAGTGCTGGGATTACAGGCATGAGCCACTGTGCCCAGCCTTTTTTTTTTTTTTAAACTATTTGATTAAATAAGTTCGTCTTCATTCTCCTTTGGTTGTATTTAATACTAGTATTTGGCTGTTAAGAATACTATTGATAGGCTGGTGTCTCATACCTGTAATCCCAGCACTTTGGGAGGCTGAAGCAGGAGGGTTGCTTGAACCCAGGAGTTCGAGACCATCATGGGTAACATAGTGAGACCTCATCTCTACTAAAAAAAAAAAAAAAAAAAAAAAAAAAAAAAAAAAAAAAAAAGCCAGGCATGGTGGCACGTGCCTATAGTCCCAGCTACTGGGGAGGCTGAGACGAGAGGATTGCTAGAGCCCAGGAGATTAAGGCTGCATTGAGCTATGGTAATGCCCCTGCACTCCAGCCTGGGCGACAGAGTGAGACCCTGTCTCAAAACAAACAAAACCCAAAAAACCGACACACAATACTCGATATACAGTGTACATTCTTGCACATGTCCTTCCCCTTTTATTTGAGACGGAGTCTCACTCTGTCACCCACGCTGGAGTGCAGTGCTGCAATCTCTGCTCACTGCAACCTCTGCCTCCTGGGTTCAAGCAATTCTCCTGTCTCAGCCTCCTGAGTAGCTGGGACTAGAGGCGCATACCACCATGCCCAACTGATTTTTGTATTTTTAGTAGAGATGGGGTTTCACCATACTGGTTGGGCTGGTCTCGAATTCCTGACCTCAGGTGATCCACCTGCCTAGGCCTCCCAAAGTACTGGGATTACAGAGGTGAGCCACTGTGCCCCACCCTGTATTTGTTTTCAACATGGGTATGTAACAAAGTCTAAAAATTTATCAATATATCTTTATTCTCTCAGGCAGTAAGAAGACTCTGTGTGGTTTATTTAAACCCCACACAACCATTAGTATTGTTGCTGTGTAGTCAGTGTTTAGATTTTTTTTCTATATATGCACCAGTACTTTGACGCCATCGTTCTTGCTGCCTCTCAGACCTTCTGTCTGATCTCTGCTCTGCCTGAAGCCTTCCTGAATCCTGTAAAATTTCTTTTAAGCAAACTTTTTTTGTCTAAAAATGTATTTCCTATTTGTTAAGGATCCTTTCAGTAATATATAATTATGTTGGCAGTTAAGCTTTGGATTAGACTTCTGAAGATATTCCAGAATTCTGGTTTCCACTACTGTTGTTGAGTCATTTCTCTTTTTTTGTAGTGCCTGGGATTCATTGGACTTCCCGACTCAGGGAATCGGTGTGTCTCTATAAATCTGGGAAATACATTGCTTCTTCCTATTAGTATTATAGTTTGGGGGGAGATTCTGATTAGACATATCTTAGATCTTCTTTATATCATCTATAATTTAAACTACTCATTCCTTTGTGCTGCATTCTAAATAAGTTTTTGGGACTTTCTAGTTTACTTTTTTTTTTTTTTTTTTTTTTTTGAGATGGAGTCTCGCTCTGTCACCCAGGCTGGAGTGCACTGGCCAGATCTCAGCTCACTGCAAGCTCCGCCTCCCGGGTTCACGCCATTCTCCTGCCTCAGCCTCCTAAGTAGCTGGGACAACAGGCACATGCCACCATGCCCGGCTAATTTTTTGTATTTTTAGTAGAGACAGAGTTTCACCTTGTTAGCCAGGATGATCTCGATCTCCTGACCTCGTGATTCACCCGCCTCAGCCTCCCAAAGTGCTGGGATCACAGGTGTGAGCCACCACGCCTGGCCAGATTAATAATGTATTCTGACATTCATTCATGTTGTGCATGTAGCTGTGATTCATTCTCATTGCTCCATTGAGTTTTAGTTTTTAATTTTTCATTTTTAGAAATTTTATTATATTTTCGAATCTACTTGATTTTTCCTTTATAACATTTATAGTTCTTTCTTATGAAGCTAAATCGCTGATTTACACAAATATATTAGCCATTTACTTTCTAATCTCTGGTAATTTCAGTATCTGAAGTCCTCAGTAATCTGATTCTGCTGGCTGTTGATATCCTTGTGTGTTTCATTATTTGGACTGTGAGCTGCTTTTCTTTTTTCTTTTTTTTTTTTTTTTTTGAGACAGAGTCTCACTGTCGTCAGGCTGGAGTGCAGTGGCACAATCTCAGCTCACTGTAACCTCTGCCTCCTGGGTTCAAGCGATTCTCCTGCCTCAGCCTCCTGAGTAGCTGGAATTACAAGTGTATGCCACCACGCCGAGCTAATTTATTTCCGTATTTTTAGTAGAGACGGGTTTTCACCATGTTGGCCAGGATGGTCTCTATCTCTTGACCTCATGATCCACCTGCCTCGGCCTCCCAAAGTGCTGGGATTACAGGCATGAGCCACTGTGCCCATACCTGTGAGCTTTTTCTTTCTTGCTTTAACTTTGAGAGTTCTTAGAGATTCCAGAGGGTGTGTGGTTGTTTCTGTGGATTGCTTGGAGCAACCAACCTGAATATACTTGATAATAAAATCTTCTCGAGGATTTTTTTTTTTTTTTTTGAGATGGAGTCTTGCTCTGTCGCCGAGGCTAGAGTGCAGTGAGGCTCACTGCAACCTCCACCTCCTGGGTTCAAGTGATTCTCCTGCTTCAGCCTCCCGAGTAGCTGGGACTACAGGCGCCCGCCACCTCGCCTGGCTAATTTTTTTTTTTTTTTTTTTTTTTTTGAGACGGAGTCTCGCTCTGTCACCCGGGCTGGAGTGCTGTGGCCGGCTCTCAGCTCACTGCAAGCTCCGCCTCCCGGGTTCACGCCATTCTCCTGCCTCAGCCTCCCGGGTAGCTGGGACTACAGGCGCCGCTACCTCGCCCGGCTAGTTTTTTGTAGTTTTTAGTAGAGACGGGGTTTCACCGTGTTAGCCAGGATGGTCTCGATCTCCTGACCTCGTGATCCACCCGTCTCGGCCTCCCAAAGTGCTGGGATTACAGGCTTGAGCCACCGCTCCTGGCCTCTTGAGGATTTTCATGTAACAGCTTGAATTCTGGCCACACATTGTATGGAAGAAAATGCTGTCTTTCAGAGTAAGAGACTCAGAGCCGTGGTCAATGTGGACAGCTTTATTGCTTCCCATCCTGTGCAGTGCGCATTGCTCTTGCTCACCTGTGGGCTGATGTGGCCTAGTGGGGTGCAATGGGTTTGAGAGAGGCTCTTACTAATTCTCTTTGCCCTAGGCTTTATGTTTTGCCCCTGGATCTTAGAGTGCCCAGAATAAGATCAGGGTTCCCAGGACTGGATTTGAGAGCTAACCAACTCAGATGGCTAAAATCTTTCTGTATTTTCACTAGTATTTTTGGGTGTTTGTAATGGGAATCTGATCTTCTAAATGAAAGACAATTTTATGCATATCCTTTTTCTCTCCAGCAAAAGATATGTACCAAACTTGATTTCTGGGGTTTCTGTGAATTTACACATTATTCATGGACTTTCTACCCCTTTATTGAAGAAGTAATTTTTCTTTTTTTTTTTTTTCCGAGCCGGAGTCTCGCTCTGTCACCCAGACTGGAGTGCAGTGGTGCGATCTTGGCTCACTGCAAGCTCCGCCTCCCGGGTTCACGCCATTCTCCCGCCTCAGCCTCCCGAGCATCTGGGATTACATGGGCCCACCACATGCCTGGCCATTTTTTTTGTATTTTTAGTAGAGACGGGGTTTCACCGTGTTAGCCAGGATGATCTCGATCTCCTAACCTCATGATCTGCCTGCCTTGGCCTCCCGAAATGCTGGGATTACAGGCGTGAGCCACTGTGCCCTGCCTGAAGAAGTAATTTTTCTAAAAGACACCAATCACTTTTTCTTTTTTCTATGGGGAGGATGGTGGTGGTGAAGTGTTCTTTGCAAGGAGATTAGACAGTGAGATGAATTGCACTGAACTAGTGTTTAAAGAATCTAGGGAATAATGTATATCCTTAGTACATCTGGCTTAATGACTGTTTACTTTCCTAAAGCTGTTTGGGAAATATTTTCTTTTTTGTTTGTTTGTTTGTTTGTTTTTCAGGTGGAGTCTTGCGCTGTCGCCCAGGCTGGAGTCCAGTGGTGCAATCTTGGCTCACTGCAAGCTCTGCCTCCCGGGTTCCCACCATTCTCCTGCCTCCGCCTCCCAAGTAGCTGGGACTACCGGAGCCTGCCACCACGCCTGGCTAATTTTTTGTAATTTTAGTAGAGACGGGGTTTCACCGTGTTAGCCAGGATGGTCTCAATCGCCTGAACTCGTGATCCGCCTGCCTCGGCCTCCCAAAGTGCTGGGATTACAGGTGTGAGCCACCGCGCCCGGCCTGGGAAATATTTTCTTAGGAGACAGTAGAATACCTTGGTCCCAGATGCATGTCATTTATTTTTGAGACTGGATTTTGCTCTGTTGCCCATGCTGGAGTGAAGTGGCACAATCCTAGCTCACTGGAGGCGCAGCCTTGAACTTCAGGGATCAGTTCATCCTCCTGCCTCAGTCTCCCAAGTAGCTGGGACTTAAAGGCGTGAGCCTCCGCATCTGGCCAATATGTATTTTGTAACCAGATTTTAGTTTTTCTTTATTTTGTTGGTGGCTTTTACTGTTTTTCCTGGCTGGAGATAATGAAGTATATTGTTTACAAATGTGTCATAATAATGTTTTCTTTTAAAAATATTTACAGTGGAAGTATGCGAGACTTAAGAGCTCAAGTGACTAGTGGTCTCCTGCCATTTCCAGAAGTGACCCTTCAAGCCCTTGGAGAAGACGAAATAACATTAGAATCTGTGCTTCGTGGAAAGTTTGCTGCAGGTAAACATAATATTGCTGAACATTTACTAATACAATTGATTTGTAACTTAAATAATAAGTATATGTTTTAGTTTCTTTATGTGGAAGAAGAAAAAGCAGAACCTGAGTGATCTGAAATATATAACATCTACAGTTACGTATATAACATTTCTAAGCTCTTGAACACGTTATCAGTGAACCTCTGATTGGGGAGTTACAGTTAATTTTTCCTTATTAAAAGTTTCATGTGTTTTGTATCTTAGTATTATCTATGTTTGGGAAGTAGAAGTAACATGCAACTAGTTTTTCTTTATAATTAGGGAGTTTTATTGGTGATGTGTTTGGATTAGAACCTGAACAGTGTCATGAGTAGAAAAATCTAGGGCCCTAGCCGTTATAAAATTTTCAGAAAATCTTATTTTCTTATTTCACTAACCGTGAATAAGATCTTAATATGTAGCTTAGATTGTGTAATACACCAGAGAACCATACTAAAGAAGCCTTTCTCTTATAGATCTTGTTCTAATGAAAGATACTGTAGAAGACTTTTCTGAAAATAAGTTTCATAGCCATCTTCCCAGCAGGCAGACAGCAAAACATATGTATCAGTCATCGGTCTCTTTACAGTGCCATTCTCTTGAATGTTTTTTTTTTTGAGACGGAGTCTCGCTCTGTCGCCCGGGCTGGAGTGCAGTGGCCGAATCTCAGCTCACTGCAAGCTCCGCCTCCCGGGTTTACGCCATTCTCCTGCCTCAGCCTCCCGAGTAGCTGGGACTACAGGCGCCCGCCACCTCACCCGGCTAGTTTTTTGTATTTTTTAGTAGAGACGGGGTTTCACCATGTTAGCCAGGATGGTCTCGATCTTCTGACCTCGTGATCCGCCCGTCTCGGCCTCCCAAAGCGCTGGGATTACAGGCTTGAGCCACCGCACCCGGCCATTCTCTTGAATGTTAAAAGGAGCAACAGTACTTTCTATATGCCAGGCATTGTACAATGACTTGATTGGAGTAGGTATAAAACTTTTCTAAGTAGCTGCTGTTCTGTGTAACTGAGAATGAAACGGTTTCTTTGATCCCAGTTACACAGGTAAGTGGCAGAAAGGAGCTTGGCACCTTGGCATTCTCAGACCCCACTGTGCCATGCTACTTTCTTAAACTATGGCCTCCCTTAGCGATCAGCTTACCTATCCAGCTAATGTACTTGGATGCTTGATGGACATCTCAAATTTAGAAGTTATCATTCATCTGGTTGCTCAAGCAGAAATTCGGAGTCTGTACTTTATTCTTGTTTTACTCACCTCCCTGTGTCTAATTCATCAGCAAGCAAATCCAATTAGTTCTACCTCCAAGTTGAATCTCCATTCAACCCACTTTTCTCTATCCTGTCACCAAGCAGGTGTCATCTTCCACCCACTGCTGCTACTCTGTGCTTCCCCTTGTCCATTCTTTGCTTAGCAGCTGGAGTAACATTTAAAAACATGCATAAATCAGATAGTCACTGACTCGATTTAAATCAGATAGTCACCTGTGACTTTACATTGCAGGCAGAGTAAAATCCAAACATGACTAGCAGGTGGAGACGAGGTTCTGATATTTCCTATTGTTATGCTAATTATGTCTTAATTTCTCAATCGGACTGTGAACTCTTTAGGGATAGAATAATGTGTTATATTTTATAACTACCATAACTTCTAGTTTAAATCATTTAAGCTATAGTAGTTAAAGCATGAGTTTTGGAGTTAAATGGACTTGGGATCTCCTTCTGCCAGTGCTACTTTTTGACTTTGGGAAGGTTAAACTGTATTAAGGTTTAGCTGCGTTATGTCTGCATTGAGGTGTGATAAGGAATAAATGAGATAATGTATTCAAGCACATACCATGGTGGCTTTTACTGAATGACTACTATTGTTGTTGTTATTATTATTACTATTATTTGAGATGAAGTCTTGCTCTGTCGCGCAGGCTGGAGTGCAGTGGCACGATCTCGGCTAACTGCAAGGTCCGCCTCCCAGGTTCACGCCACTGAATGACTATTATTATTGCAATGATAGTTGCTTGATTATAAGTTTGAGGATCACTATGTTGTATAAATGCTTAGATTTCAATGTGGAGATAATATATCAAGTTTTATGTAATGAACATATATTTGTATGTAAATGAGCTAACCGTTATTGCTTTTTTTGTGTATATACAATACTAAAGTAAGCAATTTTTTTTTCTTCTAGGGAAAAATGGACTTGCTTGCTTGGCTTGTGGTCCACAACTTGAGGTAGTAAACTCTATAACAGGAGAGCGATTATCTGCTTACAGATTCAGTGGAGTCAATGAACAGCCTCCTGTAGTTTTAGCTGTGAAAGAATTCTCTTGGCAGAAGAGAACTGGATTATTAATAGGATTGGAAGAAACAGAAGGGAGTGTTCTCTGTCTTTATGACCTTGGAATATCAAAAGTAGTTAAAGCAGTTGTTCTTCCTGGAAGGGTAGGTACTGTTTAAGATACCTGGACATTCTCTTTCAAAACTGAACCCCTGCTGGTTATACAGGTGTGTTACTTTGTGAAATTTCATTGACCCGCAACATTTACAATTTGTGTACTTTTGTGTAAATGTGTTACTCTTAGGTAAAGTGTTTAGAATAAAAACGAGGTTAAAGATGATGTTATTCAAGGAACTTAACACTTAAAATGTAACTTTCTTACTGGTTAAAACATTCCAGAGTAAAAATAGCAGTGATGTCTAATGTTCTGATACTCTTTTTTTGTGAAAAGTATCATCTAAATCTTGTTCTTATCTCCAGTTGTGTTCTATGAGGACACTCAAAGTTTTTAAACATGTATTCATTACTATGCAATTTTTTTTTTTTTTTTTTTTTTTTGAGACGGAGTCCCGCTCTGTCGCCCAGGCTGGAGTATAGTGGCCGGATCTCAGCTCACTGCAAGCTCCGCCTCCCGGGTTTACACCATTCTCCCGCCTCAGCCTCTGGAGTAGCTGGGACTACAGGCGCCGCCACCTCGCCCGGCTAGTTTTTTGTATTTTTTAGTAGAGACGGGGTTTCACCGTGTTAGCCAGGATGGTCTCGATCTCCTGACCTTGCGATCCGCCCGTCTCGGCCTCCCAAAGTGCTGGGATTACAGGCTTGAGCCGCCGTGCCCGGCCTACTATGCAATTTTTAAAATGTTTTTACCTTTTAAATTTGAGACTATAGTCTTGGATTGGAGCATTATGGAAAATATATGTTAGAGTCCCAGGATGAATAAATTGAACTTGGTCTGTGCTTCTAGAGAGCTTATAGTCTAGTGGGAGAAGACAAATGAATAAGACTAGCATAAATGTAGTGAACACCTTGATAAACTTAAGCACTCGGAACACAGAGAATGGATAATTTCTAGTCAAAAGAGTTGGACATTTTAGATAAAGAGACTGGCATGGAAAAATAATAGTACATGGAGTGTTTGGGAAACTAGACTTGATTTAGAATGGCTGAGGGAGGGGTAAGGGGAAGGAAGAATGGGGGCCAGAAACGGTGAGGATTTAGATTGTGAATGCCTTGTTTGTAATTAGGGGGTCCTTTGAAATCAATGGTGAAGTAAATTTTTTTTTTTTTTTTTTGAGACAGAGTCTCGCTCTGTCACC
The DNA here is from genome assembly GCF_007565055.1 of Rhinopithecus roxellana. Classification (NCBI taxonomy): domain Eukaryota; kingdom Metazoa; phylum Chordata; class Mammalia; order Primates; family Cercopithecidae; genus Rhinopithecus; species Rhinopithecus roxellana. Next base: position 111,404,996 of record NC_044556.1, on the reverse strand, counting down.
AGGCTGGAGTGCAGTGGCAGGATCTCGGCTCACTGTAGCCTCCAAGTACCGGGTTCAAGCCATTCTCCTGCCTCAGCCTCCTGAGTAGCTGGGACTACAGGCGTGCGCCACCATGCCCAGCTAATTTTTGTATTTTTAGTAGAGACAGGGTTTCACCGTGTTGGCCAGGCTGGTCTCAATCTCCTGACCTCATGATCCCCCTGCCTTAGGCTCCCAAAGTGCTGGGATTACAGGCGTGAGTCACCACGCCCAGCCAGTGGTGAAGTAATTTTAAGTAGAACCCTCATGTAAAAGACTTACTTGGATTGGGTCAGGGAGGATATTGTGAGAATAGAAACAAGGAGACTGTTGCCATTCAGGTAAATAATGATGAACTGAACCAAGGAAATGACAATAGAGATGAAGAAGATGGGGCAGCTTCAGAACACATACGGAAGGAAACATGGACCCTCATTGATCATTTGGATGAGGAATTGAGAAGAAACAATGTTCCTGAACTGGTTGCTCAGTTGAATGGATGGTGGTTGTATGGAAGAGAGAATATAGAATAAGGAAAAGATGGGGGAGTGCGATAGACACTTTCAAAAGTTCAACCTACTAGCTGTTTTTTGGGTAGGATGCAGTATACACTCCTAAATATGTTTATTTATTTATTTTTTATTTTTGAGACAGAGTCTCGCTCTGTCGCCTGGGCTGGAGTGCAGTGGCACGATCTCAGCTCACTGCAAGCTCCGCCTCTCGGGTTTACACCATTCTCCTGCCTCAGCCTCCCGAGTAGCTGGGACTACAGGCGCCGCCACCTCGCCCGGCTAGTTTTTTGTATTTTTTAGTAGAGACGGGGTTTCACTGTGTTAGCCAGGATGGTCTCGATCTTCTGACCTCGTGATCTGCCCGTCTCGGCCTCTCAAAGTGCTGGGATTACAAGCGTGAGCCACCGCGCCCGGCAATATGTTTATTTTTAACTGCCTTCTAAAATTAAGGTAATATTATTAATCACTTCATATAGTATTTGTATGAGGAATGCAAACTTAGATTCTCTACTCCTCACTGAGGAATTGAATATGCTTTAGTATTTATAGACATTATTATAGTCATTAGAAAAGGAAAAATGATGAAGTTACAGCTTTCAGAATTAGAAACACTAAGTAATGTTTTGTATATTAATACAGAGAAAGAGCCAGGCTTTTGTCTGTAGTAAGTTACACCCTGAAGAAAACTTTTAGTCTTATTAACACATAAATCATTGATATCAGATATTTTCTTTTCTTGCCAGAACATTCGTCAGTACAGGTTGAGAATCCCCTATCCGAAACGCCTGGGACGAGAAATGTTTTAGATTTCGGGTTTTTGGATTTGGATGTTCAACCTATATTAGCGTAGAAATCACCAAACATTTTATGTTATCATACCTAATTAATGTTTATGAATTAATAGGAAATTGAAGGAAAGCTAAGTATAAAATATGGATGACTAGCTACAGACATTTAAAATTTGACTCACGAGATGAAGGGGAAAAATATGACTTCATAAAATAGCTAAAGTATAGTTTTCTTTAAATAATAGCAATTCTTGTTAAGTGTCAGTGATCCAGTGACTGCTAGAACTTTATATGAAGTCCAGTAGAAAGAAGGCTAGACCTCTTCAGTCTTTAAGGTATGAAAAGGACTTAAAATACCTTTTTTTGTTTGTTTTTTAAAGAGTAAGCAGTAAATTTTTTGAGAATGATTAGTTTTTACTCTTACAAGAGTCCATAGAATCCTAGAGTAGCTGTTTAAGAGCTTTAAAGTGAGAACGATTTGGGTTTGAGTTTTATGTGTAATGATTTTATGGCGTGAATAACTAGACTAACTTTCTAAGCCTCAGGTTATTTCATCTTTAAAGAGAAATAATCACAGTCTACTATCAAAGCATTGTCATGAACATTAAATGAGCCAGTTCACACAATGCCTGGCATGTAGTAAGCTCTCCGTAAACATCAGTGTTAGTCCAAGTGCGTGATTTTTTCTGTATTGAGTGATGGTGTAATTCCTAGTATATCTGAAGATTTCATTATTCGGATCACAAGTATCAAATGCAGATTTACTCTATTTGTTAATCTTAAATCTATTATAACTGATAACCTGCTTTAACTTAAATTTATTGTGCTGTTCATTGTATTTTCTTACTTTGCAGAAGAAAAGCAAATCATGTATTATATTTTCTAGGTGACAGCTATTGAACCTATAATTAATCATGGAGGAGCCAGTGCAAGCACTCAGCATTTACATCCGAGTCTGCGATGGCTTTTTGGAGTGGCAGCTGTGGTCACTGATGTTGGACAGATCCTTCTTGTTGACCTGTGTTTGGATGACTTGTCATGCAGTCAGAATGAAGTAGAAGCATCCGGTAATCAGTTCTTTACTGGAAACATAAATGCAGCACCTGGGTATTCTGTTGCAATGTTTTTTTAAATAGCCAAAATTTTTTATAGCAACTGGAGTAAAATAAAAGATGTCTTCCTGTCTATTAAAAAAAGAGGCATTTTAAAATCTTTTTTATTGGCTGGACCTGAGCACAGTGGATACTTCTTGCATAAGATACTGTTTTGTTGATCCAGTGTTCATATGTTCTCAAGCAGGCCTTGAGAAAGGTAGTGATAATTGATTTTGTTTCCATGTACGTACGTGAATAAGCTCTATTCTTAAGTAAATGCTGGAGTAAGGGCTAAATGTAAGAAATCTTGAGCCTTATCAGCCAGTATGAAATTATCCAGCAATGTACGATCTAACATAGTGTTTTTTTTTGGCATATTGTTTGTTTCTGTGGTAACACCAAGATAGAAATAAAATAATAGGAAATAACAGTAATTAAAAGTCTTTCTCACAAAATGATATCCTAAAATAGAAGTTAATTCTATTCAGATATAAAGAAAATGAAACAATTTTTTTCCTTTAAATTCTTGTATTTATAAAATTAATTTTTTTAAGTGCTTTCAGTTTTTGAAAATTATGAGACTCTGGTTTATGAAGAAAGGAAAAGCTAACGTTAAAATGTGTTTTTTTACTCTTAGTTTTTAGAAAAGGACTGTTTGACCCTAAAAAATTTTGACTTTGGCTTTGTGAGGACATTCTTGATTTTTTTTTTTTTTTTTTTCTGTTGCCAGGCTAGAGTGCAGTGGCGTAATCCTGGCTCACTGCAACCTCCGCCTCCCGGATTCAACCAGTTCTCCTGCCTCAGCCTCCTGAGTAGCTAAGATTACAGGCAGGCTCCGCCACGCCCGGCTAATTTTTGTATTTGTTTTTTTAGTAGAGGTGGGGTTTCACCATATTATCCAGGATGGTCTTCCATCTCTTGAGCTTGTGATCCACCTGCCTTGGCCTCCCAAACTGCTGGGATTACAGGAGTGAGCCACCATGCCCAGCACATTCTTGATTTTTAAAGCAAGCCTAGAATGTCAGTGTAGCTCTTTTCTTTTTTTTTTTTTTTTTTTTGAGACGGAGTCTCGCTCTGTCGCCCAGGCTGGAGTGCAGTGGCCAGATCTCAGCTCACTGCAAGCTCCGCCTCCCGGGTTCACGCCATTCTCCTGCCTCAGCCTCCCAAGTAGCTGGGACTACAGGCGCCCGCCACCTCGCCCGGCTAGTTTTTTTGTATTTTTTAGTAGAGACGGGGTTTCACCATGTTAGCCAGGATGGTCTGGATCTCCTGACCTTGTGATCTGCCCGTCTCAGCCTCCCAAAGTGCTGGGATTACAGGCTTGAGCCACTGCACCCGGCCTAGCTCTTTTCATTTATGGAGCAGCTCAGAAATAGATACAAACTATCAACATTTTATCTAGTTTATAATGAACATAACTAATAAAAATTGTCAGTGTATAAAAAAACTGATTAAGACTGCAAGTGGTGGAACCGGGATGGAGGTTGCAGTAAACTGAGATCATGAGATCACAGAGGTTGCAGTAAACCAAGATTGCACCACTGCACTCCAGCCTGGGCGACAGAGCGAGACTCCATCTCAAAAAAAACAAAAGCAAAAAAACTGCAAGTGGTAAAAACTATACTTAAGAAATGGAAGAGCCAAAATCATTGAACAAAACTTAAATATGCAAAATCAGACCTGAAAAAATTTGATTTGGCAGAAATAATGGTCATACACGCACTTTAAAAAATCTTCATAGAAGAGCTGGGCACAGTGGCTCATGCCTGGAATCCCAGCACTTTGGGAGGCTGAGGCAGGCAGATCACTTGAGGTCGGGAGTTCGAGACCAGCCTGACCAACATGGAGAAACCCCGTCTCTACTAAAAAATATAACATTAGCCGGGTGAGGTGGCGCATGCCTCTAATCCCTGAGGCATGAGGCTGAGGCAGGAGAATCACTTGAACCTGGGAGGCGGAGGTTGCGGTGAGCCGAGATCGCGCCATTGCACTGCAGCCTGGGCAACAAGAGTGAAATTCTGTATCAAAAAAAAAAAAAAAAAACAAAACTTCATAGATAGAAGCTATACCTTAAAATTTGGTATGTGTGGCTGGGCGCGGTGGCTCACGCCTGTAATCCTAGCACTTTGGAGGCCGAGACGGGCAGATCACGAGGTTAGGCAATTGAGACCATCCTGGCTAACACAGTGAAACGCCGTCTCTACTAAAATACAAAAAAAATTAGCTGAGCATGGTGGCGGGCGCCTGTAGTCCCAGCTACTCGGGAGGCTGAGGCAGGAGAATGGCGTGAACCCGGAAGCGGAGCTTGCAGTGAGCTGAGATCGCACCACTGCACTCCAGCCTGGGCGACAAAGCAAAACTCCGTCTCAAAAAAAAAAAAAACGAAACAAAACCAAAAATTTGGTATGTATACAAACCTGATTGATTAATGAAATTTTTATGTAAAGTTTAAATGAAAAGAATTGATTAGCAAAAGCAATAACTAAAAATGAATTTATAAATGATAAGAAATGGTATGACTGCTCTTTATAGAAGATTGATCAAAGAAGTAGGCTTGATGGGCTTTTGTTTCAGAGTGTATTTTGTGGTTATAGGTATAAGGCTAGTTAAAAATGCTTATATTCATAATGAAAACTCCCTTCAAGTCAATATGGTAGCGTTAAGATATCCTTCATTTCAGAGGTCAGTAATCAGTAGGTGCACAAGGATGATTTTGTAACAGAAGTCTCTGGATTGTGATCAGAACCATTTCTCAATTTTGAAAATTAGGAAGCAGTTGGACTTTATAGCACAAGAAGTTAAGCTTTAGGGTTCAATGCAAAATAAATTTTCTTGATTACAAAAGTAATTTATGATTACAGCTGTTCAGGCTTCACTGAAATACACCAAGATAGGAAATGAAATTCCAAACATACAGCATAAATACTGTTCTGCAACTTCCCCAAACTTAACCAGTTTCTTATGTATCTTTCCACGTCGGAACACATGGGACCTGCCCATTTCTTTTGAGTAAATTTGTAGTATCCTATTGTGTGAACTGTTTATTGTGGCAAAATCGAATCACTTCTTCTTTGAAAAAGACATCAGAAACGGAAGTGATTTGGGGGTGGGGGCCCTGTTCTAGGACCGTATGATACAATTTTTCCTCCGTTATAACGATGAGAGAATCCGCTCTTGGACGGTGGTTATATTAATATATGAACCTGAGTTTTTTTCTTTTTTTATTGAAGATTTCAGACATTTTCAGATAATTAGAAGAATTCAAGAGTTCCCATATTCCCGTCACCCAAAGTCAAGTGAATTTTCAACATTTACTATACGTGTGTTAGTTTAGTTCATTCCCCTTTCCTCCCTTCCCTATTTTCTTCCGTGTTAGTTTAAAGCAAATAGGGATACTTTATTCCATCATCATAATGCCAGTAACACTTCTTTGGTATAGTCTGCTGTCTAGTCTGTAATCAAATTGATGTGATTATCCAAAGCATCTTTTTACGTTTGGATTGTTTGAATTGGAATTCAAACACGGTCCGCACATTAATTGCATTTGACGGTTAAGTCTCAAGTCTCCTTGAATGTACAGCAATCCTCTTTCTGCCCTCTCTGTTTTTATTTTTAGTGCCATTGACTTGCTGAAGTTTTCTTTTTTTTTTTTTTTGAGACGGAGTCTCGCTCTGTCGCCCGGACTGGAGTGCAGTGGCCAGATCTCAGCTCACTGCAAGCTCCGCCTCCCGGGTTTACGCCATTCTCCTGCCTCAGCCTCCCGAGTAGCTGGGACTACAGGCGCCCGCCACCTCGCCCAGCTAGTTTTTGTATTTTTAGTAGAGACGGGGTTTCACTGTGTTAGCCAGGATGGTCTCGATCTCCTGACCTCGTGATTCGCCCGTCTCGGCCTCCCAAAGTGCTGGGATTACAGGCTTGAGCCACCGCGCCCGGCCAACTTGCTGAAGTTTTCTGATAGAATGTTCCACATTTTGGAATTAACTGTGGTTTCATGTGGTATCATATTTTCGATTTTCTGCAAATGTAAATTAGCTCTAGTTACAGATTAAGGTTTAACATTTTGGCAAGGTACTTTGGAAGTGCTGAGTACTTCCTATTGTATCACATCGGGAGACACATAGTGTCTAGTAGTTTCAATGTAGTGGTCAGTGTATTCTCATGGTGACAGCATGATCCATCCTTTTTAAAGTCTCTCATCAACTTTAAACTAGTGGTTCTCAACGGGGGGTGAATTTTGTCCTCCAGGAGATGTTTGGCAATGTTAGAAGACATTTTTGATTGTTGCTGCTGGTGTTACTTGCTACTAGTAGTTAGAAACTGATGATGTGGCTTAGCATCCTACAGTGTACAGAATAGCCCTCTGCAGGGTAGTCCCCTCTTATCTGTGAGGGATATGTTCCAAGACCCCCAGTGGATGCCGGAAACCACAGCTAGTATTGAACGCTGCACACATGATTTTTTCCTTATTAAGTCAAGAACTTTGACCTTTTCATTTAAAGGAAGCACTTTACAGCCTCTCTTTGGCACGTCTGAATTGGCAGTATGACTACTCTTATGCTTTGAGGCCATTGTTAAGTCAAATAAGGGTTACTTGAACACAAGCACTACAGTACTGTGACAGTTGATCTGATAACCAAGATGGCTACTAAGGGTGGCATATACAGTGTGGATACACCAGACGAAGGGATGATTTATGTCCCTTTGGTGGTAGCACATGTCTTTCATACCACTCAGAGAAGCACGCAATTTAAAACTTAGGAATTTGTTGTTCTTTTCTTTTTTTAGAGGCTGGAGTGGCTCAGTCTCGGCTCACTACAGCCTCCGCCTCCTGGGTTCAAGTGATTCTCCTGCCTCAGCCTCCCAAGTAGCTTGGACTGTGGGTGCATGCCACCACGCCTGGCTTTTTTTAGTAGAGACGAGGTTTCATCATATTGGTCAGGCTGGTCTTGAACTCCTGACTTCGTGATCCACCCATCTCAGCCTCCTAAAGTGCTGGGATTACAGGCATGAGTCACCTTGCCCGGCTGAATTTTTTTTATGTGTGTGTGTGTGTATATGGAATTATCTGTTTAATATTTTTGTACTTTGGTTTACTACAGGTAACTGAAATTGGACAGCAAAACTGGAAATAATGGGAGGGAATACTGTAATGCCAAAATTGTAAAACCTACTTTGAACTGTTTCATTCATTAAGATTCTTTTTCTTTTTGAGACGGAGTCTTGCTCTGTCATCCAGGCTGGAGTGCAGTGGCACAATCTTGGCTCACTGCAAGCTTCGCCTCCCGGGTTCATGCCATTCTCCTCCTGCCTCAGCCTCCCTAGCAGCTGGGACTACAGGCGCCCACCACCACAGGCGGCACATTTTTTTGTTTTGTTTTGTTTTGTTTTGTTTTAGTAGAGATAGGGTTTCACCGTGTTAGCCAGGTTGGTCTTGATTTCCTGACCTCGTGATCCGCCCGCCTCGGCCTCCCAAAGTGCTGGGATTACAGGCGTGAGCCACCGCGCCCGGCCTAAGATTCTTGGATATGTCATTTATTTCATTAAAGGCTGCAAAATGATAATTTTTACGTTCTGTCAATGTAAAGCATGATTTTCTCATTAATTAGGGCTTTTTGGTCACTCTGAAACACAATGTGTACAGAACAGGCAGGATAAATAGTATTTCTTGAGTTCTAATTTTCGGAGTAAGCAGATGATACCCAGTTACTTCCAGTTGTTCAATATAAGGTCTTTTGTAGGTGGGGAGGGTAGGCTTCCCTCTTGCCCCACCCCTCTTTTTTATTTTTTTATTTTTTTAATCCTTGTGAATTTTTCAGGTTTGGCATGTTTAATATATTTCATTAATTTTTTTGTTTTTGATGCCCAAAATGTCCTTTCGTTGTTAATGAGAGCCCCTTCATGTTGTCTGATACATTTCCTTTCACCTGTGATAGCTTCCTAGATTACTGGCATAAGATGTACCAGGCTCATTTTACGTATTTTCTTCCCCCTGACCTGGAATCGACCATTGCTCCCAGGAAGGTACTTAGATAGTAGTTCTAAATTTCAATAAAGAAGTAGTCAGTTTTATTTATGATGGTTAGCCCTAAAAACATTCTACCATAGATAATATTTGAGATGTACTGAGATAATTTTTTAATATTATATAATTGAATGCATTTTTAAATTATGGCATTTAAATAGATAAGGATGGCAATTTTCTAGTTTAACATACTTTTTTGTTATCACTAATCTTTTAATTTCAATTAACTTCATTTGCAGCTTGAATAATGGATGACACATTTGCCTTTCTAGTTTTTTAACTTCATTTGTCTAATTTGTGGTGTTAGATCTTGAAGTTCTAACGGGTATCCCAGCTGAAGTACCACACATCAGAGAAAGTGTGATGAGAGAAGGGCGCCATCTGTGTTTCCAGTTAGTAAGTCCAACAGGAACAGCCGTTTCAACTCTTAGCTACATAAGCAGGACAAATCAGCTTGCTGTAGGTTTTTCCGATGGCTATCTAGCACTTTGGAACATGAAGAGCATGAAAAGAGAGTAAGTATAACTTTTTTCCCTTATTTGGTTATAGGTAGTTTCTTTTTGCATATAGCTTGTACTTAGTTGCTAATATTTAAAAATTAGCATAGGGAGAAAAGGATGGGTAGATTAATGATTAAATGAATGATTGAGTGTGACTAATTTTTTATGGCATTAAATCAATGTAATACCATAAAGGGGTGACTTAGCACATGAATTTAGCTTGATTTTTTTTCAGTGTTTATTTAAAAGGCATTACAGTCATTGTGTTTAACATGCTAGTAAAGCATGACTTTGTAACTTTACAATGTTTTGGTCAACAACAGACCTTATATAAGAAAGGGGTCTCATAAAATTTTACTGTATTTTGATTGTACCTTTTTAATATTTAGATACATAAATGGTTACCATTGTGTTATAGTTGCCTGCAGTATTCCATACAGTACCATGCTGTACAGGTTAGTAGACTAAGAGCAACAGGCTATACCATATAGCCTTGGTGGGTAGTAGGCTGTGCCATCTAAGTTTGTGTTACTACACTGTATGATGTTTGCACAATGACTGAATCCCTGATGAGCGTTTCTCAGAACAGATCCCCTTTACAGAACAAAAACATGACTGTGTTTGTATAGTATGAGTTCTTTCAGAAGTACCTTCTCAATCATCATCTATGTAAAGTAACAGCTTAATAAAGAATTCTCAGTTGAGAGGGAAAAAAAAGGATTTTTAAAAATCAAAGTTACAAAATACTTGTGTTTTAAATTTTTTATGCTGTCAAAAAGTCCCAAAAATATAATTATATTGATACTTTGTAGCTAAGTTAATTTGTGTTAAGAGTTAAGTAGATGCCTATTGGCTCTTAAGTTGTCAATTGATTTGTTTCTCCGTTTTTCCCAAGGCATATTGATATATTTTATTGAGCAATTTATCTTATTGGGAAGTGTATCTTAACTCTCTTTGCTGTTATCCTTTTATCAGCTCTTTTTTTTTTTCCTTTTTTTTCTTTTTTTTTCTTGAGGCGGGGTCTCACTCTGTCGCCCAGGTTGGAGTGCAGTGGCACGATCTTGGCTCACTGCAACCTCCACTTCCTGGGTTCAAGCGATTTTCCTGCCTCAGCCACCTGAGTAGCTGGGACTACAGGTGTGCACCACCGCGCCCAGCTAGTTTTTGTATTTTTTTTTAATTTTTTTAATTTTTTTTTTAGAGACGGGTTTTCACCATGTTGGTCAGGCTGGTCTCGAACTCCTGACCTTGTGATCCACCTGCCTCGGTCTCCCAAAGTGCTAGGATTACAAGTGTGAGCCACTGCACCCAGCCCCTGGTTTGTCAGCTTTGAATTTGCTCCTCAAGAAATAACTACAGTACCTCGCTTCTACAGTAGTGCTTTCTCTAACACTATCATCTCTTCGTCAATTTTTGCTTTGTTTCTCAGTTATCTTCTGTTGTAGTAGTGGGGAAACTGACGCTAAACCCAAACAGCTGAAAAGTCTTGTGGCAGTATCTCGTCTCTTTGTAGGGCACCTTTTATGGCTAAGCGGTATGTAGGAGTATACATTGACTGTGACTTCTAGGACCAGTTTACACAGACATGAAGGCATATGCTTGAGTAATTCTAACTCTCATCACTTCTGCCTCTCAGGCATTGAATACGACTCTTAGGACCAGTTTACACACACACAAATGCATCCGCTTGAGTAATTCTAACTGTTCCCAGTTCTCTCTGAGGGGGATGGGTGCCATGACCATAGTCTTGATGTCTTGTGCCCTGTGTATTTTTGCAGATAAGATGACTTGGCCATGACCCACAGATCACTTATTCTGGGGGAATGTATGAACAGTGGTTGCCTAATCCAAATTCTTATATGATGTACCTTTTTCCTTTCTATAAAATAACTTAAAAATATGAAATATACTAATTTGTCTGTTTCAGATATTACATACAATTGGAAAGTGGACGAGTTCCTGTGTATGCTGTCACTTTTCAAGAACCTGAGAATGATCCTCGGAATTGCTGTTATTTGTGGGCTGTTCAGTCTACACAAGACAGGTAGGTCTCATACAAACAGTTTTTTTGTTTGTTTTTTGTTTTTTGAGACGGAGTCTCGTTCTGTAGCCCAGGCTGGAGTGTAGTGGCGCAATCTCAGCTCACTGCAACCTCCACCTCATGGATTGATGCCATTCTCCTGCCTCAGCCTCCTGAGTAGCTGGGACTACAGGTGCCCGCCACCACGACTGGCTAATTTTTGTATTTTTAGTAGAGACAGGGTTTCACCATGTTGGTCAGGTTGATCTTGAGCTCCTGACTCGTGATCTGCCTGCCTCAGCTTCCCAGAGTGCTGGGATTACAGGCGTGAGCCCCTGTGCCTAGCCTGATACATATGGTCTTTAAAAATTAGTCAAAAATAGAACAGGTAGTCTGTGTAGTTATGTAGTCTTTTTTAGTGAAGGCAACATAATTCTTTCAGTGAATTAGTGAGTAGTAGTTGAAATTATTTTAAAACTTAAATAGTTGTTTGTACATGCTTGAATAATTCTGAGATATCAGAAGAAATTGTGCCAACTTATTTGAATGTTTTTCACAGATTAAGAGAGCCTTAGAACCTTCCAAGTACCCTGCTGTCTTGTTCTCAGTCTCAGTACCCTGCTTTCTTATTCTTCAAATGTACTTGGAGATTGAGAACAAGAGAGCTGGATACTCAGCAAAGGACTGAGGAGTGAAATAGTATGGTGTGAAGAACATTAGAAAGGTGTGGTAAGGGCCGGGCGCGGCGGCTCAAGCCTGTCATCCCAGCACTTTGGGAGGCCAAGACGGGCGGATCACAAGGTCAGGAGATCGAGACCATCCTGGCTAACACGGTGAAACCCCGTCTCTACTAAAAATACAAAAAAACTAGCCGGGCGAGGTGGCGGGCGCCTGTAGTCCCAGCTACTCCGGAGGCTGAGGCAGGAGAATGGCCTGAACCCAGGAGGCGGAGGTTGCAGTGAGCTGAGATCCGGCCACTGCACTCCAGCCTGGGCGACAGAGCAAGACTCCGTCTCAAAAAAAAAAAAGAAAGGTGTGGTGTGCTAGAAGCCAAATAAAAGAAATAAGAACTAGTAATAGGAATTATTAAGAGGGATCAACTAGTAGTAAGATTCAAATTCAGATGATGTGGCTCTGGAATCTGTGCTCTTAACACTTACTGCATGCTTTGTGCTTGAGTTCTTCTCTACAGGGCTGATTTAGTATCTTCACTTTGTGTCTTGATTGTATAGGCCTTGTCTTCATGGTCCAGGGCAACATCCACATTTAAAAAAATTTTTTCCCCACCCTTCCCCCAACTGCCCTTTCTCCTTCCCACACTTCCCACTGTCCTTTGAACCTCTACATTTTAAGTAAAAATAACAAGATGGAGGAAGAGACCAGGATGAAGCCACAAAGGATATTTTGTTCATTAAGGAGGGTTCTCTAAGGTTACTATGGGGTAATTCTGTTTACATCCTGGCCACAACTTTACCACAGGGTACTGCACCTAGCTGCAAAGGAAGCTGGGAAATGTACAACTTCAGGCAACCATGTGTTTAAGTAGAGTGTACCCAAGGAATATTTGAGAAATAATATTGAGGAATCAGTCTTTGCCACATATGATATCTCCTACAGTATGCAATCAGCATCAGTTTAGTTGATCAGAATCAATAATAAATATCAGTTATTATTTCAGAGGACTACATTTTATGAAAATTACCAAATAAAACTAAATTCTTCACAGTGATCTTAGTTTTGTCACATGCAGTCAACGTTGCAAGCAAACTAAACTTAGTTGGATAGTAGGAGATGTTTACTGTGTTAATAGATTTAGTGCATCTTGGTTGATTTCTGTTTCAGCGAAGGGGATGCTTTGAGTTTGCACCTGCTGCAGCTGGCCTTTGGTAATAGGAAGTGTTTGGCATCAGGACAAATCTTATATGAGGTAAGTGGTCATTGGACTATGGGTTTATATTATTTTGTTGTTTTCTATTTTAAATATGCTGTCTTTGTTTTAAGATATTGAAAAGTGATTCTTTGTTTTTTTTTTTTTTTTTTGAGATAGAATCTCACTCTGTTGCCCAGGCTGGAGTGCAGTGATGTGATCTTGGCTCACTGCAGTCTCCACCGCCCGGATTCACGCAATTCTTTGCTTCAGCCTCCAGAGTAGCTGGGATTGCAGGTGCCTGCCACCACACCTGGCTAATTTTTTTGTATTTTTAGTGGAGATGGGGTTTTACCATCTTGGCCAGGCTGGTCTTGAACTCCTGACCTCCTGATCCACCTGCCTCAACCTCCCAAAGTGCTGGGATTGCAGGCGTGAGCCACCGTGCCTGGCCGTGAAAAGCGATTCTTATGTGCAAATTAATATTGTATTCGTAATATAGTAGAAGTAGTGTTAAATTAGAGATCTGTTTTATCTGTTTACCAAGGTAGTATTAACTTCTCAGATACAATTTTCGTCTACAATGAGTGTATTGGACTAGATTCAAGCTTGTGGCTTAATTGGTACCCAGGAAAAATAATTCCACTTTGTTGCTCTAACATATCAAGCTTAAGCCAAGGTGTGATTTTTATAAGAGGGTATATGCATCTAGACTTGTAGATGGCTACCTATTTTTCGGCTCAATTCCTGAGGAAGTAGGAGGGGTGCTGCTCATAGCTATATTTTGTACACCCTCACATACCTGTCTCTAGAACCGACTTTCCTTAACCTAATGTTTGAGGGGTATAGAAATGGGTTTCAGGGAATCCATAAAGTCCCTGAATTATGTGTTGCATTTTTATGGGGAAGTCTGATAGCCTTTTGTCAAGATTCTTAAAGGTATCAATAAGCTAAAAGTCTAAGAACTATTCTAGAGCAAGAATTTCTGTGAGAACACAGCTATAGTATTGCTGGTCTGGGATGTATGCATATATAATTTTGATGGTTATTCCACTTTACATATCAACCAGTAGTGCATGAGGGCTTCTGTGTTTAATAACAACTTTGGAAGACTTGTTGGTAATTATTTTTGAGAGACTAAATCTCACTTTTTATTTGTTTTAAAGTATGTAAAATTTTAGAGCCTTTTCCATGATTGGTTCTCTTCAGTCTAAATTGTTTTCTTTGTATTGTGTGAACAATCTTTAAATTTGGAGAATATTTAATTTTAGAGTGACCTTTTGCCTAGAATCAGATGAATATTTGCGTGTATTTTATGTTACAGGGGTTAAATTTGGAGAATATTTAATTTTACAGTGACCTTTTGCCTAGAATCAGATGAATATTTGCATGTATTTTATGTTACAGGGGTTAGAATACTGTGAAGAAAGATACACCCTGGACCTGACAGGTGGCATGTTCCCTTTGAGGGGACAGACGAGTAATACCAAATTGTTGGGATGCCAGAGTATAGAGAAATTTCGATCTCATGGTGACAGGGAGGAAGGCATGAATGAAGGTTAGTTAAAGTACTTGAAATATGTCATGTGAAGGCTGGATTTAAAATTTATGACAGGTATTGTTTCCCAGATTTCATACTCCTGGCAGTTAAGAAAATTAGAATAGTAATTATGGAATTTATTCAGTTCTATATGAGATACTAGATATTTCTTGCTCTCCAGATTGCTATGTATAACTAAAAAATAAAATAGATTAGGGTAATGAAGGACCCTTTTATTTTAATCTAGTTCTCAAAACAAACAGGTGATCCCTAGTCTGAATTAGTGTGACTAGTCTTTGCATGAAGTTTGCCTGTGTGTTTTTTGAGCCGTGTATGGTATACATGCCTTGGTTGTTTTTGAATGAAGTTTGCCTGTGTGTTTTTTGAGCCGTGTATGGTATACACGCCTTGGTTGTCTTGAATGTTTTCTGTTTCCTTTAGTGTCATCGCTTTTTCCTGGCAATTTTTTTTTGCTTAACGTTTCAGAGCCCTGTTTCTCCATCTGTAAGTGGGATCATACAGTTAGATCTTTTGCAAAGGGTAGTTGTGAGGGTTTTAAATCACACAGTGAATTTACCCAACCCAGAAATGCCCTTTTGGCTAGGGCCTGTATCTGTATTTCTGATCCAGTTTTCAGATCCAGTTAAACATGTGAAAAAACAACTTGTCATGAGCTCACTTCTTTCTAAAATATTTATTTATTTATTTAGAGACAGGGTGTCACTCTGATGCCCATGCTGGTCCAGGCCAGAGTGTGGTGTCACGATCTTGGCTCGTTGCAGCCTTGACCTTCTGGGCTCAAGCAGTTCTCCCACCTTGTTCTCCCAAGTAACTGGTACTACAGGCACACACCACAACGCTTAGCTAATTTTTATATTTTTTGTAGTGGCAGGGTGTTTTCTTTTTTTGTTTTGTTTTGTTTTGTTTTGTTTTGTTTGAGATGGAGTCTCGCTCTGTTGCCCAGGCTGGAGTGCAGTGGTGTGATCTCAGCTCACTACAAGCTCCCCCTCCCGGGTTCATGCCATTCTCCTGCCTCAACCTTCTGGGTAGCTGGGGCTGTAAGCACTGGCCACCACGTCTGGCTAATTTTTTGTATATTTAGTAGAGACGGAGTTTCACCATGTTAGCCAGGATGGTCTGCATCTCCTGACCTCATGATCCACCTGCCTCGGCCTCCCAAAGTGCTGGGATTACAGGCATGAACCACCACACCTGGCCTGGTTTTTTTTTTTTTTTTTAAGAGACAGGGTCTCACTATCGCCCAGGCTGGAGAGCAGTCGCACGATCTCAGCTTACTGCAACCTCTGCTTCCCAGGTTCAAGTGATCCTCCCACCTCAGCCTCCTGAGTAACTGGGACTACAGGTGCATGCCACAATGCCCAGCTAATTTTTGTATTTTTTTTGTAGAGATGAGGTTTTGCTGTGTTGCTTGGGCTGGTGTCGAATTTCTGGGCTCAATTGATCTGCCCAACTTGGCCTTCCAAAGTGCTGGGATTACAAGCGTGAACCACTGCACCTGGCCATGCTCTCTCTTATTCCTCATTCTTTCTGTTTCCTTATAGTAGTGTTTCAGAGTTTTACTTTCTTCTTCTCCTGTTGATGTCCCTTACTCTATTTCTGTCTTTCCATTCCACAGGCACCATCCAAGCACTTTTCTTTCCCCCCTTTACCATGTAACTAGATAAGTCCCTCTCAACTAAGGTTCATCATAATAAACCTTAATGCCCAAAGGCATCCATTTTAGGTAGTGAATTAACTTCTCTAGTACTAGCTCTGTATCATCCTTGGGAAAGAGACAGTTCATTCAAACCATTTTCTACTTTGTGCCTCTAATACCTCAACGTTGCTCAAGTATTAACTGAGAACAAGCAAGGATATAACTTCCGGTAAGTGAGTACTTTTTAGTAAGGCCTTAAAATTGAGGAACAGTCAAAATGCAAGTGGATGAATCTGGTCTTACATACAAATGATATAAATGCGTTTTAATGAATCAAGTGGAATATGAGTTAAACCTCTTAATTTATGAGAAGATCTTGCTATAATTCTGTTGAGGTGATTTTACTTTGAGATTCTTTATTCTGTTTTTAAAAATTATCTTTTTTTTTCCAGCTCTATCTCCTGACACTAGTGTTTCGGTCTTTACCTGGCAGGTGAATATATATGGACAGGGAAAGCCTTGTATATATTTGGGGCTTTTCGATATAAATCGTTGGTATCATGCACAAATGCCAGATTCGTTAAGGTATGATTCTTTCTCTCTTTTCTCTCTCTCCTTTCTCTTTGTGTTTGTGCATGTGGCTGACTAATGCTTAGCAGTGTTTTTAATTTCCTTTAGGTCAGGAGAACACCTACATAATTGCTCTTACTTTGCACTGTGGTCTTTGGAGTCCGTTGTAAGTAGAACTTCTCCACATGGCATCTTGGATATATTAGTACACGAGAGAAGTTTAAATAGAGGAGTCCCTCCTTCATATCCACCTCCTGAGCAGTTTTTTAACCCAAGCACTTATAATTTTGGTATGTATTTCCTTAACATTACCTCTTAAGAAAAGTAATGCACAAAAGTATGTAAATGTCTGTATTGTGTAGTTTATTCATTCGGTGTTATCCGTTTATATCTCACAGTTAATTAACATGTGGATAACTTAGGAAGTTAATATATGCACACGAGAAATTTAGTGTTTTTGTTTTATAAAGGAATTATGACTTATTTTGAACCTGCTAGGAAAGATATTAACTATTTCACATCTGCATTTTATAGTAGTTTTTACTTTTTTGCTCTGTTTCTCAGCTGTGCTCGGAGTTTTTTGAGTTTTGTTTTTTTGCTTTTTTCTTGTTGTTTTGCTGTGTAATAGGTTTATTATCTATTCTTTGGATGAAAATACCTAGAAAAGTTTATTTAAAGATTTATTATATGTAATAGTTTGACGCCTTGCAGTCTGTTATTTGGATAAATTTTGTTCTATTAATGCCATTTTAAATATATGTAAGTGGATAATTTTTTAAATCTTTTTTATAGATGCTACTTGTTTGTTAAACTCAGGAGTTGTTCATTTAACTTGTACTGGCTTTCAGAAGGAGGTAGGTGACAGCTAGTGATTTCTTAATTGAACTGAATCAGATCTTGGAATATAGTTGATTTACAGATTTAAGTTTGATTTAGTGTTAGTGATATTGATGGTTGTTTTGGCTTAAATGGTGGCTTCTGCTAGGTTTATGAGATTAGCAACTAGTAGTATCAGTTACTAATGACAACCTGCCAGAAGACGAATTGAATATTTTTAGCAACTAATTTATGTAGATGCTAGTTACTTGAACCTCAAGCTTTCTGTCTCCTCAGAAAGCTTATGAGGAAATGAAGTAATGTAAAGAAGGTACCTAGCACAGTGGTATAGTGCCTGGCACAGGAAAAAAAAAGAATTTTGAAAAATACTTTTCTCTTTTTGAGACGCAGTTTCGCTCTTGTTGCCCAGGCTGGAGTGCAGTGGCGCCATCTCGGCTCATTGCAACCTCTGCCACCCAGGTTCAAGCGATTCTCCTGCCTCCGCCACCTGAGTAGCTGGGATTACAGGTGCCCGCCAGCACGCTTGACTAATATTTTGTATTTTTAGTAGAGATGGGGTTTCACCATGTTGGCCAGGCTGGTCTGAAACTCCTGACCTCAGGTGATCCACGTGCCTCGGCCTCCCAAAGTGTTGGGATTATAAGGGTGAGCCACTGTGCCTGGCCTGAAAAATACTTTTCTAGGGAAGCATGATGTGTCAGACCTTTTCATGGATAATTGACCAGATGTGGATGAATGCTATATTTATACTTCATATCAAATCTCTTTCACATTAGATAAAGAGGAATAGACTGCCGGAGTTTTTCTCTGTGTGTGTGTGTGTGAGTTTTGTCAAGATGTCACCAAACCTGTCAGCTTTAGAGAAGACAGCAGGGTTATACAGTTCATAAAAATATATAAGCTACCTTTTACTTATATATATTTTGTGTTATTCACAACTGGCAAGCATTGGTTAAGCTTAAGAACCTATAAACTGTTTCTTGCAAGGAAATACAGTCTTTCATAATTTCCATTTGCTATCTTTAAATTCTACTTAAATTTTAAGTGTGATTTATTAATCTTAAATTTGATGATTCAAATTGAGTATTGATTGATGCCTTACTAATTTATCTGTTACAGACTTTGACTTTTTTAAAGAAATCAGGGCCATCACTCAATGAAGTCATTCCTGATGGTTATAATCGATGTCTTGTAGCTGGCCTTCTTTCCCCAAGATTTGTCGATATTCAGCCTTCCAGTTTAAGCCAAGTGAGATGATTTTTGACTCTTACTGTTTCTTTCGGTTGGATCACGTTATTAGCTTTCTATTATAATAAAAATGTATTAGGTAATTTCTGCAAAAATAGGTGAAGTAGTATAATGCTGACTCTGGGTGATCAGCAGTTGTGGTCTTAGGTTTGGCTTAAAATTCCTACTCCTAATACCCAGTAGGCCATAACTTGGCAGCAGATTGACTTAGCTGTATAGAAGGATATAAGACAGGAAACACCTCATGGCTGTATCAGGCCAAATGCAGTGGCATGGTTCACTGTAGCCTCAACCCCTTGTGCTTAAGCAATCTTCCCACCCCAGCCTCCCCAAGTAGCTAGGACTACAGACAGGCACCAGTATGCTTAGCCATTTTTTTTTTTTTTTTGGTAGAGACAGGGTCTGGCTGTGTTGCCTAGGCTGGTCTTGAACACCTGGCCTCAAATTATCCTCCCACCTTGGCATCCCAAAGTGCTGAAATTACAGGCATGAACCACCTTGCCCAGCCTGTAATAATGTATTTTTACTGTACCTTTTCTATGTTTAAATACACATATACTTCACGTTGTGTTACAGATGCTTACAGTATACAGCACAGTAACGTGCTGTACAGGTTTGTAGCTTAGAAGCAATATATATAGCCTTGATACGTGGTAGACTACACCATCTAACTTTGTGTAAGTACACTCTTAACCATGATTGCACAACAACGAAACACACCTAACGAAACATTTAACAGAACGTATCCCCATCATTAAGCAACACATGGCTGTATGGAAAAATGCAATTCATTTTTGTATATTTATTTGATATCCACATAACTTTCAAGGTATGTGACCATCAGCAAATAATAGACTTTTTTCGTTTGTTTGTTACTACCTTTTTCTTTTTTTGAGACAGCAGCTTGTTCTGTTGCCCGGATTGGAGTGCAGTGGCACGATCTTGGCTCACTGTAACCCTCTAACCTCCTGGGTTCAAGTGATTATCCTGCCTCAGCTTCCTGAGTAGCTGGAACTAGAGGCATGTGCCTCCACACCCGGCTAATTTTTTATTTTTAGTAGAGACAAAGTTTTACCATTTTGGCCAGTCTGGTCTCTAACTCCTGACCTCAAGTGATCTGCCCGCCTCAGTCTCCCAAAGTGCTGGAATTACACGTGTGAGCCACTGTGCCAGTTACTGACTTTTCTCATTGCAATGTGGTAGAACTTCTATCAACTATAGGATAATAATGTTAGTAGCAGTTGTTTTTGTTTTGTCTCTGGTATTAATGTAAATGGCTGCAGTGAGTCTCCATTTAGAATCATGCCTTCTTGGGTTTTGTGGACCATTATCTTGTAATTCCCTCTGTACCTATTTAACTTACATTCATGTGATTCCTTTCTGACCATCTTTCAATTTGCTCCTGTAGTGAATGAAATCAATAGATTCCTCTGATATTAAACCACTCAGTGATTTTCAAAATACCAGCTTTATTGAGATATTTCATATATACCGTGCAGTTCACATATTTCAAGTATACAGTTCAGTGATTTTAATTCACAGAATTCTACAACTGTCATCACATTCCATTTTAAGACATTTTTATTACTTCTTTTTTTTTTTTTTTTTTTTTTTTTTTTGAGACGGAGTCTCGCTCTGTCACCCAGGCTGGAGTGCTGTGGCTGGATCTCAGCTCACTGCAAGCTCCGCCTCCCGGGTTCACGCCATTCTCCTGCCTCAGCCTCCCGGGTAGCTGGGACTACAGGCGCCGCCACGTCGCCCGGATAGTTTTTTGTAGTTTTTAGTAGAGACGGGGTTTCACCGTGTTAGCCAGGATGGTCTCCATCTCCTGACCTCGTGATCCGCCCGTCTCGGCCTCCCAAAGTGCTGGGATTACAGGCTTGAGCCACCGCCCCCGGCCCATTTTTATTACTTCTAAAGAGAGTTCTGTGCCCATTAACAGTCACTCCTTTTCCCTTACCTTCCTGCCTGCCCCATCCTGCCCAGCTTTATGTAATGACTAATCTACTTTCTGTATAGATCAACCTATTCTAGATATTTCATAGAAATGGGTCAAATAATGTGTCATCTTTCGTGAGCATCTTCTTTCATCTAGCAGGTTTTCAAGGCTCATCTGTGTTACAGCAAGTGTCAGTGCTTCGTCCCCTTTTATGTGGCTGTGTAATACTCTGTTGTATGAGCATACCATAATTTCTTTATCTACAATTAATGGGCATTTGGGTTGTTTCCACTTTATGGCTTTTAATAGTGGTGCTGGGAACCTTCATGTGAGATTTTTGCTTGGGTGTGTATTTTTGTTTCTTTTTGGTATATACCTAGGTGTGGAATTGGAGGGTCATGTGCTAAGTCTATGTTTAGCATATTGAGAAACTGCCAAACGGTTTTGCAAAGTGGCTGTTCCATTTTACATTCCCGCCAGCAGTATATGAGAGTTCCAGTTTTAACACATCCTTATCAATGCTTGTTACTGTCTTTTCATTATAGCCCTTCTCATGGGTCATAATGATTTTTTTAGCCTTAAAATTTTTAAATTCGGAACCAGAACTTGCCTGTGATCTCACACCCTCTTTCTTTCCTTTCTATAATGCATGGTTTAGGAAGAACAGTTAGAAGCTATATTGTCAGCAGCAATTCAGACTAGTTCCTTGGGACTTTTGACTGGTTATATCAAAAGATGGATAACAGAAGGTAAGATTCTGATTTTTAACAAGTAAAATGTTTGGTATTTTTAAAGTTATCAATTCGCTATTTGTTGTTTTGTTTTCTTATTTTTATGTTGATATAGTGGTAGATCCACATGCAGTTGTTAAGATGCAGTAGAGAGATCCTACCCCCTTTAGCACATTTGCCCACAGTGCTATGATCTGACAAACCTTTAGTATAGTCAGCACAACCAGGATCCCTCACGTTGCCCTGTTATAGCCATACCTAGCTTCCTTCTGCCCCATCCTTAACCCCTGGCAAGAATTTTGTCATTTTAAACATGTTCATAAATGGAATTGTGCAGTATGTAACCTTTTGGGGTTACCTTTTTTACTCAGCAAAATTCTCTAGGAACTCATCCAAATTGTTGTGTGTATCACTGTTACTCTTCACATGCATGCACACACACACCCCAAACACATGTTTCAGAACCATTTCTGAACACAACTGTTCAGAACTATTTGAGAATAGTTTTTTTTCTGAGCCATTTGATGATAAGCCATCATGCTTTTTTAACCCATAAATATTTTGGTATTGCTTCTTCTAAGAATAAGAAATTCATTTACAGAACCACTTTGTGATCATTAAAAAATCAAGAAAATTAAGACTTTTATCAAATCTAGAGACCTTATTGAAATCCCAGTAATGTCTTTTATTTCAATTTAGAGGGGAGAGAGGGTTCAGAATCATGCTTTGTATTTAGTTTTTTGGAAAGAGATCTAGAATACTTTGTAATTGTTTTTATAATTTCCCTTAATCTTGTACATTTTGTCACTTTGTCTTTCAAAAAATTGACTTTTTTTTTTTTTTGAAGAAATTAGGCCTTATTTTATAGTCTGCATTTAAGTTTGTGCTTGCCATCTCTCCTCATGACTAAGTGACAGGTTTTACATTTTCGGTGGCAGTACTACCCGACGTGATGTGCTCCGTGGTGTGATGCACTGTGAGGGTCCGTTCGGCCTCCGTTCAGTGTTGGTGTTCACTCGGTTAGGGTGCTGTCTGCCGTGTTTTCCCACCAGCAGTTTAGAATTCTGTTTGTAATTAATAATCTTTATTTTTTCCCTTTTGTATTTACAAATAAGAACAACCAAATTCTGCTACTAATTTGCGCTTTGTTCTTGAATGGACGTGGAATAAAGTGGTTCTCACAAAAGAGGAATTTGACAGACTATGTAAGTATTAGAAGTCTAGATGTAGCACAGTAGTATTAATATTAGTAGTATTAATATTAAAATACTAACCTTGGTTTATGTCTTAAGTACATAATTTGTAATCATTTTGAAGTTGTAAACTCTTTTTTTTGTTGTTGTTTGAGACGGAGTCTCGCTCTGTCGCCCAGGCTGGAGTGCAGCAGCGCGATCTCGGCTCAATGTAAGCTCCGCCTCCCGGGTTCACGCCATTCTCCTGCCTCAGCCTCCCGAGTAGCTGGGACTACAGGCACCCGCCCCCACGCCTGCTAATTTTTTTGTAATTTTTAGTAGAGACGGGGTTTCATCATATTAGCCAGGATGGTCTTGATTTCCTGACCTGGTGACCCGCCCGTCTCGGCCTCCCAAAGTGCTGGGATTACAGGCTTGAGCCACTGCGCCCGACCTGAAGTTGTACAGTTGTAAACTCTTAAAATTTGAAGATGTCCCAAAAGAAAATTATTTCTTTTTACCTTAAAGTAATTTTTTTTTTTTTTTTGAGACATGGTCTCACTTGTTGCCCAGGCAGTACTATAGTGGTGAGTTCATGGCTCACTGCAGCCTTAACCTTTTGAGCCCAAGTCATCCTCCTGCCTCAGCCTCCTGAGTAGCTTGGACCACAGGCACATGCTGCCTCACCCAGCTAATTGTTGTATTTTTTGT
Organism: Rhinopithecus roxellana; assembly: GCF_007565055.1. NCBI lineage: Eukaryota > Metazoa > Chordata > Mammalia > Primates > Cercopithecidae > Rhinopithecus > Rhinopithecus roxellana. The sequence goes on along the minus strand of NC_044556.1, from coordinate 111,381,770 downwards.
AGAGACGTGGTCTCACTATATTGCCGAGGCTGGTCTTGAACTCCTGGCCTCAAGCGATCCTCCTGCCTGGGCCTTCCAAAGCATTGGTATTACAAGGCGTGAGCCATTACATCCAGCCAAAAGTAATTTTTGATCAAGATTTTGCAGCAGGTCATTAAACTGGCAACATGCTGATATGCCTACAATAGCAGGTTTTAGGATTATAACTTGTCTTTTTGGTCTTAGGAGTTTAATTTACTAAATATACTGGTGATAGAGTAAGGGGAATGTGCTAGGTAATGCTCAGAAGTTTCTGTACTTACTTTCTATTTAACATGTTGATAGAAATAATGAAGTTGAAGTGGCAGGGTAAAAGTGCATCACTGTTGTCCTTCATGGGCAGATGTCATTATTATCATGGCAGATCATTTTCCTTCTTGACAGTTTTGTTAGTTTCTTGTTCATTTTGATTGAGTCTTGTGGTATGTCATGAATATTAAAAACCTATTGTGTCCAGTTAGGGCAAATACAAGGCTGAAAGTACTAGTAGTTAGAGATACAGTTGCACTGTAAGTGAAAGTAAAATTTAAGTTTATTTAGGGGTAAATGTTTTAGTCATTTCTCTTGTGTCATGATGAGTAAACAGATGGACTTTTGAAATGATTTGACTATAGATAGCTTTTCACAATGTAAGTTATTCTTGGTAGAGAATTTTTATACCAATCAAGTTTGTTAGGAAGACATGGAGCTTTCTAGTGTTTTAGGCTGTACTTATGAAACTATTGTCATGAATTAAATATTTCAGTGATCAGTGTGATTGAGGTCTGGAAGAACACTATCAGGTGTTTAGGATCAGAGTAAAAATGCCTTTTTTTTTTTTTTTGAGACAGAGTCTGGCTCTGTCGCCCAGGCTGGAGTGCAGTGGCAAGCTCCACCTCCCGGGTTCACGCCATTCTCCTGCCTCAGCCTCCCAAGTAGCTGGGACTACAGGCACCCGCCACCTCGCCCGGCTAGTTTTTTGTATTTTTTTAGTAGAGACGGGGTTTCACCGTGTTAGCCAGGATGGTCTCGATCTCCTGACCTAGTGATCCGCCTTTCTCGGCCTCCCAAAGTGCTGGAATTACAGGCGTGAGCCACCGCGCCCGGCAAAATGTCTTTTTTTTTTAAGAGAAAAATGTTTGTTGAACCTCATTATGTTTTGTAAAAAGAAATTGAACTCAATTCATAAATCGTATGACTGCTTTGATTCTTTGAGGATGGTGCAGTGTTTGGGAGTTTAACGTGGTAGTTCAGCTGTTGCTGCTTTGAGCTTTATACCGGTAGGTTGGGTTTTTTAAAAAATAAAAACCTCTAAGAGTAATTAAAATACAAAGCATAGTAAGTGTTTTAAATGTAGTAGAGATTAGGCGTGGTGGCTCAGGCCTGTAATCCCAGCACTTTAGGAGGCTAAGATGAAAGGATTGCTTGAGGCCAGGAATTCAAGACCAGCCTGAGCAATATAGCAAGACCCCCGTCTCTGCCAAAAAAAAAATTATTTTTTTAATTAGCTGGGCATGGTGGCACATGCCTGTAGTCCCAGCTCCTTGGGAGACAGCCTGGAGGAACACTTGAGCCCAGGAGTTTGAGAGTGCAGTGAGCTGTGATAGTAGTACCATTGCACTCCCGCCTAGGTGACAGAGTAAGACCCTATCTCAAAAAAAGTATTAGAAGTAAAGCAACGGCCGGGCGCGGTGGCTCAAGCCTGTAATCCCAGCACTTTGGGAGGCCGAGACGGGCGGATCACGAGGTCAGGAGATAGAGACCATCCTGGCTAATATGGTGAAACCCCGTCTCTACTAAAAAAATACAAAAAACTAGCCGGGTGCGGTGGCGGGCGCCTGTAGTCCCAGCTACTAGGGAGGCTGAGGCAGGAGAATGGCGGGAACCCGGGAGGCGGAGCTTGCAGTGAGCTGAGATCCGGCCACTGCACTCCAGCCTGGGCGACAGAGTGAGACTCCGTCTCAAAAAAAAAAAAAAAAAAAAAAGAAGTAAAGCAAATTAGATTGGGCACAGTGGCTCATGCCTGTAATCCAGGACTTTGGGAGACCGAGGCAGGCGAATCACCTGAGGTCAGGAGTTCGAGGCCAGCCTGGCCAACATGGTGAAACCTCGTCTCTACTAAAAATACAAAAATCAGCCGCGTGTGGTAGCACATGCCTGTAATCCCATCTACCCAGGAGCCTGAGGCAGAAGAATCGCTTGAACCTGGGAGGGAGAGGTTGCAGTGAGCCGAGATTGAGATTGCACCACTGTACTCCAGTCTGGGCCACAGAGCGAGACGCTGTCTCAAATAAAAAAGAAAAAAAAAAGAAGTAAAACAAATTAGAATTTGATTTGATCTAAAGAAGGATTTTAGAACGAAGACAGTTGTTTTCTAGACCAATAACACATTAAATATTAATGTAACTAAATGGGTCATTAAAGTAAATCCCTGTCTTTTGATGTGTACTGGTTGTGAGGATAAGCTCTAGATCTAGATGATTTGAGTTCATGTTCTCACTCTTGGCTTTTGCTAGTTTTATATTGAAAGCACTTTTTAGGTTCCTTGGAGGTTTTGCCATTCCTAGCTTGTCTTTATAAATCTCATAATGAATAGAATAATTCTTTTGAGTGATAGCAGTTTGAGAAATTTTGTATTGTGATTCTAATTTATTTAGATTTACTGTATGGAAACTTATCTTGTATTTTATTCTTGAAAGGTGTGCCATTATTTGATGGTTCGTGTCATTTCATGGATCCACAAACTATACAGTCTATCCAGCAATGCTATTTGCTTCTTAGCAATCTTAATATAGTCTTGAGCTGTTTTGCATCAGAAGCCCGAGAGATCACTGAGAGAGGTATCCTCTTTGTTTTATCAATTGATTGTTTTATTAAATTTGACTTCTTAGAGAAACGAATACATTTCCCATGTCTTAGATGGATCATTATGTAAAGAGGACATTATTTCTCCAGTGCTAGGGTTTTTGTTTGTTTCTTTGTTTCAGTGAAAAGCTACAGAATGTTGTTAGACATGCCATGCCACGAGCCCATGCTTAAATAAGCTTAGGAAATTCTGAAGTTAATAATTATTAAGGTTAGTGTATTTGCAGTAAAGTTTCAAATTCAGTCATGTATGTTTTTTATTCAAAGAAGTCATTATAATTTTTTTCTGTTTTGCAATTTCAAAACCAAAACAAGTCAATTTCATTTAAAGGCCTGTTTTGAACAATCTTTCTTAGTGATACTATACTAGTTTGTATTAATGTGTAAATTTGAGTTCTGGAATTAGCTAAATGAAAGTGTAGCTGAGGTGGAAGTGTATTTACCTAAAATGTCTATTTTAGGGAGTGACTTACTTATTTTAGCATTTTGGAGATTTGCTTGACATCATTTTGGACCAAAGTAAACTAGATACAAAAGTGAATTAGTTCAAGAGAGATACATGTATTTTGAACAAATACATGTATGTAAAATATACATTTACATGTATATGTAAATTACCAAGTGATTAAGTTTGAAAACTGTGGAGCATCTTGCTTTTTTTTGTGAGTAAACAACTGATGTTAACTCTTCTTTACAGGACTGATAGACTTAAGCAATAAGTTTGTGGTTTCCCACCTCATCTGTCAATATGCACAAGTGGTTCTTTGGTTCTCTCATTCTGGGCTTTTACCAGAAGGCATAGGTAAAATATTTACTTACTCTATAAGTATTAAATAAAACATTCTGAATCTTTATAATTTTGTGATCGTATTCTAATGCTTTGGGTTTATTTTCTTCCACCTCACTTAATTTTCTCCTTAATTTAATTTATCCTTACCTTCTTTTCTTACATTTTTCCTTACTTTGTATCTTCATCCTATGCCTGCCACACAGTGCTCATACATGTTTATTAGATTGAATAACATTTAGAAGGAAAGCAAATTTGAGAAAACATAGCTCCTGAAAATGAGTTCAGCAGTATTACTAGCTATTATTTAGATCCATAGAACTATAGTTTCTATAACTCAGTTTTCCCGTTTCCTGATAATGATCCTTTTAATATGGTTACTAATATTTCTTCAATTAAATAGCCCCTTTTATCTAGTAATTTATGCCAGTACCAAGAATTAGAGAATTCTTGGTATTTGACTTGTGCTATATTTGTTTAGAGTATAACTTCTAAAACCTTCACTTTCTTGCATTTCCAGGAAGCCATTAGATTTTATTTAGAAGTGCCTCTGCCACTGTACATAATTGTTGATCTTATTTTTTCATAATCCTCTTAGATTTTGATTTGTAGTGAACATGTCTTGCTTTCAAATTATTATTTGCGCCTAAGGAGTGAAGTTATTTAGAACAGTTTCCGGGATTTTAAGCCACCATCTATGTTGTTAAGACTTTCGTGACAGATCATTTTCTCACTTGTGCATCTATAAATAAAAAGATGTGTAGTAATCTTTTATTACTTCAATATAACCACCCTGTGGGTTAACCAGAGGTTGCTATAAATATTAAATTACAGTAAAATATTATGTATTGTTGAGATATTTTGGAAATATTACCAGCTTTTTTTCCAACTCTTAAAAATCTAGATGATACTGTGCAGTTGTCAAGGTTATGCTACAACTACCCTGTAATTCAGAACTACTACACCAGTCGTCGACAGAAGTTTGAGCGTTTATCAAGGTACTAGTAAAACAATTTTAGAAATTACATCTGTAAGAAGTCAAAAGTTTCTCAGAACAGTGTTCATCGTGTTACAAAGTGAATGGGTATAATTCTCAGTAAAGTATCAGAATTTGCTATTACCATTACTATTTTATTTCTCTCTTTTTAAAAAAAAAGAATACATGAAGAGCCTACTTAGTTCCTTTGAAATAAAGAAGTAAAGGTAATAGACAAAGAAAGAGAGGTGTTTAGAGTCTTGACCACACTTCTGGAAATAGTCGTCTTCCTCAAGTTGCAATGACAAAATTACAAAGCATGTAACATTAGAGCAATGGTTCACAAACGTTGATTCCAGGTTTCTTACACTCGAATCACCTGGGAATCAGTACTTTAAAATCTGTGCCAGCTATAATTCTGATGCATGGCAATTGTGGGAACCAGTGCTTTAGAATGACCAATTTAGGAGAGTGAGCATTAGCTTGGAGGATTGATTAGGATATTTTACAATTCTAGATCTGTTATTTCCTAAGTGTATATCCTTAACACTTTGTTATGCTTTCTAATCCTATTTGTTATATAAGTTAATGAAGTCAGTATAAAGCTAAATAAAATAATGTGTGCAGGGCATCTAGTGCAGTGCCTGACTCATTGGACAACCTCAGAGAGTAGTAAGTGCTGCCGCTATTCACAATTAGAAAAGGAAATAAGGGAAAAAAAGAAGAGAAAAGAAAAGGAAACAGGGACAATATCTGCACATCACATCATAGGTGCTCAGTAATAGATATTTGAGTGAAAGAATCACTGAGGATAGGCCGGGCACGGTGGCTCAAGCCTGTAATCCCAGCACTTTGGGAGGCCGAGACGGGCGGATCACGAGGTCAGGAGATCGAGTCCATCCTGGCTAACACGGTGAAACCCCGTCTCTACTAAAAAATACAAAAAACTAGCCGGGCGATGTGGCGGGCGCCTGTAGTCCCAACTACGTGGGAGGCTGAGGCAGGAGAATGGCGTGAACCCAGGAGGCAGAGCTTGCAGTGAGCTGAGATCCGGCCACTGCACTCCAGCCTGGGCAGCAGAGAGAGACTCCATCTCAAAAAAAAAAAAAAAAAGAATCACTGAGGATAAAAGACTAACCCAAGTGATGAAACAGAAACTTTAACTTTCTGTCTTTGAACTTCAGTATTTTCACTATGCTGGGCTTTATACTCTATGGTAGTTTGCTTAATATGGTGAAAAATAGAATGGTCACTGGCTAGATGGACCACCTGGGGACCTCACCTTGACTGACTGGCTTGCTGATGACTGAACTGGAGGCAACTTAAGGGCTTATCCGACTAACTCTCCTTGATGTCTGTAGTTCTCATCATGCTAACTAGGGTCCAATTCCCAATTCTCTTCTCTCTCTGTTTTTAGAGACAGGGTCTCTGTTGCCCAGGCTGCAGTGCAGTGGCATGTGTATAGCTCACTTTAAACTCCTGGGCTCAAACGATCCTCCTTCCTCATCCTCCTGAATAGCTAGGACTACAGGTGCACACCACCATGCCCAGCTAGTTTTTGTATTTTCTTTAGAAATGGGGTCTTGCTTTGTAACCCAGGCTGGTCTCAAACTCCTGACCTCAAGTGATCCTCCTGCCTTGGCCTCCCAAATCACTGGGATTACAGGCATAAGCTACCATGCCCAGACTCTTCTCTCTTTGATAGTTGGGATTGTTACTTTTAATATTTTGATGCTGGTTGCTTTGATATTAATTAACAGTGATACTAAGTAAGTCTTAACTTTTCCCTGATTGCAGAGGGAAGTGGAACCCCGATTGCTTGATGATTGATGGACTGGTTTCTCAGTTAGGAGAGCGAATTGAGAAGTTGTGGAAACGCGATGAAGGAGGCACAGGAAAATATCCTCCTGCTAGTCTACACGTAGGTTTGCAGTAATGTGCTATCACTTAGAGTCTACAAAGCTGGGGAGGGAGGAGACATGCTTAGCTGCGTGTCTGGCACAGACTTGGGAAAACAAGAAGCGTGAATGAATGAATGACCTTATAAGATCCACTGACGGTTTTATCTCTTTGTTTTATAGGCAGTACTTGATATGTACCTATTAGACGGCATTACTGAAGCAGCCAAACATTCTATTGTATCCTTTTAAGTTTTATCCAGTGTTTATGTATTATTAAAATTATAAAATTTCAAGAGTAGTAGAAACCTGACATATCTAATGTGATCTCAATTGCAAGGTTGAATTTTGGTTTTGTTTTTTTAAGGAGGTGTTAAGCCAGGATCTGTTGTTTGGGCTCAGATGGCCTATGATTAACCTAAAACTATATGCACAATGTTGTTTTATGTTTGTTTTTCTAGGTATAGGGTACTTGGGCTTTTATCAGATAACTTAAATGTGTCCAAGACACTCAAAAAGTTAACAACAGTTGCTCTAAAATACTACTACCAAGTGGTCACTCTCAGTGGCGTTAACCTCTGTGCTGGAAATGAATACATTATAAGTCAGTGTGATATTGCCTTAGGCGTTATTTGAGTCCTGTAGTCTTTGTGATAATATTTTTGTGCTAATGTTAGTTACTTAGTCTAAAAATGTGTAATTCCATTTATAATTTATAAGCTAGATGATGTCTGATTAAGCTACCATCTTTTGCTAGATCACTAAAAATTTGCATATATCTTTGTTTCTTATTTACTGAGCTACTGACTTCATAAAAATTCACTTTATCTCCTTTGTGGTGCTGGTAATAAAATACTGGGAATGAATGGAGTTGATGTGGGACCAGTTTTACCTACATTTACTAAAATATCCTCTCATTGCTGACTCTCCATGACGGCTTTTAAACACTAAAAACGGGCCTTTCAAGTCTCTTTTAATGCTACATTTTGTTGCTACCTATTGTAAATATATATGTAGGAGGTTTTTGTTGTTGTATTTTATTGTCCTTAATCTGCTTTTTCAAAGACCATTTATTTGCTACTTGATATTATGTATTCCTTTCCCAACAAAACAGAGACTCCCATTGAATCTTTCCCAACTGTATTTGCCATTTCTTGGGGCCAAGTTAAACTTATTCAGGGGTTTTGGTTGATAGATCATAATGACTTTGAGGTAAGTCTATTCACTTACAGCGTAAACTTCCATGAATTACTAGAATTTTAGAAAATACACAGAATTTAAATTGTTATTAAAAGATATGATACAGTCTACTTCTAAAAATAGTTGAGGAAGGGCTCAGTTTCAGTTTAATCAGTACCTTACCAAGCACTATTTTAGAAGGCAAGAATATAAATACAGCAATTCAGAACCCAAGATTTCTTACCGTTTAAAGAAGGAAACTACTAAGTAAGTAATTATGATAGTGCAGATACAGTGATTGTTATATTAGAGATATGTTTGGGGTGTTGGGGGAACCATGGAAGGCAAGATTTGGCCTTGATGTATGAAATTGGTGATGGGACGATCTTATAAAATAGTGTGATACAGTCTCAGAGGTGTCAGGTTTTTGATAAGGCTTTTATTCTTTAAAATACAGTTATTACTCAGGATCTGTGCGGAATTGGTTTCAGGATCCAGAAACATACCAAAATTCACAGAGGCTCGTGTCTCTTATATAAAATGGCATAGTATTTGCATATACCCTATGCACATCCTCTTGTATACCATTGGCCCTCTGTGTCCGTGGATTCCATATCCGTGGCTTCAACCAGCCACAGATCAGAAATACTCGGGGAAAAAACTGGGTCTGTACTGAATATGTACAGACATTTTTCTTGTCACTATTTCCTGGACATTACACTATAACAGTTATTTACGTGTTATTTACATTTCATTGGGTATTTTAAATCATCTCTAGATCACTTATAATATCTAATACAATGTAAATGCTGTATGAATAGTTTATTCTGTATTGTTTTTATTTGTATTATGTTTTATCATTATACTGTTATTTTTTATTTTTATGTATTTATTTTGAGATGGAGTCTCGCTCTGTCACCCAGGCTGAAGTGCAGTGGCGCAATCTTGGCTCACTGCAGCCTGTGCCTCCCGGGTTCAAACAATTCTCCTGCCTCAGCCTCCCGAGTAGCTGGGACTACAGGTACATACCACCCTGCCTGGCTAATTTTTACCTTTTTAGTAGAGATGGGGTTTCACCATGTTGACCAGGCTGGTCTTGAACTCCTGACCTCAACTGATCTGCCCACCTCAGCCTCCCACAGTGCTGGGAGTATAGGCATGTGCCACTGCACTTTTTAATTTTTTTTTAAACTTACTTTTATTTGTTTTAGAGAATGAGTTTTGCCATGTTGCCCAGGCTGGTTTTGAACTCCTGAGCTCAAACAGTCCGCTTGTCTCAGCCTCCCTCCCAAAGTGCGGAGATTGCAGGCATGAGCCACCGCGCCCAGCCTTATTTTTGCAAATGTTTTCTATCTGCACTTAGTTCAGTCTGCAGATATGGATCCTGTAGATACTGAGAGCCAACTCTATATACCACAGATTAAAGTAGATTTTTTCAGCTTATATTTAAACGGTCTTACCTTGATTTTTGTGGTTTTTTAGTGTTAGGTTTAGCTGCTTTGTCTAAATGTATAGGATTATGTTTATATTTAACACTTTTCATGTTATTTCCAGAGTGGTTTGGATCTTTTGTTTCATCCAGCTACTGCGAAACCTTTGTCATGGCAACATTCAAAGATTATTCAGGCATTCATGAGTCAAGGCGAGCATAGACAAGCCCTCAGATATATTCAGACAATGAAGCCAACAGTGTCCAGTGGTAGCGATGTTATCCTTCACCTCACTGTTTTGCTTTTTAATAGGTAAGTACATCTTTTGAAAGTATAAACTCTTTATCATATCTGTTAATAAAATGGAATTGATGAAATTGACAATGGCAATATGCAGTTGGCCCTTAAGTCAGTAAAGTCAGTCCTTTGTATTAGTGGATTCTGCATCGAGGCAGATTGAAAATACAGTATTCATGGGATGTAAAACCTGCATATATGGAAGGTCAGCTTTTCATATACATGGCTCTGCAGGACCAACTTTGAAACTTGAGTATGGGTGGATATTGGTATCCTTGGGGATCCTGGAACCAGTCCCCCCACGGATACTGAGGGGGGTTAGGGTTATACTGTATAATATTTTACTTTGTTGCATTACTTATTGGTCTTTCAGTGTTAAGAAAAACATACAACACCTTTTATCTAGAATAAGATAAGTACCTTGAATAAAAGGAAGGGGTGCCAAATTGAGATTTACAGTTACATTTGTTGCTAATTGACAACACTGACAGTTGTCCTGCCTGGACAGCTGAGGGTTTGGTATGCTGAAAAGGAGTCAAGAATAGAGAGGAAGAATGGAGTGATAGAGAATTGCAGATTGAGAATTTGTATTCAGTCATGGTACGCTGATACTTTTGTTAATATTGGTTGTTTGAGTATTGGAATTCTTTTTTTTTTTTTTTGAGACGGAGTCTCGCTCTGTCGCCCAGGCTGGAGTGCAGTGGCCAGATCTCAGCTCACTGCAAGCTCCGCCTCCCGGGTTCACGCCATTCTCCTGCCTCAGCCTCCGAGTAGCTGGGACTACAGGCGCCCGCCACTTCGCCCGGCTAGTTTTTTGTATTTTTTAGTAGAGACGGGGTTTCACAGTGTTAGCCAGGATGGTCTCGATCTTCTGACCTCGTGATCCGCCCATCTCGGCCTCCCAAAGTGCTGGGATTACAGGATTGAGCCACCGCGCCCGGCCGCGTATTGGAATTCTTTGTATTTGAATTTTGTCATTGCATTTGCCCTGTTGCATCCTCATAGAAAGAGAATCTTAATTTAAGGAAGTGTCCAATTTTATGTCTTAATACTTCAACCAGATTTGAACAAGTGATATCTTTGTTTCTTCTTTTTGCAGATTTTAATGTTCTCTAATCAGTGTATTTGCCATTTACATAATGATTATTACAGTCTCACCTGCACAGTACCTGTGAGAAAGCTAAATGGCATGATGGGAAGTACAGTGGTATGGTTACTGGGTTTTCCTGTGAACTAGGCTGGAGACATTGCTTGGAGCTGAAATTCCTTACTAGGCTTACTTTATACCACTTTTATTGGTTTTATTCAACCCTATTGATCATTTTTATATTTTTAGAAATTACTTTACCTCACTGTGTTATATATGAACCAATTATCAATTCTGCGTCAGCACTCTGAAAGTTGCATTTTCTTGGTTCTCTTTGGTTAAATAACATGTACTTCTAAGGATAAGAGGGTAAGATCTACAAATTTCAGGCAGAAGAAAAGTTTTGAAGTTTAATATAGATTGATTTAGACATAGAACCTTAACAGTAATGAATTAGCAAGTACTTGTTGAAATAATCTGGCTTAGCAAAAATGTTTAGATAACTTAATAAATCTAGAATCAATACTGAAATTGTTTCTGAGAGCAAAATTGTAGTTTCAACAAGATTTACTGTAAGAACAATAATTTAAAGAAGCTAAATGTGATAACTTGAATAAATGGGTTAAGCATTATAGTACTGGGTTGGAAACCATCATATAAATTTTTTTCATTTGCATGTACTTCTCTTTAGTGATGTTAAAGTGTTGATACTTATCACTAATACTTACATCAGAGGGGCAGGTGTTGGAACTTTGGAAGAAACATGTTTGGAAGTTTGCTGATTTTTTTCCTTCTTTTGATTCCAAGTGTCCTTCTTTAATTCATCCAGAGCATGTTTCTCTGATTTGCTGGGTTCTCATTTCCTTTACCTTTGCCATATAGTAAACAAACACTAATAAATAGTTTAATTTCTAAACCTTATTTCTCTTAAGTTGGAAAAAGTCTCAGTTATCCATTCCCCAGAAAACTAGCACATTAAGGCTTCTATACATTAAATACAGAAATAAAAACAACCACTCAAAATTCTATTTGTGAGATAGCTTGTATTCAGATTTAAGAACTGTTTAAAAATAATTACTAGTCCTGTAAATAGAGAATGACGTGAGTGTTGCTAAAAAGTCAGAGAACACTGTTGAAAGTGCAGGTGATAGTTTTTATTGAAACACCTTGGCCGGGCGCGGTGGCTCAATCCTGTAATCCCAGCACTTTGGGAGGCCGAGATGGGCGGATCACGAGGTCAGGAGATCGAGACCATCCTGGCTAACATGATGAAACCCCGTCTCTACTAAAAATACAAAAAACTAGCCGGGCGAGATGGCGGGCGCCTGTAGTCCCAGCTGCTCCAGAGGCTGAGGCGGAGCTTGCAGTGAGCTGAGATCTGGCCATTGCACTCCAGCCCCATCTCAAAAAAAAAAAAAAAAAAGAAACACCTTAGGAGAAAGCTGCTTAAATTTTTGAACTGATAATTTTGCAAAAGACAGCTATGTTTATTGCCCAGGAGATTATATAACAGCATACTTTACACTTCACTTTTATCAGAAAGAAGCAAATAACAAGAAAACAAGCTGATTTACAGGGACTTATTCAAGAAAACAAAGTTTCTGAGTATCTCCCGCGGTCGTACATAATCACCTAATTTGTTCAAGTACCTACAACTCTAGTCCAGCAGTGTTTAATCAGTATGTCCTTGAACCATGGATAGAGGTTACATTTGGGAAATTTGAACTAAAAGTCAGAGAAGTTAGGCTGCATCATGGTCTAACACTCAAATGATTTGATTGCATAAAGACAACTGAAATGGCTGAAAAAGTTTTAATATTTAAACCATCAAACACTAACACTCTCCCCACACTCACCCTCCTGACTGTACACCCTCACTTCTGACCTGAGGAGGTGTTGCCCTGTTTTGAACTATTAATTTATATTAGTAATATTGTTTATTAATTTGCACCCTTACAAATAATGTTATTGAAACAGCCACTTATTGTAGCAAAGATGTTAAGAGCAAAATCTTTGGACTCAAATAGATTGGGATTTAAATCTAAACTATGCCACTTTTTGAAATAGGATCAAAAGCAGTTTATCCTCTCTGATTCTGAGTTTCCTCATTAAGAGCATCTTTGCCTTTCTCTAAAACTTCATGCTGGTAGCTTTTAAATTTTATGAGCTATGTCTACAGACATACCATCACAACTGTGGCATGGCTGTTTTACATGCAAATTAACCATGATGCACTGTACAGCGACAGACTTATAAATAAAGACTATAGATAATTCAGCTACTAACATTGATTATTCAGTCTTAGGATTATAAATGTACAAGAAAGCTGAACAATCCTTTCGTATAGGCATAATTTTTCTTCTTTCTATGTTATGTGGGTTTATTTTGCTGTACTTTTAACTCAGGTTGGATGATTGTTTCATTTTCAGCTTTTTTTTTTGGTAATACAAAAATATAAATCGAATGTCCTACATAGCACCTTAGCAGCATCCCACAATTTTTTTTTTTTTTTTTTTTTTTTTGAGACGGAGTCTTGCTCTGTCGCCCAGGCTGGAGTGCAGTGGCCAGATCTCAGCTCACTGCAAGCTCCGCCTCCCGGGTTCACGCTCTTCTCCTGCCTCAGCCTCCCGAGTAGCTGGGACTACAGGCGCCCGCCACCTCGCCCGGCTAGTTTTTTTGTATTTTTTAGTAGAGACGGGGTTTCACCGTGTCAGCCAGGATGGTCTCGATCTCCTGACCTCGTGATCCGCCCGTCTCGGCCTCCCAAAGTGCTGGGATTACAGGCTTGAGCCACCGCGCCCGGCCGCATCCCACAATTTTAATTATGATTCTGTTCTAAATATTTTTAAACTTTCATTATGGTTATTTATTTTCCCTATCTATGATTTAGAAGTTTTAATTTACAAATAATAGGTTTTAAAAATTGTGTTGTTGGCTAATTGTATTGTAATCACATAATGTGATCCATGTGGTACCTGACCTGTAAAATTTTGCTAAGACTTGCTCTGTTTAAAAGTAATAATAATAGGCCGGGCACGGTGGCTCATGCCTGTAATCTCAGCACTTTGGGAGGCCGAGGCGGGTGGATCACGAGGTCAGGAGTTCGAGACCAGCCTGACCAACATGGTGAAACCCCCGTCTTTACTAAAAATACAAAAATTAACTGGGAGTGGTGGTGCACACCTGTAATCCCAGCTACTCAGGAGCCTGAGGCAGGAGAACTGCTTGAACCCAGGAGGTGGAGGTTGCAGTGAGCCAAAATTACGCCACTGCACTCCACCCTGGGCGATAGAGCGAGACTCCGTCTCAAAAAAAAAAAAAAAGTAATAATAATAAAGGCCAGGCACGGTGGCTCATGCCTGTAATCCCAGCACTTTGGGAGGCGGAAATAGGAGGATCACTTGAGCCCAGGAGTTCAGGACCAGGCTGGGCAACATATGGAGACCCTGCTGCTTCTCCTTTTTTTTTTTGAGACAAGAGTCTTGCTCTATTGCCCAGGCTGGGGTGCAATGACACGATCTCGGCTCACTGCAACCTCTGCCTCCCAGATTCAAGCGATTCTCCTGCCTCAGCCTCCCAAGTAGCTTGGATTATAGGTGCCGCCACCACGCCCAGCTAATTTTTGTTTTTGTTTTTTTTTTTGAGACGGAGTCTCGCTCTGTCGCCCAGGCTGGAGTTCAGTGGCCGGATCTCAGCTCACTGCAAGCTCTGTCTCCTGGGTTTACGCCATTCTCCTGCCTCAGCCTCCCAAGTAGCTGGGACTACAGGCGCCTGCCACCTCGCCCGGCTAGTTTTTTGTATTTTTTAGTAGAGACGGGGTTTCACCGTGTTAGCCAGGATGGTCTCGATCTCCTGACCTCGTGATCCGCCCGTCTCAGCCTCCCAAAGTGCTGGGATTACAGGCTTGAGCCACTGCGCCCGGCAAATTTTTGTATTTTTAATAGAGACGGGGTTTCACCATGTTGGTCAGGCTGGTCTCCAACTCCTGACCTCAGGTGATCTGCCTGCCTCCGCCTCTCAAAGTGCTGGGATTACAGGCTTGAACCTCCTCACCCAGGCAACCCTGCTTCTATTTAAAAAAATTTTTTTTGCTAAGACTTGATTTACCCACTGATAAGTACTCAATGTATTCTCCATTTAATAGGTGAAATGTCAGATATATTTGTCCCCATGATCAAGTTTGTTCGTTGCATGGTTTTAATCTTTCTGTGTCCTTAATAGTTTTTTTTCTTGGTCTGTTCTGTGAGTTACTAAGTACGTGAAGTTGCTGACACTAATGGTGGATGTCTCAGTTCCTCACCGTATTGGCAGCTTTTTCTATTTTGAATATTAGGTACATAAGAGTTTTAGTTTGTTCTTTTTAAAAATGACTTTTAAAATTATTACATGGTAACCTTCTTTATCATGAATAGTTGTTAATGTAGACACACAAATAACCTTTTTTATTTATATCCTGTATGTGTCTTTCCCCAGTCTTTTTACTTTACTCCAGTCACTAACAATCAGTGCTTGGTGGTTTACCTCTCTTGAATGTCTTTTTGTGTTGTGGTCTCCACCGTGCATTTCATAATGCATATTTGTATTTGGTCTAGCATGTTTAGAGAGTTTGCCACAGGATGGGTTTTCAGTCTGTCTTTGCTGTATTGCTGAGAACCCCCATGCATTCCTTATTAAAATGATTTCTGTATCTTTTACTGCCAACATGCTAGCCTAGCCTTTCATAAATTAATTTTCTTACTAGCATCATTATTATTTTCTAGCATCATTATTGTTTTCTGTAGGAAGAAAGAAAATAGTGAGGATTTGGAGACTTTGTTTTAAAACATTTGCTAAGTGTTGTCAATGGATTTCTTGAAGTTCAAAGTGTTTTCCTGCTATAGGGGAAACTGGGAAAGAACATCATCATTTGTCATTTGTTGTTAAAAATACTCTGTATACGATTATCAAATTAATATTTGGTAAATCATAAAGTAAGTTTATCTTACTCCTGCTAGTATGTCTGATCAACTGGGAGTGTATCACAGTTTAAAGTGGAAATTTAGTTTTTTTAGTTGGAGTCTCGCTGTGTCCACTAGGCTGGATGGAGTGTAGTGGCGCGATCTAGGCTCACTGTAACCTCCACCTCCTGTATTCAAGTGATTCTCCTGCCTCAGGCTCCTGAATAGCTGGGATT
This sequence comes from Rhinopithecus roxellana, assembly GCF_007565055.1. Classification (NCBI taxonomy): domain Eukaryota; kingdom Metazoa; phylum Chordata; class Mammalia; order Primates; family Cercopithecidae; genus Rhinopithecus; species Rhinopithecus roxellana. Next base: position 111,366,060 of record NC_044556.1, on the reverse strand, counting down.
ACAGGCATTGCCACCATACCTGGCTAATTTTTGTATTTTTAGTAGAGACAGGGTTTTACCGTGTTGGTCAGGCTGGCCTCGAACTCCTGGCCTTGTGATACGCCTGCCACGGCCTCCCCAAGTGCTGGGATTACAGGCGTGAGCCACCATGCCCTGCTTAAAGTGGAAAATTTTAAAAATATATAATGCCTATGGGCTGGGGGAGAGACATATTATTTGTTTTTGATGATAAGCTATTTACATGCTCCAGTGTTTTAAGAGGTTAAGAATGATGACATAGTGAATTCCCAACTGCCTCTTTCCTCTTAGTACCCAGTACTGTGAATAACTTCTAGTGTATTCTTCCTAAGATCTTCTAAACGAATGTTAACAAATGCCTATATATTCTCTCCCAGTAAACCCTTTTAACAAATAAAAACAGCACACTGTATACCCTTCTGACTGTACACCCTTCTGCAATGTACTTTTTTTCACTTTAGTTTGGTGCTAATTTTATAATTACATAAAGGATTTGCTTTTTAACTGTTGCATAGTAGTTCATTATTTGGATGGCTGTACCATTTTTTTTTTTAATTAGTTCTCCCTTTTTTTTTGGCGGGGTCGGGGGAAAAGAGTCTCACTTGTCACCCAGGCTGGAGTGTAGTAGAGTGATTTCGGCTCACTGCAACCTCCGCCTCCCGGGTTCAAGCCGATTCTCCTGCCTCAGTCTCCCAAGTAGCTGGGATTACAGGCGTGCACCATCATGCCTGACTAATTTTTGTATTTTTAGTAGCGACAGGGTGTCGCCATGTTGGCCAGGCTGGTCTCGAACTCCTGACCTCAGGTGATAAATCCACCTATCTCGGTCTCCCAAAGTGCTGGGATTACAGTCTTGAGCTGCCACACCTTGCCCTAATTATTAATAGTTCTCTGTAATGAACATTTAGGTTGTTTCAACCTTTAGCCATTTTAAACAATGCTATGATGAGTAACCACACATATTGCACATATGCCAGTTTGTAGAATAAAATCCTAAGGTGAAAGGATGTTTGCCTTCGTAATTTTGGTAGTTTAATTTTGACAAGTAGAGCAAATTGCCCTCCATCAAGGTTATGCCAACTTAATCCTCCTCTCAGTGACCATGTGCTGTGTCTTTTATCAACACAGTGTGCCAGGTAGTTTTTGTCTCATCATCTCATAGGTAAAAATGGTAGTTTTGGTATGTTCAGTCTCACTATAATAATACAAGTATCTTTTTTTATTTTTTTATTTTTATTTTTTATTTTTATTTTTTTTTTTTTGAGACGGAGTCTCGCTCTGTCACCCAAGCTGGAGTGCACTGGCCAGATCTCAGCTCACTGCAAGCTCCGCCTCCCGGGTTCACGCCATTCTCCTGCCTCAGCCTCCCGAGTAGCTGGGACTACAGGCGCCCGCCACCTCGCCCGGCTAGTTTTTTGTATTTTTTAGTAGAGACGGGGTTTCACCGTGTTAGCCAGGATGGTCTCGATCTCCTGACCTTGTGATCCGCCCGCCTCGGCCTCCCAAAGTGCTGGGATTACAGGCTTGAGCCACCGCGCCCGGCCCAAGTATCTTTTTTTAAAGAGCTATTTCTTTTGTGACCTGCCCATTAAAATCTTTAGCTTTTTTTCCTGTGTTGTTGGGATTTATCTTACTGATTTATAGCCACTTTGTATACATTAGGGAAATCAACTTTGTTGTGAAATTTAATAATGAAATGTTCATTTTATTCTCTGTTTTTCTTTGTTCAAAAATGTTCTGCTTTTAAGGTTTCTAGATTTTGGTTTAGGGAAAAATGACCGACCCTATTTCTGTGCACATGGACACACAGATGAACACTCTTCTACACTCAAGTTATAATGATTCCACTGTGTAGTAAGAGAAGTACGAGGCAATTTCAGATGTAAATTTTTAGGGAATACCTCTACACATTGTACTTCTTGACTTGGCCTGTATAAGCCCTGTGGAATATGTGAAAATGTTCTAGTCGCAGAACAACAAAAATAACAGATGGCCCTGATCTGCCAAGAGTGGGTACCATTTGCTTCCCCAAGTAACTTTGTATTCACAGAAAGTCTAGGGCAGTGCAGTCTTGCCATTTTTTATTCTGCCTTGGAGGTCGTCAACCTCTCCAAAAATTTTAACTGCCAGATTGATCACAGAAGATACACCGTTCTTCGTGTGTATCTTCAGAACTTTTTCTTTTCTATTTAAATAAATATGTAAACAGAAGTTTTATTGGTTAATTTTTTTAATTATCATTTTCATACTGTTTTTAACTTGCTTTTTAAAAAACTGTAATGATTTTCCAAGTTAATACATATTTTCCTCATATAGGGCTACATCATAATTCATTGTTTCACCATATATTCTTTTTTTTTTTTTCAGAGATAGAATCTTGCTCTATCTTCCAGGCTGGAGTGCAGTGGCATGATCATAGCTCACTGCAGTCATGACTTCCTAGGATCAAGCAATCCTCCCACCTCAGCCTCCTAAATAGCTGGGACTACAGGCACACACCACCACGCCAGGCCAATTTTTGTATTTTTTGTAGTTAGGGTCTCACGGCGTTGCCCAGGCTGGTCTTGAACTCCTAGGCTCAAGTGATCTGCCTGCCCTGGCCTCCCAAAGTGTTGGGATTACAGGCATGAGCCATTATGCCTGGCTCTCACTGTATATTCTTATACTTAATCTTTATGCAATTTTTGCTGGTGTTTCTGTAGACTATATTTTTTGCATTGGGATCATTGGGTCCTGACCTATATCTAATTATAATTTTTATAGATATGCTCAAGTGAACCTTCAAGACAATGCTGTCAGTGGGGTATGAGTTGAACACTGGCATTTAAACAAATAAATAAATAATTTAAAAAAAGACACCTCCCACCTGATTCTGGGAGACTTCTGTGTAAGAAACACTCCTTCATTTAAATGATCTTATTGCCCACAAAAGGACGTCTCAGCACCTCTGCATGGTGTCTGAGACTCTGCCAAATTTAACCCAAGTTCTCCAATCTAATCTTGCTGCAAATCAACCAAAAAGCATCTACTGCTAAGCTCTACTCTCCCTTCCTCATGAACACAGTGTGCTTGATTCCACGTGTAGCTCTGTGTCTCTCCCACACTTCCCACTGAGTGCCCCTGCTTTAAAAGCCTGATGTTCCTCTGTCACACCACACCAATCATTCAGCTCTATCCAGGCCACATTAGTTTTTTGTCTTCTTTGAAGTTTGTATACTTTGCTTTTTATTACTTTATAAAGCAGCATAAAATTCTTTAAACATGTCATTTTACTGATATTATTAGCAAGATTCATTATGCAGTACTTAGTATTCAACAAATTTTTTAAAGTACTTTTAAATTATTTGTAAAGATACTTTACAAAATATCTTTGAGATTCTCCATTTAGATTTCTTGTTTTGTACATTTAAATAAATTTTTCTAAAACTAAACTTTGATAAATATGCTTGCAGATGCATGGTTGAAGCCTGGAGTTTCTTGCGGCAACATTGCAATAGGTTGAATGTAGAGGCGTTACTAAAGCACATGTATGAAGTCTGTCAGGAAATGGGCTTAATGGAAGATTTACTGAAGCTACCGTTTACAGACACGGAGCAGGTAATTACTTACCCATGTAAACTTGTCAGAAATTCAAGATAAATTGGTAGTTGACAGTCTATTTTGTTCTTTTTAGGAATGTTTAGTGAATTTTTTGCAGTCCAGTGCCAGTGTTCAGAATCATGAATTCCTTTTAGTGCACCATTTGCAGCGTGCCAATTATGTGCCTGCCTTGAAGCTGAACCAAACTCTGAAGATTAATGTTATGGTATGATTCAAGTTGTCTTATTATGGGGGATAAGAGAATAAGGAAAACTGGAGACTTTTTTGGTTTGTTATATAAGAGATTGCAGTTTGGTAACCACTGTGCCTAGCATTACTTTGAATCCTCGGTTATCTCTGTAACAGAATTGGGAACACGGTATTACTACCTGATTCTTTTATGTATGCCATTTATGTTCTGATGTCTGCCTACAATAATGCCATTTCACTCAGGGAAAACAAGAGGAAGATGGAGAGGCCAGCAGTAGGAGTTACTTAGTACAAAGATCATTGTGTGGTAGAGGAAGACACATAGGTACAAAGATCATTGGACTTCGAGGGTCAGACTAATTCTTCATTTACTCTGTGTGCTTGGGACACACTCTCAGTCTTGGTTTTATCAACTGTAAAATGATAACGTCTCCTTGTGAGGTGGTTTTGAGGATGCACAGAGATGTGTGTAAAGTAGAATGTTGCCTGACACGTATGGATGCTTCATGACCGTTGTTTTTATTAGCTGTGAAGAACGAAGGTTTGGTAGCAGAGATCTGGAATGTATTGATGGGTAAGGTAAGGATTGATGAAACAATTATATATGTGGATGAAGTTCTTGGTTTGGAAAAATAGATATGTAGGTAGGAGGAAGATATTTTTGGATATTCGTAGTTTTATTTTAAATGGTAAATATAGAATTATAGCACCTAACATTTTGAAGGTTAAATTTCTTACCAATTTTGATATTTAATAGAATGATCGTGATCCTCGTTTGCGGGAGAGATCACTGGCTCGAAATTCTATATTAGACCAGTATGGAAAAATCCTTCCTAGAGTCCATCGAAAATTAGCTGTGGAACGAGCTAAGCCTTATCATCTGTCAACATCATCAGTTTTTCGATTAGGTAAGAATTTCATTGAAGAGTATCATCATCTATTGGATCAAAAATGATACTGAATAATTACTTTTCTGAAACCACCTTAAATTTAGCTACTTTCGCTAACACAGGCATACCTTGGAGATATTGCTGGTTTGGTTCCAGATCACTGCAATAAAGTGACTATCACAATAAAGCTAGTCTTCTGAATTTTTGGTTTCCCGTTGCATAGTGTTTACACTATCCTTTTTTTTTTTTTTTTGAGACGGAGTCTCGCTCTGCCGCCCAGACTGGAGTGCTGTGGCCGGATCTCAGCTCACTGCAAGCTCCGCCTCCCGGGTTCACGCCATTCTCCTGCCTCAGCCTCCCAAGTAGCTGGGACTACAGGTGCCCACCACCACGCCCGGCTAATTTTTTGTATTTTTTAGTAGAGACGGGGTTTCACCATGTTAGCCAGGATGGTCTCGATCTCCTGACCTTGTGATCCGCCCATCTCGGCCTCCCAAAGTGCTGGGATTACAGGCTTGAGCCACCGCGCCCGGCCTTACACTGTACTTTTAAGTGTGCAGTAGTAGTATTCTTAAAACCAGTGTACATACCTTAATTTTGAAATGCAATATTGCTAAAAAAAAATGCTAACGATCGTCTGAGCCTTCTGTGAGGTGTAATCCTTTTGCCAATAGAGGATTTTATCTCAGTGTTGATGGCTGCTGACTTATCAGCATGGTGATTACTGAAGGTTGAAGTGGCTGTGACAGTTTCTTACGATGACACAGTGAAGTTTGCCATGTCAATTTACTCTTCCTTTCACTAGAATTTCTTGGTAGTATGTAATACTGTTTGATAGCATTTTAGCCATAGAACTTCTTTCAGAATGAGTCAGTCCTCTGAAACCCTGCCTCTGCCCTGTCATCTTAAGTTTATGTAATATTCTAACTGCCTGTTGAGTAACAAACTACTCTATAAGAAGGCAGGTTTTGGTCAATCGGACTTTTTATTATTTGGCTTCTAGGTAAGGAGGACAACACCGGGAGGATTCTCCAAAGCAGTGTCCAGCTGAGGGAGAGTGACAGGAGGGTTTTCTGGAGAGGGGAGAGATTGTGTCGTTGTATGTGAAGGAGTGGTCCCTGTTGTGTCGACTTAGTTATTATGTCAGTATATAGGTCTCTTGTCATGGTAAGGAAGCTGTAGCACCTCCTGGGGTGGAGACTTTAGTATGGTGGTAAAGAAAGTTCATTCTGGTTTATCTATAAGTTGTTGGCCTGTCAGGAGATGGTTTTAACAAAGTACGTGACTAATATTTTACATAGGGTTTAGGAAGAAACCGGCTAAATAGCGGGAGACTGTAAAACAGGCTGATTGTTGATTAAATTTCTGTAATCCTGGGAGACTCTCTCTCTCTGTTTACAAATTTTCTCCCTGGAGATATGTCACTCCTCATTCTTAAGGGCTGAGAGCCGGAGGTCAGTTTTTTTTGTAACTTTTTAATGTTGATCAGGGATGTGTGTCTAGAAATGTTAAAGGAGTGAAAATTTTTAGATGCTAAATTTAAATATATTTCAAGATCGCTCAGGATAGGTTGTAATGGCTGGTATTGTTGTAGTAAGAGCCGCTATAGTTTAATTTTTTTAATTTGGAAGATACAGATTTTATTGAGAGGTTCAAGACGTAGGGATAAGTTAATGTTAAACAGGGTGAAGGGAAGGAATCCAAGGCAGCCTGGCAGTGGGGTATATATTTTTTTGGGTGGCCATTTCATGGCTACCATGTCAAGTTGATTAGAAAAATGAGCCACCGCCCTTTTTAGTGGTCCTAGCATTTGGAAAGTGCTCCCCCAGCTAGCTATTTCCTGCCATTTATGGGACAGATAAGTCCAAAGGTTTAGCAAGTTAAGCAAGGCTACAGTGGGAGCAGCAGTCACTTTTTGTTTGCTTAGCATGTAGAGGAATACATGCCTCAGAGGGACATGTATTTGTCTGAAGATAGAGACATTTAATAGTATGTTATTTGGCTTTAGGTGTCATCTTTATGTAAGGGAGACAGAGGCCCACATCAAAGATGGTCTGTCTCTTTAGTCAGCTGAAATTTTATCATAAGTTGTTGGCATGTCTACTTGTATATACTAGAAACTGGAGTTTGGCACTCGTTGTCTTGAGTTTTATTTAGTGGGTTGTCTCTATTATTAAAAAATACTTAAATACTAAATATTTTAAAATAGTATTTTTAATATTGAAATATGAATGGTGATTGCGTCAGGACAGTAGTATAGTATTATTGAGGTGGCAGGTGGTAGTGTCAGAAGCAGCAGCCGGTACCTCCCTTTTGGGTCAGATCTTTTGTCAGTGTAGTAAGTCTGTGTTGAAAGAATATCATAGTGCCTGTATATTTGACTTACAGTTGAATAGTTTAGTAGGACATATACAGTAAGTAGTATTTACTATAGATGTGTTAGTCAAGGTGACATAAGGAACGTTTTTGTGGAGGGGATAACTGCAGGAAAGGGGAGCTTGCTCCAGTTTTGTGGGGTGAAAATGAAGTTTGAGGTCACCACAAATTGCTTGGCTTGGACAGGCTAGGCTTGTGGGTGTCTATCATATATTCAGTATTGGGACAGATTCTTTCCCTTTGCTGTGATGCAGGAGAAATTAACTAGTGTATTGTCTTTCCAGAGACCATCAGCCACAGTAGTAAAAGGGACTGAGCAGTAGAGGGAGAAAGAGTTTATTTTTTATATGGTAATTTATCACCAGTTAAGATTTTTTTATTTTACAGAAGAGTAATGAGTATGGAGAGTTCTATAAGGGGGAAAGTTTGAATATATCGAGTATGGCAAGGGCACATTTTACTTAATGTGTAATATTCCTTCCCCGGAAGTCAGAGACTGGCTTATAGGAATAAGTTGAATCTAGTAGAGCCTGATCTGAGGGCTGTGGTGCAGCATTCGCTCAGGAAGGATGGGTTTAGGGTCTGAGCCCCTGAATTGTAGGAGAAGAGTGAGTGGTTAATAGCACAGGGTCCAAACAGTTTAGTTGGTCTGGAGGTGATTAGGATTTTTGAGTCTTACGGTGAACCCAGTCTGTAGGTTAATATGGGTGAAGTTTAACCTCAGTGGGAACTAGAAGATTGTGGTTTTATATATTTTGAGAGTTTGTATGTTTTAAAATCGACAGCATGTTTTACTGCCCTCTCGGTCTCAACAGCAGCGCACGTTGAAGGTTCAATCATGCCAAGCAAGCTCTTCTATATAGTAATTGGAAAGGGCCAAGTCCCACTCCCTTTCAGCACCCGTGATAGTGCGATGGGAAGGAGCTTTAGTCAGTTTTTGAGTTTCCTGGCATAGTTTGGCTAGCGTGACCCTTATGGTGTTATTACTATGCTTGACCTTTTTAGATGACTGAGGTTTCTTAAGTTGTGTGTACCCTCCTCTATTAAATCTCCAAGGCAGAGGACCCCCCCCCGAGTAACTTTGTAAATGAAGGCAGTTCTGTTGTCACTCTGGATTGGTCAGAGTAAGCCAGAAACCCCAAGATGATGTCTTTGATTAAAACTATGACAACCTCGTTTGTCTTTTTGTGTGTGACAAGGGAAGGCTTTTATTTAGCCAGTAAAGGTGTCTACACTAGTAGGTACCTGAAGTTTTCGGGTGCTGGGGCATCACTGTAAAGTCTTCTTGTCAGTCTTTTCCTGGCATGCCACCCCAGCTGGACAGCTTAGGTTAGTGGAGTCACAAGGGAGCCCGATCTGGGTATTATTTTGTACAAATTGGAGATACCTGTTAGATCCTTGATATTTTACCTTTTAGAACAGGTATCTTTATTAACTAATTGCATAAGATTTATTTTGTTTTTTACCATGATGTATGTGATGATCTGTGACCATATTTAGTTATAGACCACCCTAGGTTTTTTGGGAATCTAGATTATTTTTTCTTTTTTTTTGTCATTAATAGTTCATCCTTCTGAATCTAAATGTGGAAAATACCCTTCCCATTTGGCTTTAATTCCGGAGGTGAACACTGAGGCTGGGGCTTGTGGAGTAGGATGTCTGGGATCAGGTCATTTGTAAAGTTCACATGTTTGGGTTGTCTTTTTAGTAGCTGTGTCTTTAGGTTATTATTATTTTTAATAACCTCAAATTTTTATTTTTTATTTTTTTGGTGACCCCGGCAGGCCACCGCTACCCTTTTAGGTAACTGTACTGCTGCCTCTAATAGCTGTAATATTTTTAATATGATTAATCTCCTTATTGTCTGCAGTCAGGAGGCCTCAAAAAAAAAGCACTGTAGGCATGGATTACAGAGAAAGCATACTTAGAGTCTGGGGAGACGTGGTGGCCTTAGCCTGTCCTGAAGACAAGGCTCTCTCTAGTCAGGGATTGTAGGCTGTTAGCCTCCTTAACTCCAAGTGAGGACAGCATTGTATACTTTGTTTATCTCGGCCCCTTTTTATGATGTTACTCTGATTTACAAACCAAGACTTTGTTAACTTCAGAGTTCTGAAAGGGTTTGTTTTTTAGGTCCTTTTGACTAGAATACATTTTACCAATAGTGGTTGAGTATTTGTGTAGGAGCAGTTCCTGGGAAGTGGGCAGGAACATGGCAGGGTTAAGGATCTGGCACACCTTGATGTGGCTGCCCCTTAGTTTTAAGTTTCTATTGTAACATCCTCCCATCCGTAAGCGAATGGTGTCTCTGTTTTTAGCACTCTGGGTAACTGAGGACCTAGACCATTAATATCTGACCCATGGTTTGTTTTTAAGCTTTTCTTATTAATAGGCAACTTGTAACCACTGTCCTAAGACATGGGGGCCATTTCGTGGCCCCCATGTCAAGCTGGTTAGAAAAATGAGCCACCACCCTTTTTCGTGGTCCTAGCATTTGGGTAAGTGCCCCCCCAGCTAGCTATTTCCTGCCATTTATGGGACGGATAAGTCCAAAGATTTAGCAAGTTCAGCAAGGCTACAGTGGGAGCAGCAGTCACTTTTTGTTTACTTGGTTAGTTGTTTTTAGTTTTTTGAAGGCTCAGTTGTACTGTTTATCTTATTTAAAAGGGTCTGATTCCGGCTCTTGTAGCTTTTTATAAAAAGGCTTTGTTAAAATACCCAAATTGGGAATTTATATATGACAGAATCCAGCCATTTTCAAGCATTTTTGGTTCTGAGGAGGAGGTGTGTGACACACAACCGTTTTCCTGTCCTGGGAAAGACACCCTGTCCCTGAGAAGTTAAATAGCCTCGGGCTTTTTTTTTTTTTTTTTTTTTTTAAAGGTTTTATACCCTCTTTTAGCTAGAAAGTTTAGGGTATTTTTACTAGATTCCTCTTTAGAGGAGCTAGTAATTACAATATCGCTTACGTATTATACTTTTCTCTTTTAAATGTGAAATTCCTGTAATCCCTGGAGACCCCCATCTGTTACACTTTATCATCTCAACACTGCAGATTCCGTCTCAAGAATCCACTTGTTTGTCTATCTGTAAGAAGCAATTCCTCATTTATTCATGTTTTATCATGAGATGACAGCAATTTATCACATCTTTAGTCTGTTTTTGTTTTTTTAAGGGACAAGGTCTTGGTCTGTCACAGACACTCTAGTACCATGGCATGATCATAGCTCATTGTAGCCTTGACCTCCTGAGCTCAAGTGATCCTCCTGCCTCAGCTTTCCGAGTGGCTGAGACTACAGGTGTGTGCCACCACGCCTGGCTATCTTTTGTAGAGAGGGCCTCACTATGTCGCCCAGGCTGTTCTCAAACTCATGGCCTCAAGTGATCCTCCCACCTTGGCTTGCGAAAGTGCTGAGATTACAAGCATGAGCCGTCATGCCTGGCCCAGGCTCTGCTTCTCATTCTAGTTCTCTTGCTCTTTCCCCCATATCTGCGGTTGTTTTCTCCACTGAAGTCTTGAAGCCCTCAAAGTTATTCATGAAAGATGGAATCACCTTCTTCCAAACTCCTCTTATTGTACAGTTTGACTCCTCCCAGGAATTACGAATGTGCTGAATGGCATCTAGAATGGTGACTCCTTTCCAGAAGGTTTTCAGAGGACTTTGTTCAGATCTCTCAGAGGAATCACTGTGACAACTATAGCTTTATGAAATGTATTTCTTTTTTTTTTTTTTTTTTTTTAAGACGGAGTCTTGCTCTGCCGCCCAGGCTGGAGTGCGGTGGCCGGATCTCAGCTCACTGCAAGCTCTGCCTCCTGGGTTTACGCCATTCTCCGTGCCTCAGCCTCCCGAGTAGCTGGGACTACAGGCGCCCGCCACGTTGCCCAGCTAGTTTTTTGTATTTTTTAGTAGAGACGGGGTTTCACCGTGTTAGCCAGGATGGTCTCGATCTCCTGACCTCGTGATCCGCCCGTCTCGGCCTCCCAAAGTGCTGGGATTACAGGCTTGAGCCACCGCGCCCGGCCTATGAAATGTATTTCTAAATTATATTTTGAAAATCGAGATGACTCTGTGATCCAGGGTTACAGAATGGATGTTGTGTTTTCATGCCTGCTAACAGCATTCGTCTCCCTGTACATCATCAGAGCTCCTGGGTGACCAGGTGCATTATCAGTGAGCAGTAATATTTGAAAAGACTTTTTTTTTTTTTTCTGAGTAGTTCTCAACAATAGGCTTAAAATATTCGGTAAACCATGCTGTCAACAGATGTATTTTCATCTAGGCTTTTTCCATTGATAGAAGGCAGGCATAGTAGATTTCCCATCATTCTTAAGGGCCTTGAGATTTTTGGAATGGTGATTGCTTTTAATTTAAAGTCATCGAGTACATTAACCCCTAGCTGCAGAGTCACCCTATCCTTTGAAGCCAGGCATTGACTTCCCATTCATGTGTTCACTGAAGTAGTGCTTTTAATTTCCTTCAGGTTCTTTTTTGCATTTACAACTTGGCTAACTGGCATAAGAGGTCTAGCTTTTGATTTAAAGTCATAGACATGCGACTCTTCCTTTCACATGAACACCTGAGGTCTTTGTAGGGTTATTTGTTGGTTTAATTTTTAGATATTGTCAGTCTCAGGGAATAAGGGAAGTCCTCAGGGAAAGGGAGAGACAAGGGGGAGCAGCTAAGTCAGTGGAGTAAGCACATGCTGTTGAAAAAATGGTGCCAGTAGACTTGCTGGACACAGGGTTGCCACAGACCTTCAATTTGTTTATAAAAAAAACAAAACACATGGCTGGGCACATTGGCTCATGCCTGTAATCCCAGCACTTTGGGAGGCCGAGGCGGGTGGATCACGAGGTCAGGAGATTGAGACCATCCTAGCTAACACAGTGAAGCCCCATCTCTACTAAAAAATACAAAAAGTTAGCTGGGCATGGTAGCAGGCACCTGTAGTCCCAGCTACGCGGGAGGCTGAGGCAGTAGAATGGCGTGAACCCGGGGAACAGAGCTTGCAATGAGCCGAGATCGTGCCACTGCACTCCAGCCTGGGCAACAAGAGTGAGACTCTGTCTCAAAAACAAAAACAAACAAAAAATACAAAAATTAGCAGGGCATGGTGGCGCATGCCTGTAGTCCCAGCTACTCAGGAGGCTGAGGCAGGAAAACCCTTGAGCCTCGCAGGCAGAGGTTACAGTGAGCCAAGATTGTGCCACTGCACTCCAGCCTGGGCGACAGAGCAAGACTCCGTCTCAAAAAAAAAAAAAAAAAAAAATAGCCAGGCATGGTGGCTATGCGTGTAATCCCAGCTACTTGGGGAAGCTGAGGCCAGAGAATGGCTTGAACCCAGGAGGCAGAGGTTGCAGTGAGCCGAGATCATGCCACTGCACTCCAGCTTGAGTGATAGGGCAAGACTGGTCTTAAAAAACGAAAAATTATCTATATAATTTTTAGCTACTCTTACCACGTAATGTGTGGTTGTTTTTTGTAATCATTCTTTCATATGCTTTTATTAAAATCCTGTTTGTTAGAGATGCAGTTAATTCCAACATTCTTCATTTTACAGTTTCTAGACCCAAGCCATTATCAGCAGTTCCAAAGCAAGTTGTAACAGGAACTGTGTTGACAAGATCTGTTTTCATCAACAATGTGTTATCTAAAATTGAAGAAGTTTGGGCAAGCAAAGAACCTATAAGTAGCACCACACCTTACAATAGGTATGTTGTCTTACATGTTTCATAGTCATGCTGCATGTTAATCTTTACTGGACGTCAGCAATCCACTCTCATTGCCTAAGTTTATAGTATTAGTGTAAGTAAAAAAGATAAACTCTGTTTCTTAGAAGAATTTTTAAAAACCTTTAAAAGTGAAATGTTCATTGTTATTTGTAAGCAATGCGGAAATGTACAAAGTAAAAAAAATGAAAACCCTTTGTTCTCCCATCTAATCCACTTGTTACCAGTGCACCTTGTGATACATTAGAAGTTAAATTTTTATTTTTGTAGTTCAAAAATAGAAGAACCATCTCCTGTAGTGTATTCACTCCCAGCTCCAGAGCTGCCTGAGGCGTTTTTTGGAACACCAATTTCAAAAGCATCACAAAAGATTTCTAGGTAAGAATTTATTAAATCATTCTTAGAGACACAATGTTAGTTGATAATTACAATGATATTTTTAATTATCTTTAACATTTTATAGACTATCTTAAATTATTAAATGAATATTTTAATGTTTGCTTTTTATTATACTTTGGGCAGCAGTAATTTTAGGAAATGTTACATCAGGTAGTGTACTGAAAACTTTAATAATTTCGGACTGCTTAGTGGACCGGAGTGGAGTTTGTCTCGTGAGCAAACTGTTAACTTACTTTCCTTGTTACCTCCTTGTTACCAGACCTCTAAATGAAGATTGTTTTTACACTTAGTTACAAATTAATCTTGGGTAGCTCACTGAAGCTTTCTTCTGTTCAGCATTGCCTACTAAAATGTCTTGTGTTGCTTCAGATGCAGCACTTTTACATCTTACGTGTGGTGTTACAAAAATAGTTAACTTGAAGTTTTGTATCCAAGATGAAATTGTGATTGCAAGTATTTACTTACGAGCATTGGTTAGTTGAAAATGTTCATAATTATCTACCACAGAGAACAGAGTATGTATCTTAATGTATTGATTATTTGTTCTTAATATGCCCAGGATCATTGCAAATTTTTTATTGTTTTATCAAGGACAAAATTACATTGTTTAAAGTATTTATAATAATTATAGATAATCATTACAAGATTATCTGAATTTTTGATACTAAGAAAAAGATACTTGAGGTAAGGTCATAGAAACAACTGAGGCCAAAAGTATAGAGTGTAATAATAGACGCATTTTAAAGGTTGAAAGGATTTTTCTTTTTTTTCACTAAATTTAGTTAGGTTGTTTCCCTTTATTTACTCTGGTAAGATGGTGTTTTAAGTGGAAAGAAGATATTTTAAATGAAAGTCATTATTACTGACATTCTTTTTTTCTACCAGTAGTTCTGATTTTTTTTTTTTTTTTTTTTTTTTTTTTCCTGCACGTCCCCTTGGTCTTTTTGTAATTTAATAGCTCTGAGGTTGGGGGGAGCAATAATAGAAGTTAAAAGACCATTGATTAATGGCCTCAGGTCCTTAAAGCCAGTATTAACTCAGATGGAAGAGAGCCAATTGGGTTTTGAATATTTACCTTATGTGTTTTTCATACTGAGTTTGCATTACTGGGTAGACAGTATATCTTGCAGTGAAATACAGCAAAATAGATAACATCTGTGGGTACATCATATAGTAAAGCTAAAGTGCTAATTTCTGTAATTGATATTTTTATGTGATATAGGATGTATTCTTTATATGGATTATAGTAAAAAAAAAATTAGCTCTAACAAGTAAAAAGTTACATAAATCAGTTTTTTAAATACCACTGTAGATTTTTGTATATAACCTTGCAGATAGTAATGAAATCAGAAAAGGTTATCTGAAAGAATATTTGGTCTCAGGATTGAAGACCTGAGACCTAGTGCAGTATTTCACATTTCATTTAGAAAATACCTTAAGAAGATTTTCCTTAGAAGCTTTAATGTTGAAATACTAAGTCTTGTTGATGCAGGAGTTTTGCTTTGACTTGGTAGGTTGCTTTTGTTGCACAGTCCTTGCTTTTGAGAAGCAGTCATTCATAAATAGGTACCTTAAACATAAATATTAACACAATGCAAACATTTAACAATGTTCCTTTGGGATAGCTCAGTATAAAAGTGAGCAAACTGTTTTCCAAGTTTGAATTGAATCCAAGTACAGAATTTACATGCAAATGAGATAGAGAAAGAAGAGAATCTAGAAGAAAAGAAATGTCTAGCAGCCTGATTGGGTATTCTTGGTTTGGTGGACATCTAAAAGCTGTGTTTGATATAGAGTAACAAGTGGGAAGACCTTTAAATGTTTCCCCACTGTCACCTGTGTGAGTCTACCGCCCCGATAGATAGAATGACAAGGAGGGTCCTGCAACTACAAGTTTGTATTTCTGGGCTCCAGAGCATACTCTACTTTTCTGGTTATTCTCAGGTGAGCCACATTGGCATTTGGGGGAAATAAAAAGGGATTGTTTTTACTGCTAGGAAATACAACCATAAGATAGACTGTTTATTAGGAAATCGAGAAAAGAGTGACCTGTGCAAATGGTCCACCAAAAATTACCACCTGAAAACTCGACTTTTGAGTTGAAATGTATCTGTATATTAAGCTTTAAAACTTACTTGGGTTATACATGCTCACTACAAGTAATCAGTGGGATCAGTTTTATCACTGGGACTAGGACATTACGGAAAACCTTGTAGTAGAGTCTTAACGTTGTACTTTGTCACCAAACTCATTGATTTGAAAAAGTTAACTTTTGGTTGTGGGGAGGGGGTGGTCAGTCTAGTCTTTATTGTAATCAGAACCATAAAGGCAAAATGAACCAATTTTCATTATATATATTACATGTAAGTGAATGGATATTTTGCATGTTAATGAATTTTAGTAAATGAATTGCCAGGGAAGCTTTGTCCTGTTTTTCTTTAGTGTTTTAAATAATTGGCAGTTCATCTTCACTTGAAAATAGATGCTAGGCACATAGCGAGAGCTCAGTAAATATAGGTAAAGGGAAGGAGGACGACGCAAACTCTTTTTAAAAATCAGTTGCTACATGCAATTCTTAATTCTGTTTTGCTATGAATAATTTTCTGACTTTTTGAATGCATGGTGGCACTTTGGATTACATTAATATACTTGACTGAATTTGTATTTGCATGTGGCTGTCATAGTTACCAGTGAATATAGAGGTTTGATTAAATGGGGTACTAAAGTCTTTTGGTTTTTCAGTATAACTCAATAAATGCATATTCTGATTACAGACTGCTAGATTTGGTTGTTCAGCCTGTCCCCCAGCCTTCTCAGTGTTCGGAGTTTATTCAGCAATGCTCTGTGAAATCTCCTTTGTACCTAGTATCCCGTTCACTGTCCTCAAGTTTGCAATTAAAAGGATCACCTCACGCTATCTCCAGGACTTCAGAATTACATTTGCTTGAAACTCCTCTTGTAGTTAAGGTTAGTATTTATGCATCTAGCATTCACAATGAAACTAGATTGCTCTTATTTTTCAAGTAGCAAGGAGAAAAATAAGCACTTTATAACTGATACGTTTGGGGAGTGCTGGGAAATGCTTTAAGCATCTTTTTATGTTTTCACATCTTCTAAAAACCAAGCTGATTAAATTTATCCCTTCCTGCTTAAAGTTAACAATTACATTATTTTCTGAAATGTAATATAAGGTTCTGTGTGGTTATTGCGAATTTGCCTTTGTCCTTTGTATACTTTCAGGTTCTTGAGTTTGTTTTTATTTTATTTTTACATAAGCTCCATTTCTGATAACATTATGCTGTTATTTCTTCTATCAAATGCTATTGAGTTCTTTGGTTTATTTGTATTTACTTAAATTCTTTGACTCCTTTGACAAAACTGTTACTCCTTCCTGCTTTGGTATCTCTCTTTAAATTGCCTCTTCCCATCTCATAAGTTATTAGCTGAGAAATCACAGCACTCAACTTGTGATATCTGCTAGTGGTGGTCTTTTTAAACCCTTCCTTTTTAAAGTTTTTTTTTTTTTTTTTTTTTTTTTTGAGGCGGAGTCTCGCTCTGTCGCCCGGGCTGGAGTGCAGTGGCCCGATCTCAGCTCACTGCAAGCTCCGCCTCCCGGGTTTACGCCATTCTCCTGCCTCAAGCCTCCCGAGTAGCTGGGACTACAGGCGCCGCCACCTCGCCGGCTAGTTTTTGTTTTTAGTAGAGACGGGGTTTCACCGGTACAGATGTCTATCTACTCTGTCCGCCTCTCGGCCTCCCCTACATAGCACCGCCCCCCTAGTTTTTTAACATACTATCTTCCTAGCCCCTTGACTAATGTTCTGAATTGAAACCCAGAAGCTTGCTTTCTCCCTCACCCCTCCGCATTGTCCCTCGGTTCTCTGTTTGGATATCAAGCATTTATAGTGAAGCTAGGGAATCCTTATTTTTCAAGTTGAATAAAAGATACCTCAATAAGTGCTCTTCCTAAAATAGTTATTAAAATAAGTTGAAAAGATTAGGTTTCAATAAGTTAATAGTATAGTATTTTTCTTCATTTGTCAAAAAAAAAATCACACTTTGTATCCTCTGCAGCTAGGTTCAAATGAAATGAAATTGGAGTAATTTTATACTTGCTGCCAGAACGGTCTATAAAAAAGAATTGTTATGATCTTGTAACATGTCTAACAGAATTTATTATAATCTAATGGGATTCAGTAATTTGTTTACTAGGCCTTTAGAGGCTAAGTGAAGGAATTATCTCTACTAAATAAATTTACATGCTAATTTCAGATTATTTGTATTCGTTGTACTAAAATCTTCAGAGGATTCTGGTACATAATTTGGTTATTATTGGATTTGTGTGATGAAATTTTTTTTTTCTGAAACATACTACAGTCTTACACTGTAGTTTTCTGTAATAGATTTGTATAATTCTATAATGTTAAGTAATTTATCTTACTAATTGGCATTTTTTTAGTTGAATTTAGGTTGCAAATAATGCTTTTAGAAAAATTATGTTTTTTTGTTTTTGTTTTTTTGAGACGGAGTCCCGCTCTGTCGCCCAGGCTGGAGTGATGCGATCTCAGCTCACTGCAAGCTCCGCCTCCTGGGTTTACGCCATTCTCCTGCCTCAGCCTCCCGAGCAGCTGGGACCACAGGCGCCTGCCACCTCGCCCGGCTAGTTTTTTGTATTTTTTAGTAGAGACAGGGTTTCACCGTGTTAGCCAGGATGGTCTCGATCTCCTGACCTCATGATCCGCCCGTCTCAGCCTCCCAAAGTGCTGGGATTACAGGCTTGAGCCACCGCGCCCGGCCTAGAAAAATTGTGGATGCAGTTTTGTGTTTTGTAGACTTACATATAAAAAGCTCTGGAAGAATTTTGTATTTTCTTTGCAGAAATCCGGAATAAATATTTCTATTGATATGTTAATGGAGATGGGAATGTAACCACTGTTGTGACTCAGTTGACCCAGTCTGTTTTTATATAACCACTTTTCATGGTGTAATTCCATTTGCTCTTTACCATAGAAAGCTAAAAGTTTGGCCATGTCAGTTACTACTTCTGGATTTTCTGAGTTCACTCCTCAGTCCATCCTGAGGTCTGCTCTTCGATCAACACCTTTAGCATCTCCCTCTCCATCACCTGGAAGGTCTCCTCAGCGACTTAAAGAAACTAGAATTTCATTTGTGGAAGAAGATGTCAACCCAAAATGGATTCCTGGAGTAAGTTTGATAATAATTGGGAGAAAAGACATTTTTTAATAAGAATATATTAGCCCTGACAAGTAAAAAGTTACATAAATCAATTTTTTAAATACCACGATAGATTTTTGTATATAACCTTGGAGCTAGTAATGAAATCAGAAAAGGTTAGTTCTGAAAGAAACACTGGGGCCATTGGCTAAACCAAACACTTCATCTTACAGATAAATAGGGCTCGGAAGCACCAAGTTGGCTGTAGTCAACTAGATATATGGTGGTAGAATTGGGACTAGGATTCAAACCTCCTACTTTTTAGTCCTTCTTTTATGTTTGTTTTTACCTTATACTGTGTTGTTTCTAGCTGGTTGTATATTTAGGAGGGTGTGTCTTTAGATCCACAGTAGATTAACAGGAACCTTTCAGTGATTATTGGTCATCTAGCCTGTGTTTTAGTTCTAGTTCTGTGTTTTAGTCTTCTGAAAATACTGGTATATTACCAATTAGGGAAACATTAGCCACCATTAACTTTTATATACCAGAAGAGATAGGATTTAGAATAAATGAATTTTTATTAAGGAGATAGTTTGGATAAAAACAGCAAAGAAAGAGTGGGTATGACTGGGATGAGTAGCTTAGGACTAGACTTAATTGTGATATTTACTAATTTTTTTCTTTTCAAAATCTTACTTTATAGGCTGCAGATGATAGCAAATTAGAAGTATTTACTACACCTAAAAGATGTGCAGTTCCAGCAGAAACTGAATGGCTGAAGAGCAAAGATAGGACCACATCTTTTTTCCTGAACAGCACTGAAAAGGAGCATCAAGAAATGGATATGGGGTCACAACGTTTAGAGAAACTGGATGTGAGCAAAGGAAACAGCAGTGTTTCAATCACATCCGATGAAACTACCTTAGAGTATCAGGATGCCCCATCACCGGAAGACCTTGAAGAGACTGTTTTCACAGCCTGTAAGCCCAAAAGCTCTTCCACTGCACTAACTACTAATGTAACTGAACAAACTGAAAAGGATGGAGGTAAAGATGTATTTGCGTCAGAAGTAACTCCTTCAGACCTGCAGAAACAAATGGGTAAGAACTCATTTCTGAATACTCCAAATTGTTATTAATGTCCCCCAATAAAGTTTATAAGAGAATTTTTTCCACCATAAGAAAAGCATCATAGCCAGGCACTGTGGCTAATGCTAGTAATCTCAGCACTTTGGGAGGCTGAGGTTGGAGGATTGCGTGAGCCCAGGTGTTCAGCACCTGCCTGGTCAACATAGGGAGGCCCTGTCTTTACAAAATAAAAATTTAAAAATGAGCCAGGCATGGTGGGAGTGTTCAGAAGTTTGAAACCTCAGTGAGCCATGATTGCACCACTGTACTTTAGCCTGCGTGACAGAGCAAGACCCTGTCTCAAAAAGAAAGCGTCAGAGTTAACTATTCTATGCTCACAGTGTTCCAGTTCCTAGACATAATGCCCAGAGCTTACTCTTTCGGCTTAAAAACTGTGGCTTACCTTGCTTCATGAGTAGGTATGAGATTTCAGAGGAGAACTTATGTGTTAGATTTTTTATTTGGCCATGAAATTTAGAAAACAATAGTAATATTTAAGGAAAGAAATGTAAGATGCCATCATCTGACTTGAAAGTCCTTCCAGTAGCTATTAGAAATAACTTTACAGAACAAATTATTACAATTTTTATTTATTTGTTTTTTGGAGACGGAGTCTCACTGTGTTGCCCAGGCTGGAGTGCAGTGGTGCAATCTGCAGTCTCCCCTCCCCCCAACTGGGTTCAAGCGATTCTTCTGCCTCAGTCACCCACTACCACGCCCGGCTAATTTTTGTATTTTTGGTAGAGATGGGGTTTCACCATATTGGCCAGGCTGGTCTCAAACTCCTGACCTTGTGATCTGCCTTCCTCGACCTCCCAGAGTGCTGGGATTATAGGTGTGAGCCACTGCGCCCTGCCAAATTGCAATTTAAAACTCATCCAGCAGTCTTATACGTTTCTAGAATTCCATTCTACTCTCCGTCCTCACCTCCAAAATAATCACTGGATAATGAAAATAAATGTTCAGGCTGGGTACAGTGGCTCATGCCTGTAATACCAGCACTTTGGGAGCCCAGAAGTTCAAGACCAGCCTAGACAACATAGGGAGACCCCATCTCTACAAAAATTTTTAAAAATTAGCTGGGCATGGTAGCATGCACCTGTAGTCCTAGTTATTCAGGACACTTGAGAGGGGAGGATTGCTTGGATGCAGGAGGTTGAGGTTGAGGATGCAGTGAGCTGTGATTGCACCATTGTACTCCAGCCCAGG
The DNA here is from genome assembly GCF_007565055.1 of Rhinopithecus roxellana. NCBI lineage: Eukaryota > Metazoa > Chordata > Mammalia > Primates > Cercopithecidae > Rhinopithecus > Rhinopithecus roxellana. The sequence continues at coordinate 111,345,349 of NC_044556.1, read as the reverse complement.
CAACAGAATGAGACCCTGTCTCAAAAAGAAAAAAAAAACTAGTCCAGTGGCTCATGAATTTATTATCTTCATATTCTTCTACCTATCAAAAAATATTTTGAGTTCCTAATGTATGTATTCCTGTTAGCTCTTCCTGTGTTTATTCTGGGTGTTGAAGATCAAACAGTGAGTCAGGTAGAAATGGCACCTGCTCCCATGTCACATAGAGCATGGTGGACTATATTGACAAACCCTTATAATCCAGTTTGGTTAACAACAGGGCCAGGGGAACCCTAGTAAAGGGGAAAGACTTGACCTAGAATTGGTGGATCAGAAAACTGAGCCTATTTGTGTTTCTTACCCTACACACAGTTTTAACAAGGTTATTTAAAGGTAACTCCTAACTCTAAAGCTATAAAACCACATACTTACATAAAAGTCTGCATCTTAGGCCAGGCACAGTGGCTCAAGCCTGTAATCCCAGCACTTTGGGAGGCCAAGACGGGCGGATCACGAGGTCAGGAGATCGAGACCATCCTGGCTAACACGGTGAAACCCCGTCTCTACTAAAAATACAAAAAGGAAATTAAAGAAATTAGCCGGGCGCGGTGGCGGGCGCCTCTAGTCCCAGCTACTCGGGAGGCTGAGGCGGGAGAATGGCGTGAACCCAGGAGGCGGAGCTTGCAGTGAGCTGAGATCGCATCACTGCACTCCAGCCTGGGCAACAGAGCGAGACTCCATCTCAAAAAAAAAAAAAAAAAAAATCTGCATCTTAAGTAGTTTGAGAGTCCACTGAAGTTTGGACTATATCTTACTTAGTAAGCATGGGCATCATTAATTGCTCTAAGAACTTTAGCGCTATGCCCGTAAATAGCGTATGTCTAGAAATTTACACTGCCTTATTTATATGAGGCACAGTCTTGCTCTGTCACCCAGGCTGGAGTACAGTGGGGCTATTTCAGCTCACTGCAACCTCCGCCTCCTGGGTTTCAAATAATTCTTTTGCCTCAGCCTCCAAGTAGCTGGATTACAGGCATGTGCCACTGCTCCCAGCCTACATTGCTCTTTAGATGTGCCTTGTTCTACTAACATGTTTAAATGGTAGCTATTAAAAGAATGTTCATAGCATTATCTTCACTGATTATTCTTACAATATTAGGCAGTCTCAAATAGAAATCTGTATTTTTTTTTTTTGAGACGGAGTTTCACTCTTGGTGCCCAAGCTGGAGTGCAAATGGCGCGATCTCGGCTCACCACAACCTCTGCCTCCCAGGTTCAAGTGATTCTCCTGCCTCAGCCTCCTGAGTAGCTGGGATTACAGGCATGTGCACCCACACCTGACCAATTTTTGTATTAGTAGAGGTGGGTTTCACCTCGTTGGCCAGGCTGGTCTCGAACTCCTGACCTCATGATCTGCCTGCCTCAGCCTCCCAAAGTGCTGGGATTACAGGCGTGAGCCACCGTGCCTGGCCAGAAATCTGTATTGTTTTTGTGGTGGGTGGAGTTTCATATAACACAAACTCTATTATAGAGTGAAGCAAGCTAGATTTGAATCCTAGCTCAGCTACTTACTGAGTACACTTCATGAGCTGGGATAGGCAGTATAACCTTAGGCTTCAGTTTTCTTACCTACTTTCTTGGATGTTGAGGATTAAGTGAGTTAATATATGTAAAACAGTTGCATTAGTGTCTGTTCAGCAAAAAGTGAAAAGCGAGAGGTTAAGGGGGGGCTTTTGAGCTAGGTTCAGAGAATTCAAAGAAGAAAGTGTTTCCTGGGCGCGGTGGCTCACGCCTGTAATCCCAGCACTTTGGGAGGCCCAGGCAGGCGGATCACGAGGTCAGGAGATCGAGACCATCCTGGCTAACACAGTGAAATCCCATCTCTACTAAAAATACAAAAAACTAGCAGGGCATGGTGGCAGGTGCCTGTAGTCCCAGCTACTCGGGAGGCTGAGACAGGAGAATGGCGTGAACCCGGGAGGCAGAGCTTGCAGTGAGCCAAGATCGCACCACTGCACTCCAGCCTGGGCCACAGAGCGAGGCTCCGTCTCAAAAAAAAAGAAAGAAAGTGTTAGCAGTCCGATAACACAGCAGTAAACCTAAAAGAACAAAAAAGCAGACCCAACAACTTTTTAAAAAGTAATAATGCAAGACTATCGGTAATCACTAAATATTTAGCATAAATAATATTCTTATTTGTATGACTCATAGGCAATTTAGAAGATGCAGAAACAAAGGATCTCTTAGTTGCAGCAGAGGCATTTTCAGAATTGAATCACTTAAGCCCTGTTCAAGGAATTGAAGCTTCTCTTTGTGCACCATCAGTCTATGAAGGGTAAGTTGATGGAGAAAAATTCAAATACTTTTTAAAAGAAATTTAATGAAATCGTGAACCAGAAATAAAATACTCTGCGCATGTTAGATCTCACTTAGATCTTTAGATCTTTAACATCTCCATTTTGCTAATGGGTTTTTTTTGTTGTTGTTGAGACGGAGTCTTGCTCTGTGGCCCAGGCTGGAGTGCAGTGGCGCAATCTCAGCTCACTGCAAGCTCCGCCTCCCGGGTTCACGCCATTCTCCTGCCTCAGCCTCCTGAGTAGCTGGGACTACAGGCACCCACCACCATGCCCAGCTAATTTTTTTTTTTTTTTTTTTTGTATTTTTTAGTAGAGACGGGATTTCACTGTGTTAGCCAGGATGGTCTCGATATCCTGACCTCATGATCCATCCGCCTCGGCCTCCTGAAGTGCTGGGATTACAGGCGAGAGCCACCGCGCCTGGCCTAATGTTGGCTGTTTTAAAAGAAGTTTAGTTGTATAGTTGTATGTTATTTAGTAGTTACTGTGAAATTTTGCAGTGCTTGGCTGCTAGACATTTCGGAAATATACAGAGACACGATAAATTGAGGCAGAACTCTGGTGATTCTGTTTTTGTTGAAGACCAAAATTTCACTCACAGCTGTGTTCCTCTGTGCCCTCTGCTTTCCTGTGGTTTCAGGATGTTCAGGCACAGGACTCTTCATAGGTAGACCAAAGTAGAACACAGGGGAGATGACAGACAGTTTTATTTCCTTCCATCTGTTCAATACATGACTCTTAAGTTTGTGGGGTTTTGTTTTTTGTTTTTTTTGAGACGGGGTCTCGCTCTGTCACCCAGGCTGGAGTGCAGTGGTGCATTCTCCTGCCTCAGCCTCCCGAGTAGCTGGGACTACAGGCATCTGCCACCTCGCCCGGCTAGTTTTTTGTATTTTTTAGTAGAGACAGGGTTTCACCGTGTTAGCCAGGATGGTCTCGATCTCCTGACCTTGTGATCCGCCCGCCTTGGCCTCCCAAAGTGCTGGGATTACAGATGTGAGCCACCGCACCCGGCCTAAGTTTATGTTTTTTAACGACTAGTTGAAACATTATATTCCCAAATAATTTTCATTGACACTTTACTAGATGAGTTATTCAAAGTGTGGTCAAGCAGACTTTTGGGAGTGTCAGTTTATGTTCTGCAACAAGATAAACAGCTTGCCTTGGAATAGAAATCAGTGCACTGCTTCCTTTTCGGAAAGTCAGCTGGACTAATCAGTATGATTAGTGAAGCAGTTGATTCACCTCTGACAAGAGCTCCTTGTCTCATTGCAAGACTGACACAGATTGCATGTCAGCACTTTGAATAACACCATTGTAGAGGATACAAAGAAGGGACAGCTTCAATTATCAAGTGGTAGAAAGGATGACTTAGTAAAATTAACTGGCACAAAACATAACTTACGACATTATAAATGGTTCATTACTTTATAAATAACGAAAGGGACTTATCAGACCACCTATACAGTTCAGTGTCATGATAGTCACCCCTTGCACCTTGAACTAAATCACATGCTTTACCCCTAGAAGAGAAATCTCGATTAGCTGGAATCTTTGCCAGGCCTGCATGGAAAAAGTAGGAGAAGCCAATATGAAAGGATTATCCAAATTATGTTTTTGTTGTAATGCTTTTTGAATTTTAATGAAAACTAGTGTTATTTATTGCAATGGCTTTGATGGATAATTGCAACAATTGCAAAGCAAAGAGCAGTCACATGAAAAGGAATCACATGAGAATTACCAGTGAGAACCCAGGTGCATATTCACTATCTTGGCTAACTAGTTCCTTTTAAAATGTAAGCTTATTTGATATTTTGTGGTGATGTATCACTGTTGCTTTACCTTTTTCTTGAATTTACTTTAAAATACTGTTTGTCCTAATTTTTAAAATTAGCATGCTTTAATTGAGAAAGGTCAGATTAGAATATTAAAGGAACACTGTCATCATATTCCAGGATTTATTTTCATCATATGGATTAATACAGGTTTCATTGGTCTCTTATTCTGAGTCATTTATCATACTCTTTCCAGGTAGCATTAAAATATTGAACCTTGCCTCTACTGAGTTCACAGAAAATATTCCATAATATTTGACAGACTTACTTGAAGACTGTGGCCACAGATTATTAAAAATTGGCTTAAATGTAATGTATACTGACAGGCATTTTAAAATCATTTCATTTCTACTTTAAGGCCATGCCATTGTTGCCAAAAACATTAGAAAACGGGAAAACAAGTACAGCATTGTTTCTGAATTCACTTTTAAATGTTCTATGGTTGTTCAGAATGAGCTTGAGTTGTATTGAACTCTCTGCACCTCAGTTTGCATCACCAAAATGACAGGCTCGGTGGTGGGACTAAAGCAGGGTAAAGCAGATGGCATCTTCTTACACACTAAGGTATGTATTTCTTTTTCTAAAGGGAAGTCTTCACCCAGAAGTCCAAGGCACCAGTGTTGGATGAAGGATTAACATCTGTTGAAACCTACAGCTCTGCAACTAGAGCAAATGACAATACATGTATGTATTATTTTGACTTTAGGATTATTCCATTTTTGTGTTTTGAGTGAAGAGTTTTCTATTCTTAGAACAAAATAATCTATTCTGTTGTTCAGATTTTTTCTTCCTCAGTTGTTCTTCTCTCTGGTCAGCTTTCCTGGCATAGAAGTATTCTAAGGAGATGTATAAGCTGTCAGACAGTGGGTTGCTTGTAAGGCATTCTGTGGCTCTAATATTGAAAGTCTTAGAATGGTTTTTGTGGACATATTTTCCACAAAAAATGTGAAAAAAGAACAAAATAAATTGCTAGTCCACAGCCAAATGCATCCCTGCTGTTTGGTCTTCTTGGACTCAGAAGAGTTTTAGTGTTTGTGATAACTTAAGGCCACGGTTGACTTTTCATTATTAGAAAATAGTCACAAATGACTGAATATGCTCCAGGGAAATTAACAAATATGTGGAATTTTTTTTTTTAACCCAGTGAACATTTTTGTGAAGGCCTGTTCTCAGTTAGGCTCTGGCTATACAGAGATGAGGAAGCTAGGTTTTTAAGGAGCTTACAGTTGGATTCAGGTTAAACAGACACCTTGAATGTCTGTGCCCAGAATTGGTCTGATCATCTTGTATCTATTAACTCATTTAGTCCTCACAGCACTATCCTATGACATAGCTGTTATCTGACTCTAGAGCCCACGCTCTCAACTGTTGTGCCTTTGTTCCTGGTACATTATGAATGGGGCTTAGGGAACGCTTCAGCAGACTTGTTTTTGTCCCATGATTAAGGTAATACATGATTACAGAGTAATCCAGAGAGAATTGTCTAACATGTAAAGTAAAAAGCCAATCACCCATTTTAGGGGTCCATAATTAACTATTTAAAGTGTCTTTACTGAATTTCTGTTTTCTGTGCACATTTCCCCCGATATGTTGAAAGAGGAGACACGATGGTGCCTAAAGAGCGCAGGGGCCCGAACCCAAATGTTTGGGTTCCTAACCCAATTCTGCACTTAGGGGCTATACCTCTATTTTTTGGTTGGTAAAATGTTAATAGTTTTAAATGGGAATATTAATAACACCCATTTCTTTTTTTTTTTTTTTTTTTTTTTTTTTGAGACGGAGTCTCGCTCTGTCACCCAGGCTGGAGTGCAGTGGCTGGATCTCAGCTCACTGCAAGCTCCGCCTCCTGGGTCCACGCCATTCTCCTGCCTCAGCCTCCCGAGTAGCTGGGACTACAGGCGCCGCCATCTCGCCCGGCTAATTTTTTGTATTTTTTAAGTGGAGACGGGGTTTCACTGTGTTAGCCAGGATGGTCTCGACCTCCTGACCTTGTGATCCGCCCGCCTCGGCCTCCCAAAGTGCTGGGATTACAGGCTTGAGCCACTGCGCCCGGCCAATAACACCCATTTCATAGAGTTGTCAGGATTAAGCCACTTGCATGTAAAGTGTTTTGTGTAGCGCTTGGTACCTGAAGTTTAGTAAATGTTAGCTGTTAGAAATAATCATTATCAGTACATTTATTATCAGAAAAGCAACTTTCTTTTCTCATGTAATATATTTAAGACATTTTTCTGTCAGGAATATAAATTAATCCTGTTCTTTTTAACAGCTCTACCAGTGTTCTGTAGTGAAGATGTGTTATATGCTTAACTAATTGCTTATTGCTGAACATTTGGGCCAGTCACCATTTTGGGGTTCGTTTTGCTGTTTCTGCAGTAAATATTCTTGTGTCTTTGCACATTACATTCTATATCAGTATTTCTTTTGGGTAGATTCCTAACCATGGACTTGTTGGGTCCAGAAGTGTGTACAGATTTTTAATTTTAATTTTAATTTATTTATTTTTTTTGAGGCGGAGTCTCGCTCTGTCGCCCAGGCTGGAGTGCAGAGGTGCGATCTCGGCTCACTGTAAGCTCCGCCTCCCAGGTTCACGCCATTCTCCTGCCTTAGCCTCCTGAGTAGCTGGGACTACAGGCGCCCACCACCACGCCGGGCTAATTTTTTTGTATTTTTAGTGGAGACGGGGTTTCACCATGTTTGCCAGGATGGTCTCAATCTCCCGACCTCGTGATCCACCTGCCTTGGCCTCCCAAAGTGCTGGGATTACAGGCGTGAGCCACCACACCCGGCCAGATTTTTAATATTTTATTGTTGTATCCAATAGTTTCTATACTACTTTCATGTATTTGATGAGAAGCCCATAAAGTGCTTTTTTTTGTCGTCTTTTTGCCAAACAGGAAAACATTTTTCATTTTATTTTATTAGTATTCACATGATAGGGATAACAGCCCCATTTTCCATTAAAAGTGTAGAAATATTTTTTCCTAGTTCATCTTTTATTTTTGTGCTTTATTGATTTTTTGTTGTTGTTAAACACTAAAGGATTTTTAATTGTTATTTTCTCCCCTTGTGTCATTCATAAACTTTACACCCAAATATTAAAATCACCTATGATTGTTAATGACATATTAAACTTTGGCAAAGAGGAAGACAAAAGAAGGAATTTCTTTTTAAGTGAGCCCAAAAATTATTTTTTTAAAGTAGTAGAGTGTATTTGTACCCATTTGAATGCTTTCTGCCAGAAGAGATTCATTCTTTTTCCTAGTCCTATCAAAGCCCAGATTTCATGTCCCTCATGTAATTCTATAATTACTCTACAGGGATAACTGGTTGTCTGGTAGTCACCTGGTAAATACAGTTTTCAGATTAATAAGGAACAAGCACCTGAACTTCCTCGAAGCAGTTGGTCATCATATTAAAAGTTTCCTGATACCATTGATCAGTTTCCTGATACCATTGATCAGTGATCAGTTTCCTGATACCATTGATCAGTGATCAGTTTCCTGATACCATTGATCAGTGATCAGTTTTAAATGTAAAACTTTTCTGTTTTATCTCTGTGGAAAGGTGTGTACTGTTTAAGAAGTTGCAGACTTTGTCATTGTGATAGTTTATTAATACACTCTTCAAGTGCAGTGCAGCCTTTTCCTTTCTATTTGCTTCCTTAATTGTGTGTAGATTTATCAGTTTAAATGTAAAAATTCACTCATTTTTCTTTCAGCTGTGGCTGATATCCTTGGTGATAGTGGAAACTCCTCGCTCACTATCTCTGAAGGTCCTATTATCTCTGAGCGCAGGCTTAACCAGGAAGTAGTGTTGAACTTAAAAGAAGATCATGAAGTAGAAGTTGATGTACTAAAAGAAAGTGTTGACTTACCAGAAGAAAAGCTTCCAATTTCTGACAGCCCTCCTGATACTCAAGAAATTCATGTAAAAAAAATTAATTTTTTACTTCTTTGTCAGTCTTTCAGTTTTGGTTGTTTCAAGACAGTAGTTCAAACCTAACATGTTCATTTATTTGACTGCTATATAAAAACTTATTTATAAAAATCGGGGTTCAAAAAATAAGTGTATAAGTATTTTGTGGAATATAAAAACACATCCTTTAAGAAATTGGCCTTCAAGGTGGGTGCTGTGGCAGTTGCCTATAGTACCAGCTACCTGGGAGTTTGAGGAGGGAGGATCCTTGAGCCCAAGAGTTTGAGACCAGCCTGGGCAACATAACAAAATCCTGTCTCAGGGGAAAAAAATAAATAAATAAATTGGTTTTCATGAAAGCCAAAAGGAAGTGTTAAGCCATAGTTTTATCAATTTAATTTTGCTGATCTGGTTCAAATGAAAGGTCTTTTTAGTCATAAGATCATATATTTGAAAATATATGGATACAGTTAAACAGGATTTCCCCCTACCCCAGGCATCCTTGTGGGAGAATGATAGTCAGCTGGCTGGTGCTGAACATCCATACACTCAGAAAAGGACTTTTTGCTACTTAATATGACTTAGAGTTTTTAGAAAAAATTATGCCAAATCTTTTATTACCAGCAGGCAACTTTTATATAATAAATTTTAAGATAAAAACCCAACTCTTCTAATTATTTATAGAAATTTGATTGTTTAGAATTTGGGAAGTGTCTTAACTCATAAAAATGTCATAGTTATCCATACTCATCTTAATGAGTATTCCCACTGCCATATAGATGAGGAAAGTTCCAATTCCTTTAGTTGGGAAGCTGATAAAAACTGTGGGGGTGGTGTAAGTGGAAATCCTCATTTCTAGGTTACTATTTCCAATCTGTCATCTCACTGAATGTTTGGGGAGTGGGAAAATGTCATTGTCTAGGTGGGTGGTAATGTTCTACCTTCTTGGTCAGGAGATCTCTCTGTTACTTTCTGCCTCCTCCTTTTTCTCCCCTTCCCTTACCAAAAGGTAAATGCAAGGACCATTCCTTCTTCCACCAAACCCTTGCAGGAGAGGTACTGAACTTGAAAGCCTTAGGAATTTCATGGTTTATGCAGCCCCAGCAAAGGGAAGAGGATTGAGTCTAGCCCAAGGGAGCTTATGTAGGTGAATTGTTCTTCAACCTTATGGGGATCGTGCTGTTTAGAAAAGTGTGGATAGTTAGGTAATTTGGGGAATATCATTAAAACACAGTTTGGGGGTTGTTTTCTCCGGTTAACTTTTTTTCTTGGGTAAGAATAGAATAAGTTCTTAAATATTCTCAGAACTGTTAGCATCATAATTTTCAAGCTTTTGTTGACTGTCTTTTTAGCCAGGGAAATGTGGAATTTCTAGTTAAATTTCAGTCATAATCTCAAAATCTTTCTCTCTAGTTATTTTGACTGATCGAGAGTCTGATTGCTTAAAGGGGTAATTTTTTAAAGTAAACCCATAAGTATATGCCATATTAAATATAATTTATGTTTTAAAAGGCACACAGCCAAGGGTCATCAAAAGCCTGTATGCTTCAATTTAAAACATATATTATAATTCTTTAACCAGTCTCTTATCTTTAATTCATTTAGGTGATTGAACAGGAAAAGCTTGAAGCTCAAGATTCAGGAGAAGAGACTAGGAATCTTTCCTTTAATGAATTATATCCCTCTGGAACACTTAAGCTTCAGTACAATTTTGATACTATTGACCAGCAGTTTTGTGACTTAGCTGATAATAAAGACACTGCTGAGTGTGACATTGCTGAAGTAGATGGGGAACTTTTTGTGGCTCAAAGCAACTTTACCTTGATATTGGAAGGTGAAGAAGGAGAAGCTGAGCCAGGCGATTTTGCATCATCTGATGTGTTACCTAAAGCAGCTAACACAGCAACTGAAGAAAAACTTGTATGCAGTGGGGAAAATGATGATCACGGACAAGTTGCAGATTTGCTGCCTGCCATAACTAGTGACCAAAAGTCCCAAAAAGTAGAGACTTTACCATATGTGCCTGAACCTATTAAAGTTGCAATTGCAGAAAATTTACTAGATGTAATTAAAGACACAAGAAGTAAAGAAATTACTTCAGATACAATGGAACAGTCCATTCATGAAACGATACCTTTAGTGAGCCAAAACATAATGTGTCCCACTAAGTTAGTCAAATCTGCATGTAAGACTGCTCAGGAAACAAGCACAGTAACTATGAACGTCAGCCAGGTTGACGTGGTTTCCTCCAAGACTCGTACGAGAGGACAACGTATCCAAAACGTGAATGTCAAATCAACACAACAGGAAGCATCAGCAGATGTTGCTACTCCTAAGATGCCAGGGCAGTCAGTTAGGAAGAAAACTAGGAAGCCACAAGAAATTTCTGAAACTTCTGAAAACACCTATTCTGATGTCACAGGAATATCTCAGAACCAGCAAATACCTCAAAATTCTATTACGCCTAGGAGAGGAAGGAGAAAGAAAGAAGTTAATCAGGACATACTAGAAAATACCAGTTCTGTGGAACAAGAATTACAGATCACTACAGGCAGGGAATCAAAAAGATTAAAATCATCTCAGCTGTTGGAAGCAGCAGTTGCAGAAACTATTAAAAAAGAAGTTACGGTTTCATCTGTTACAAAAAGGACTCCTAGAAGAATTAAAAGATCTGTAGAAAGTCAGGAAAGTGTTGAAATTATAAATGATCTAAAAGTTAGTAACGTAACAAGTCTTAGCCGAACGATCAGAAAATTAAGAAGTGCTAATTTAGATGCTTCTGAAAATACAGGAAATAAGCCAGATGATAAATCCAGCGATGAGCAGCTGCCTATTAAACGTATTAGACGGGTCAGAGGGAGAGAAGTTAGTCCATCAGATGTGAGGGAAGACTCCAACCTTGACTCATCTCAGTTGACTCTTCAAGCAGAATTTGATATGTCTGCCATACCTAGAAAACGTGGTAGACCAAGAAAAATCAATCCATCTGAAGATATAGGATCTAAGGCTGTTAAGGAAGAGAGAAGCCCCAAGAAGAAAGAAGCTCCCAACATTAAAAGGAGATCTACAAGAAGTACACCAGCTAAAAGTGAAAGTACTGATGTTGGAAAACCAGCTTCAGGAAAATCCATTTTAGTGCCAAATAAGGAACTTTCGATGGTGATGAGCTCTAAGAAGAAACTTACAAAAAAGACTGAAAATCAAAGCCAAAAACGTTCATTACACCCAGTATCAGAAGAACACATAGATGAAATGACACATAAAGAAACAGATGACCAAGAAGAAAGACTGCTTGCCACAGCTTCCTTGACTAAATCTTCCCGCAGCACCAGGACTCGGTCTAGCAAGGCCATCTTGTTGCCGGATCTTTCTGAACCAAACAATGAGCCTTTATTTTCTCCAGTGTCAGAAGTTCCAAGGAAAGCAAAAGGTACTTTTCTTTCTCTGCAAAACAGTTTTTCATCTCACTCACTCTTCATCTTACAATTTGGTTAATTATTTGTCCTAAGAATGGTTTTATAGGGAATTTTTCCCCTTCCCCCTCAAACCAAAATTGATCTTTTGGTAGTAAAGTTTAAAGGTTTCATGTTCAGAGTTTGAGTTCAGTTATTCGGTATGGTTAACACGACTTCAGTCCTGTAACTCAAGTAACATAGATGTATTTTTTAGCATAGTATAATTTCTCTTCTGTGACTTTTATAAAAAAGCGACTTTTAATTTTAGTTTCTTCCAAAATGGAGTCAGTATTTTTAATCTCCCAAGTACCGCTGCATTTGGCTCACACGCCACTGATATCCACAACCTGAAATTGTTTTGAAGGGAAACACTGGTAGCTTTTTATTAAGATACAGAAATTATTTCAATCCATATTCACTATTGCCCACAAACTGGCGCATCTGCATGCCCTCATCTTCAGTGAGGCCATCCTTCATTGTCACTGGTGAGCTGAGGACTGTATTTGGTTGGTGTAGGTCAAACCTTCTCCACAGGGGTGATCTCTCTCCCCAAAGGGAGCACATATATGTGTTAAGCATACAAACAGATATACAATAAATCTGCAGTAATAAAATGTCAATGGGGGTGCTTTAAACATGTCTAAAAAGCTAAGACACTGGTGTGACTGGATGGATCCCATTAGAGTAACTCTCTGGAAAAATGTTAATGGTTAGATAAACAAAATACAGGGTTTGTGGTTTTTGTTTTGTTTTTTTGTTTTGAGGTAGAGTCTCGCTTTGTTGCCCAGGCTGGAGCGCAGTGGCGTGATCTCTGCTCACTGCAACCTCTGCCTTCCGGGTTCACGCCATTCTCCTGCCTCAGCCTCCCGAGTAGCTGGGACTACAGGCTGATTTTTTTATCTGTAGAGACAGCATTTTTCCATGTTGGCCAGGCTGATCTTGAACTCCTGACCTCAAGTGATCCACCTGTCCCCACCTCCCAAAGTGTTGGCATTACAGGCTTGAGCCACCGCACCCGGCCATGTAGTTGATTAAGTTACAGTTTAATGTTTGAATTTCAGCAAAGCAGCGCAGGACCTTATAAATAAAGTAGATGACTTGGCCGGGCGCGGTGGCTCACGCCTGTAATCCCAGCACTTTGGGAGGCCGAGGCGGGTGGATCACGAGGTCAGGAGATCGAGACCATCCTGGCTAACATGGTAAAACCCTGTCTCTACTAAAAATATACAAAAAATTAGCCGAGCGTGGTGGCGGGCGCCTGTAGTCCCAGCTACTTGGGAGGCTGAGGCAGGAGAATGGTGTGAACCTGGGAGGCAGAGCTTGCAGTGAGCTGAGATTGTGCCACTGCACTCCACCCCGGGTGACAGAGTGAGACTCTGTCTCAAAAAATAAAAATAAAAAATAAAGTAGATGACTTGTTGTACTTAATATAGTTTGAGCCCAGGAAAATGACTCTCCCCATAACAATTGATCGTTTGTCCTAAAAATGATTTGTAGCTATAGGGGATCCTCTTTTCCCCTCCTCACTCAGAAAATTTTTATTTAGATCTTCGATTTTGGTAGTATAACTTAATTTCTTCATGGTGTTATAAAAGTGTGCACCGTTATACCTGTGTTTTGCATGAAGGAGAATGAAATGACAGAATGTGTGATATTTTACCTTTTTAAGTTCATTTTATTAGGATGTTATTAAAAAGTTAAAATGAAAAGCATTTTATTGGCAGGAAGTTATTAACATAACTTATACACTCCTCAGGACTTGGATAAATGTAGTAAACACCAACAGTGAGAGCTATTTTGTTAGAGCATAGCAAACATCTCAGTAATTCTGATGTTTGTCATCTTTACATATTTTCCATTTCTATACCTACTAATTTTAACTGCTTTTTGTTAAACTAAAAATACATGGCAGCAACATGGCAAAAAAAAAAAAAAACCCATCTCTACAAAAAGTACAAAAATTAGTCAGACGTGGTGGCATGGACTTATGGTCCCAGCTACTTGGGAGGCTGAGGCAGGAGAATCACTTGAGCCTGAGAGTTCGAGGCTGCAGTGAGCCATGATCGTGTGCCACTGCACTCCAGCCTGGGCAACAGAGAAGACTGTGTCTCAAAAACAAAAACAATACATGCCTACTTAGCAAAAACTAGAAAATAGAAGTATATAATCCAGCCATCAAAAGAATCACTATTCACATTTTCCTGTATCTCGTTCCAGATACGTATGTATGGTTGGTTTTTAAAAACCTGCAGTTTATGTACATGCATATATTCTGCTTTTTTCTCCCTACTTATTTCATGACCATTTTCAGTTCTTTTTTTTTTTTTTTTTTTGGTGGGGGGGGGGGTGATGTTGAGATGGAGTTTTGCTGTTGTTACCCAGGCTGGAGGTCAATGGCACGATCTTGGCTCACTGCAACCTCTGCCTCCTGGGTTCAAACAATTCTCCTGCCCCAGCCTCCCCAGTAGCTGGGATTACAGGTGCCTGCCACCATGCCCAGGTCATTTTTTTGTGTTTTTAGTAGAGATAGGGTTTCGCCATGTTGGCCATGCTAGTCTCAAACTCCTGACCTCAGATAATCCACCCACCTTGGCCTCCCAAAGTGCTGGGATTACAGGCATGAGCCACTGTGCCCAGCCTCTAGTTAATCTTAAATATTCTTCAAAATCCAACCGGCCTGGGCAACTTGGTGGGAACCCATCTCTACAAAAGAAACATTTTTAATGATTTGAGCATGGTGGCTGGCACCTATAGTCCCAGCTATTTGGGAGGCTGAGGTGTGAGGATGGCTTGAGCCCGGGAGGTTGAGGTTGCAGTGAGCACCACTGTGGTCCAGCCCAGGTGACAGATTGAGATCCTTTCACCTCCCCCCACCCCCCCAAAAAATATATATAAATGTGTATATGTGTATATGTGTGTTTATATGTATATATATATATATGTATGTTTCAAAATCTTAAACGTGATTTTTTTTTTTTCATATTGGCATTTCACCTCACAAATGTGCCACAGATTGTTTAAACCCTCTTCTGTTGGGTATTTGAATTACTTTCAGATTTTTTAATATTAGAAATAGGCACCTTCTAGAATGAGATGATGGGATTGGAGGGGATAAGAAACTTGGGATTGAGATCTCTCATTGCTGCCACTAACTAGCTGGGCAGAAAATCATTTAACCTTTCTGAGCCTTGTTTCCTCATCCTAGAATGAATGTGGTAGTGCATACCTTACAGGGGATCTTGTGAGTACTCACTACTTTAGCAAAGCAATGACCACGCTAGGACATAGCTTCCTATCTTCCTCTGCCCTGTATACTGTTACGATCCCTTGTCCCTTGTGCCTATTTATATTCTAAACTTCGTTTTTACATAGGGATGGAGATGCAGAGAAGACTGGGTATAGGTATACTAGATGATTGGAAGGCTAAGGTGGTCCTTTATTTTATTGAAACATAGCAAAGAAATTATCTTAGAATTTTGTGTTTTACTAAAGGAATATGAAACTTCACATTTCATACAGCAGATATTAAGAAGGGCTTGCTGTATTCTTAAGGCCATGCTAGATACATGACGTTCATATATCATTTGATTCCCACTGCAACCCAGTGAAGTATAGGTACTTTTACTTCTTTCTGTCCTCATTGAGGAACTTGAAGTTCATTGAGACTGAGCATTCACATCACCCAGGGAATAAGATGTGTTGTCCTGGAGCGACTGCTGCTACCACTGGCTGGTAAGAGCCAATTGTTAAATATCCAAGAATTTGTAACCCAGCCGTGGTTTGCACTGGCCACAGGAGGCACATTTATACCTTAGAAATCAGCACATGCTATACATCAGCGCGCTCTCTGAATTTTCGGAGTCATTTACTCGCACACAGTTGGGTTTGAACCTAGGACTTTTGAACTCCTTAATCCTCAAAACAGAGATGGGTAAAGAATTGACACACACTTGGCCGGGCGCGGTGGCTCAAGCCTGTAATCCCAGCACTTTGGAAGGCCGAGACGGGTGGAGCACAAGGTCAGGAGATCGAGACTATCCTGGCTAATACGGTGAAACCCCGTCTCTACTAAAAAAAAAAAATACAAAAAACTAGCCGGGCGAGGTGGCGGACACCTGTAGTCCCAGCTACTCGGGAGGCTGAGGCAGGAGAATGGCGTAAACCCGGGAGGCGGAGCTTGCAGTGAGCTGAGATCTGGCCACTGCACTCCAGCCTGGGCGACAGAGCGAGACTCCATCTCAAAAAAAAAAAAAAGAATTGACACACACTCAAAGTCTCATCTGTGCTATAATAGAAGCATATGGAAAAAATGGTGGAGGCTATTTTTGCATGTGATAGTATATTTTTGTATTTCTTTATATATTCCTTTGAAATGGAGTAGGAAAGCTTAGGTGAAGATTATGAAAAGTGAAAGAAATTGTTTTTTCAGGTAGTCTAAAAGAGAGTTGTAGAATGTATAATTTTCGTTATAAAAATGTAATATTTTTGTTCATCTGTTTCTTGAAGCCAAAAGAGAGACCAGTAGACCATTGCCATTTCTGCCATTTACAAACTGGGAGCAGAGATTATTTCTGATATCAACTCTATTATTTCTTTTTTTAAGAATCATACACTTATATATACCTACTGTGTACCCACAAAAAAAATTTTTTAAGGAATCATGCTTTAAAAGCAGAATTTGATATCTGATAGAACTCTTGACTGTCCCAGTAGCTGAGGTAACATTGAACTATAATTTTATTTCAAGGGTTTATAAATGAAATTCTTGAAATAACAAATGCAAACATGTGTAGAGCACTTACCACTACCGTGCCACACATTATTCTACTTCTTTCATCCTCAGAACAATTTTGAGATCGATGCTGTTATTAACCTTATTTTATAGAAACTGATGCACATACAGCTTTAAGTTACTTGAAGGTGGTATTTACTCCGGCAGACTGATTAAACTGAACTGTGCTCCTCTGTAATTACATTGATGATTGCTCTTAATATGGGGGCCCTATAGTTTAAAAAAAAAAAAAAAAAAAGGTCTGTGGGGTAAATGTTTTTAATTCCTTATTTTAAACCAATTGTTGTTTAAACCATTTTTATTTATCTATGGAATATCTTCCTGTTAGCTTTTCACTCTGTTACCCAGGCTGGAGTGCAGTGGCACAATTGTGGCTCACTGTAGCCCCAACTTCCCAGACTCAAGCCTCCCAAGTAGCTGACACCACAGGCGTGCACCACCACATGGGCTGATCTTTTAAAAATTTTTTGTAGAGACAGGGCTCTATCTTCATTGATGAGGCTGGTCTTAAACTCCTGGCCGTAAGCCGTCCTCCTGCCTCAGCCTCCCAAAATGCTGGAATTACAGTTGTGAGCCACTGCACCTGGCACTTTCTCCTTTTGTGGACATGAACTTTTCTGTTTGACTGGAACAAGTAGTTCAAAATGAACTGGCTAGAGTTTCTCTTTTTTGAAAATAAAAAACCTACTTTGTAAATAACTTGTCTGGAATAGCATTAGTTATGGCACAGACTAGCTCAGGTTACATATAGGATTAATGCTTTCCCTCCCCAGAATGCTTGAGGAGTAGTAAGGATTAAAAGAAAGAGACTAAACAGACAGTTCTGTACCTGCTTTCATGGCCTGTCTTTATATTGTAGCCCTTTGTAGTTTGAAGTATTAAATCGTCCCACTCATTTGGCTTACCCAAATGATGCGGGGATTTTTCCTGTCATTTCTCTGCTAACATGGATAATTAGGTTACGATACTAATGGTTTCCAGGTTTGATGTACTTTCTAAAGTACATCATTTGTTCCAGGTTTTTATTGTGGTTATATATTTGCACATACATATAAAGATACAAACACAGTTTTTTCAACTTTTTTTAGCTAAAAAAATAGAGGTTCCTGCACAGTTGAAAGAATTAGTTTCGGATTTATCTTCTCAGTTTGTCATCTCACCTCCTACTTTAAGGAGCAGACAAAAAAACACATCCAGTAAGAACCAGCTTGAAGATGAACTGGTAAGAAATGCATGATTTTATTTGTGTTTGTTAAAACATACCTTTTTTTTTAATGTTTTAATTGTTTTAATTTTATTTAAATTTTAATGATTTTAAATTTTGTTTATTATTTAAGTAAATGTCTTAAAGATAACGGTCATGTATACTAAAAGCCAAAAATGGTCTTGTCTACCCCTTTGGAGACCCTCCCTACTTTTAAGACACATCTGTGGTATGTTACTGATGATATTTTACTGGCAGTTATAGTTTAAATTACCTGTTTGTGGAAAGGTTTTTAAATTCTAGTGTCCATCAGAATTACCTGGGTGTTTTTTAAAGAAAAAGTTGAGGGATTGAGTGCAAGTCCCTTATGTTTATAAATGTTAATTCATAAGCATTTATTGAATTATCTGCCATGAGTCTGTTACTCTGCAAGGGCAAATTACACAAAAATAATTCAGGCAAATTCCTTGTCTTGTCAGGCACCTACAGTTCAGCTGAGACACACAGTTTCATTGAAGAGATGAAAACAATTATTTCAAATCATTTATACTCAAATATTTTATAGACCAAGGTTAGATGAGACAGGCATTCCTCCTGACAGAGTAAATGGCAGATGCAAAGGCTCAGAGCATGGCAATAGCAGGCAGATGAGGAGTGTTCATTGTGAATAGCCATGTGTATATGACAGGTACTTTCTATGAAAGATGAAATGTGGGTAGGAGAGAATAGTCTCTGGGTGTCTACTTCTTGGAAAACGAGAGCCTGGATATGGACAAAGGGAGTGAGTAGAGGGCGGTAGACAGTGGAAACATTCAAAAATAAAACTGATCATAACTTGGAGATAAGTTGAATTGTAGGAATTAAGAACAGGCCTAGATGACTAAGGTTTCTACTAAAAAGTATGAGAAAAGGAGTCAATTTTGCACTTGGCAAGTTTGAATTCATCAGCAGTGTTTGGCTATAGTATTCCTTGTCTCAGTATAGAAGTTTTAAAATTAGTTTCGTGTTTAGTACTTAACTTTTTAAAATATTTAACCCATAGAAAGATGATGCACAATCAGTAGAAACTGGGGGAAAGCCAAAAGCGAAGCGAATCAGGACGTCAAAAACAAAACAAGCAAGCAAGTATGACTTTCTGTTCTGTTCTTGATTGATTGATTGATTGATTGAGACAGTCGCGCTCTGTCACCAAGGCTGGAGTGCAGTGGTGCGATTTCGGCTCACTGCAACCTCTGCCTCCCAGGTTCAGGGGATTCTCTTGCCTCAGCCTTCCAAGTGGCTGGGACTACAGGCGCTGCTGAAGGTGGATTTCTTTATATATTAATAGCGTGAAAGCCCAGTCCTTTTAAAAGGAGCATGGGAGGAATAAAAATAAAATAAAATAATAAAAGGAGGATGGTAAGGTGGGGGCAGTTTAGTTCCCAGTGGATCTTTGTGGTTTTTGCAGAAAAACAAAGTAAAGGAGGGAAGTGTGATGGTTTACCTCTTTGTCAGGAAAATTAGGTGACTATTAGTAAAAAATAATAATACATTTTAAAATCCTGCAGTTATTTTACAAAAAGCAATAAAACTGCATCCATGGGAAAATTACTCCATTTCAGATACATTTATTACACAGTATCTTGTTTATGCTGTGCTTAGTAGGCATGGTTGAATTTAATAAAAGTAAAAGTTGATGCATTTTATTTAAAAACTGATTTAATGACACTATGACTAATATCACTGTTTACATATATATATACTGGCGTATCTATTTGAGAAACTCTTGTTTGTGAAATTCTATGGATCTTTGCTAATTGCTGGTGTTTGATCATTGACAGTTCTGATGGGCCTGCGGGGCTCTCATCTCCTGGGCTGACTACTGGTACTCGGCCCATCCTTGTAATCCAGCAGTATTTTTTCATACATTTGAAACATTTAGAGGAAAATTCAGTAATTGAATAATTGTTTGTAAATATTCTAATCGAAAAGGAAAAATTCCCCTTAATGAGACCTTAACTCTGCTTCTGATTAGCTTATATGACTTAAAGCTTCACTTCAGTTCTCTTGAAACCATTATATCTTTTATAAAATGAACGCACTAAGCAGTCCCTAAGGTTTCTCTCAACATGTTGGGAAGCCAATTTTATTTTACAGCATAATGTGTTTATTCTTACTTGATCATATCTTTTTTTTTTTCCCAGAAACACAGAAAAAGAAAGTGCTTGGTCACCTCCTCCCATAGAAATTCGGCTGATTTCCCCCTTGGCTAGCCCAGTTGACGGAGTCAAGAGCAAACCAAGAAAAACTACAGAAGTGACAGGAACAGGTCGTGGAAGGAGCAGAAAGAAACTGTCTTCGTATCCAAAGCAAATTTTACGCAGAAAAATGCTATAATTTCTTGGGAAGTTTTTAATGTACACCTATTTGTAAAGTCATCAGAATAGTGTGGATTATTAAATATCTAGTTTGGAAGAAAATAATTTATATAAATTATTGTAAATTTTTATGTAAACAGAAGGTCTTCAATAAGTAAGTAACTCCATATGGAGTGATTGTTTCAGTCCAGGCAATTTTTCTATTTTATATTAAGACTTCATACATTTATATAATATGTAAATATGGCTTCTTAATGGAATGTTAAATAAAATGTATACTTCACAGTCGTTTGTGTCTGTTGGTTTTTGAAAGGGAGGGGTATCTGTTTGGATAGTTTTATATGCTCATTGGTCTCGTTTTCTCTATAATGAAAATATTAGACCAGTCTTAAAATGGGGATGACTGAACTATTGATATTTCTTTTTACAGTTACTATTTTATCATTTATGCACTTTGATTCTGTGATTCAGATTTCTAATCATAAAAATTTTTTTTGCTTTTGGCTGTTACTATGTTAAAATTGAATTATGGGCATGTAATTTTGCCATCTTTGTAGTTTCACAAATTTTGTGTAATCTACCTCAAATGAATAATCCAAGTATTGGTTAACTATAATGTTGGCATCTCTTATTCAGCAAGCTTACAGACTCTTTAAAGTCTTAATTAGTCAAAGACTAATCCAGGTTAGATTGACCGGTTCACTGCTCACTTGCAACCTTATCAAAGGGTTTCAAAGGGAAATGTAAAATAAACCTGTTTATGGATATTGAGTGCGTCTTGTATGTGCCTAATACTGATAGGATGAGATGTCTGAACAAATTTTTACCATATTGCTGTGAAGGAGCTTGCTACCGAACCACAGAAATCCCTTAATATTCAGGTTTTAAAACTGGCAAATTCTCACAGAACCTCAGGCACAGATTATTAAGGTTGGGAGAGAGTGAGTAGATGCAGAAAAGGAAAAAAGCAACACACGCCCTGTTCTCTACAGTACAACTGTGTGCAATTAAGCAATGATACTTGATGTAGGCTCTAACATTCATCAATAAATAAGTGTTGTAAAATAATTTGTAACAGCTAATTGATAGTGTGTAATGAATGGATTATTAATAATTGATCACCTAGAAACGAACTGCTGTTGTGGGCTAAGCTTTTAATGTTTTAATAATGTGAATCATAAGCAGTGTACTTTCTGCATTTATTTTTCTACCAAATAATATGGATAATGAGAAACTGATGAAAATGCCTACGCCAAGTATCGACAGTGTGAAAGTAGCAGTGCGAGTGCAGCCTTTTAGTCAGGTTAGTGATGGATGTTACGCTGCCTTGTTGAAAATTTCACTGACTTTGATTTTACTACTTTTTTAATGATAGTTACCAAACTTGTATTTAAGCTGCTTGTCATTTATGGAATATTGAACTTATTTAAATGAACTTGTTAAATGAATAATTTAAAGATCTAAACATAATTCAGCAGTTTTACTCCTTTGCGCAAGTAGCACAATAAACATGGATGAAATATTTGTCAAGTTAATGCTTTTTTAAATCAACGCAATTTGGTGAATATAGATGTGTGGTACCTGTTTTTAATTAATGTACTTTTTTCCCCCTCTGTGAATGTAGATCATAAGCAAACAAATTGCCTGTTCTAAATGAACTTTATATATATTTTAAATGAATGTATGGACTTATGTATAAATGTCTTTATATAGCTTGAATAAAAACACTGCTCATTAAAATGTGTTGCTACAGCATTTTAGGATAGCACATGAATGATATTGTCGGACCTTGTAGCAGCTATGTGTCTGATGGTAACAGCACTGGTCAAACTAAGGTATTTAGTATCGTAGTAAGGTAAACAGTAGACTCAGATCAGGTATAGTTAATTCTGCCTGGATAGATACTGAAGGCTTCCTAGATGTAGACAGAAGCATTTGAGGGGACTATAAAGGCTTAGTAAAATGTCGATAAAGACTTGCTCGACAAAACAATATGTAAAGGCCTGGTCCTGAATAGGCTACCATGGAACAACCTTATATGAGGTCTTCCTGCTTTTACCATGATCAATATTACTCTACATCTTCAGCAGGAATCAGTTCTGTCTGTCCTGTGCCTCTGCATTCATCTGTATTGTAGAGAATAGTTGAACAGCTGGGCACAGCTGTGTAATTATGTAACCAGGTATGTGTATAACTAGGTAAGTGTAGCTGCTATTTAAGGCTTCGAAAGTAGCATGGTTTCTAAGGCAACTGATCAAAAAATACCAAAGAATGAATTTGTGACCAGTATATTAACTGCTTGGGCCCAAGCAGACCTTCAGCAACAATGCAAGTGGTTATTCCTGCTGTCATTTTCACTGACCTCTAATATTGCCAGGATGAGTAACTGCAAGTTTTAAACAGCAAATAAGGATTTGTAGGATTAGGCACTAAACAGTCATGTATTTACAGAACCTTTAGGTTCCCTTTACAAAAAGATTGCATTTTATTCAAGTTTACCACCAAAGTTGACTAGCTTGGACTAGAATGGTCTAAGCAGGGAGTACAGAGGATGGATTCGGGAGATAACTTGCAGGTCCAGTGCTTGCTCTATCCACAGGGGCTGTGTTCTAAGGCCCCCAGTGGACTCCTGAAACCACAGGTAGAACCTAACCCTATATATACACATTTTTTTCCGGTACATACATACCTATGATAGTGTATAAATTAGTCACAGACTCTTGTACTTTGGGGCCATGATAAAGTAACATAGGGGCATAAGCACTGCAGTGCCACCACACTTACCTGGTAACCAAGGTGGTTACTAAGCGACTACATGGATATGCTAGACAAGGATGATTCACGTCCAGGCAGGACAGTGGAGTGGCATGAGATTTTCACACACTTCTTAGACTGGTTTCACAATTTAAAACATACAAGGTAGGCCGGGCGCGGTGGCCCAAGCCTGTAATCCCAGCACTTTGGGAGGCCGAGACGGGCAGATCACGAGGTCGGGAGATCGAGACCATCCTGGCTAACACGGTGAAACCCCGGCTCTACTAAAATACAAAAAACTAGCCGGGCGAGGTGGCGGGCACCTGTAGTCCCAGCTACTCGGGAGGCTGAGGCAGGAGAATGGCGTAAACCCGGGAGGCGGAGCTTGCAGTGAGCTGAGATCCGGCCACTGCACTCCAGCCCCGGCGACAGAGTGAGACTCTGCCTCAAAAAAAAAAAAAAAAAAAAAAAAAAAAAACATACAAGGTATTTCTGGAATTTTCCATTTCATATTTTCAGATTCTGGTTGACTGCTGGTAACAAACCACAGAAAGTGAAACTGCAGACAAGGGGGGACTACTGTAGACAGATCATCCTGCCTAGACAACTGCAATACCTCCTACGTGAACTTGCCACCCCCGATCCATTCTTTACCTAGCAGTCAGAGAAAAATACTAGTATCATGGAGCTCTCTGCTCAAAACCTTTCAGTTTCTTGAAAATAAAGTTTTACAGTTTACGAGGCCTAGGTGACCTGGACATGGCCTAATTTTCTAACTCCATATCTAATGCTTATGTTCATTGTGGGATCAGAGAACCTACTTTATGGCACTTTCATTATAAGAAGCAATATATTGCTGGGTACAGTCGCTCACCTGTAATCCCAGCACTTTGGGAGGCCGAGTTTAAGACCAGCCTGGCCAACATGGTGAAACCCCGTCTCTACCAAAAATACAAAAATTAGCCGGGTGTGGTCACGCACACTTGTAGTCCCAGCTACTTGGGAGGCTGAGACACGAGAATTGCTTTAATCCGGGAGGCGGAGGCTGCAGTGAACCAAGATCACACCACTGCACTCCAGCCTGGGCAACAGAGTGCGACTCTGTTTCAAAAAAAAAAAAAAAAAGGCAATATATTCTCAGACAGCATATTCTCTGGGCCTCAGTTTATCTGTAAAATGGGCTCTTGACACTTCCCAAGATTGCTATCGTAAGTAACAGGAAATACATATATCACAGAGCACAGTGCCTGACAACTATTTCAGCTGCTATGTTTTTCACCATCATCTCTTAAACAACTTTGAGGTAATACAATTCAAAGTAGACAATTCAATGGTTTTAAGTATGTTCAGATATGTGCAGCCATCACCACAGTCAATCTCAGAACATTTCCTCACCTAAGAATTTCTGTACCTTTTGGTTATCCTATTTCCTGTCCCTAAGCAACCACTAAATGTTCCCTGCAGATTTCCCTTCCTGGGTGTTTCCTATGAGTGGAATCATATACAGTCTTTTGTGACTGACTTTCACACAGCGTGATTTCAAGGTCCACCCATGTTGCAACCTATATCAAAATGTCATTCTCTATGGCTGGTGCATATTCAGGATTCTATTTTGTGGATACACACGGTTTTGTTCATCAGCAGAAGGACACTTCAGTTGGTTCTGCCTTTTGCCTGTTAATGACTGGTACACACATTTGTGTACAAGTGTTTATGTGGGCATGCTTTCATTTCTGTTGGTTATATACCTAAGCATTGAATTGCGGAGCCATACGGTAACTATATTTAATCATTTGAGATTTTCCCAGATTGTCCTCTAAAGCAGCTGTACCAACTTACATTCCCAACAGCACTACAAAAGGGTTCCAAATTGTTCACATCCCTGCCAACAACTGTTATCCGACTTTCCAATTACAGTCATCCCAGCTGAGGTGAAGTGGCACGTCGTGGCTATGATTCACATTTCTCTAGTGACTAATGATATCAAGCATGTTTTTAGGGGTATTTATTTGTATATCTTCCTGGAGAAGTATCAATTCAGATTCTTTGCTCATTTTTTAAACTGGATTGTCTTTATTATTGAGCCGATCTTTATAGATTATGAATATGAATCCTTATCAGATACATGATTTGAAAGTTTTCCTCTCATTCCGTGGATTGTATTTTTCACATTATCGGTGTTCTTTGAAGCAGAAACATTTTAAATGTTGGCAATTTTATTGCTTTGCTTAGATGGCATATCTAAGAATGCTTTGTCCAATCCAAGGCCATGAAGATTTATTCCTGTTCTAAGGCTTTTATAGTTTTAGCTCTTACATTTATGCTTTTAATTCGAGATAATTTTGTATATAGTAAGAGTTCAATTTTTTTTTTTTTTTTTTTTAAGAGACAGTCTCACTCTGTCACCAGGCTGGAGGGCAGTGGTATGATCATAGCTCACTGTTCCCTCAAATCCTAGGCTCAGGCACTCCCCGTACTTCAGCCTCCAAAATAGCTAGGGCTATAGGTATGTGCCACTATGCCCAACCTTTTTTTAAAAACAAAAATAGAGATAGGGTCTCACTATGTTGCCAGGCTGGTCTCAAACTCCTAGCCTCAAGTTACCCCCTACCTCAACCTCCCAAAGAGTTGAAATTACAGGCATGAGCCACTGCATCCAGCCAATTTCATTCTCACATAGCTATCCAGTTCTCCCAGTATCATTTCTTAAAAAGGCTCTTCTTTTCCCCATTGGATGGTTCTAGCAGCCTTGTTGAAAATCAGCTGACCATAGATGTCAGGGTTTATTTTTGGACTCAATTCTATTAATTTGTATGTCTGTCCTTGTCATTACCACACTGCCTTCATTACTGTTGGTTGGTATTAAGTTGTGAAATCAGGGAGTGTGAATTCTACTTTTTTCTTCATTTTCAAGATTGTTTTAGCTACTATGGGTCCTTTGCAATCCATATGAATTTTAGAAGCAGCTCATCATGGCCAGGCATGGTGGCTCACGCCTGTAATCCCAGCATTTTGGGAGGCCGAGATGGGTGGATCGCCTGAGGTGAGGAGTTCGAGTTCAGCCTGATCAACACATTGAAACCCCATCTCTGCCGGGCGCGGTGGCTCAAGCCTGTAATCCCAGCACTTTGGGAGGCCGAGACGGGTGGATCACGAGGTCAGGAGATCGAGACCATCCTGGCTAACACGGTGAAACCCCGTCTCTACTAAAAATACAAAAAAAAATTAGCCGGGCGAGGTGGCGGGCGCCTGTGGTCCCAGCTACTCAGGAGGCTGAGGCGGGAGAATGGCGTGAACCCGGGAGGCGGAGGTTGCAGTGAGCTGAGATCCAGCCACTGCACTCCAGCCTGGGCGACAGAGCAAGACTCCGTCTCAAAAAAAAAAAAAAAAAAAAGAAACCCCATCTCTAAGAAAAATACAAAAATTAGCCAGGCATGATGGGGGGTGCCTGTCATCCCAGCTACTCAGGAGCCTGGGGCAGGAGAATTGCCTGAACCCAGGAGGCAGAGGTTGCAGTGAGCTGAGACTGTGCCATTGCACTCCAGCCTGGGTGACAGTGAGACTCTGTCTCCAGAGGAAAAAAAAAAAATTAGCTCAGCATTTTCTACAAAGAAGTCGAGTGGGTTCTCATAGGGATTGCACTGGATCTGTATATTAGTTTGGTGAATACTGCCTTCCAAATGAGCTTAAGTCTTCTGATCCATGAACATAGGATGTTTTTCCAGTCTTTGGTTTCTTAGTTTCTTTCAATAAAGTCATATAGCTGGCTGGGCGTGGTGGCTCACGCCTGTCATCCCAGCACTTTAGGAGGCCGAGGTGGGCGAATCACGAGGTCAGGAGATCGAGACCATCCTGGCTAATACGGTGAAACCCCGTCTCTACTAAAAAGACAAAAAATTAGCTGGGCGGGCCGGGCGCGGTGGCTCAAGCCTGTAATCCCAGCACTTCGGGAGGCCGAGACAGGCGGATCACTAGGTCAGGAGATCGAGACCATCCTGGCTAACACGGTGAAACCCCGTCTCTACTAAAGAATACAAAAAACTAGCCGGGCGACGAGGCGGGCGCCTGTAGTCCCAGCTACTCGGGAGGCTGAGGCAGGAGAATGGCGTAAACCCGGGGGGCAGAGCTGGCAGTGAGCTGAGATCCGGCCACTGCACTCCAGCCTGGGCGGCAGAGCAAGATTGTCTCACAAAAAAAAAAGAAAAGAAAAAAAGTCATACAGCTTTCAGAGTATGGTTTGTACTTCTTTCATTAAATGTATTTCTATTCTTTTATTTATTTTTTATTTATTTTTGAGACAGTTTTTCACTCGTTACCTAGGCTAGAGTGCTGTGGCGCAATCTCAGCTCACTGCAACCTCCGCCTCCCGGATTCAAGCAATTCTCCTGCCTCAGCCTCCCAAGTGGCTGGGATTACAGGCGTCCACCACCACGCCTGGCTAATTTTTTGTATTTTTAGTAGAGATGGAGTTTCACCGTGTTAGCCAGGTTGGTCTTGATTTCCTGACCTCGTGATCTGCCTGCCTTGGCCTCCCAAAGTGCTGGGATTACAGGCATGAGCCACCGCGCCCGGCCTTATATTTTTTTTTATTTTTGTGGGTACCCATAAAAATTAACTCTATGTAACTGCCTTACAGTTAAAGGGAGGCAGAGCCACACCATGCAGAGCCACACGGGGAAGTACCAAGAACAGGCAAAAGAAAGGAGAGAGCAGGACTTAGAGCGTTTGCCGTAGTTTCTGCAGGAAGGAATGGGCAAGGCAGAGGAGACAAGTTTGACAAGTTTAGGATTGGAGAGTATGAATAATTTTGGTGGGCTCTGACCTGTAAGAGTGGTCTTTAGTTGTTTAGTACCTGGCCTTGGGGGTGATTTAAAGCAGGGGAAGTACTGGCTTGGTGTACAGGAGTTAGATAGAGGAGGTAGTAGGCGATATGGGCTTTGATTGGCGTATAGGAGTCAGACAGAGGAGGTAGTTGGGGATGTGGGCTTTGATTCGTGTATAGGAGTTAGATAGAGGAGGTAGTAGGGGATATGGGCTTTGACTGGCGTATAGGAGTTATATAGAGGAGGTAGTTGGGGATATAGGCTTTGATTCGTGTATAGGAGTTAGAGGAGGTAGTTGGGGATGTGGCTTTGACTGGCGTATAGGAGTTAGGATAGAGGAGGTAGTTGGGGGATGTGGTCTTTGATTGGCGTATAGAGTTAGATAGAGGGGTAGGAGGAGGTAGTTGTGGCTGTGGCGCTTTGACTGGCGTATAGGAGTTAGATAGATGAGGTAGGAGGAGGTAGTTGGGGATGTGGGCTGTTGATTCGTGTATAGGAGTTAGATAGAGGAGGTACGTAGGGCGCTATGGGCTTTGACTGGCGTATAGGATTTAGATGAGGAGGTAGTAGGGGTATACGGGCTTTGGTGTATAGGAGTTAGATAGAGGAGGGTAGTTGGGGGATGGTGGGCTTTGATTGGCATATAGGAGTTAGAGGAGGTAGTTGGGGCTGTGGGCGTTGACTGGCGTATAGGAGTTAGATAGAGGAGGTAGTTGGGATATAGGCTTTGATTCGTGTATAGGAGTTAGAGGAGGTAGTTGGGGATGTGGGCTTTGACTGGCGTATAGGAGTTAGATAGAGGAGGTAGTTGGGGATATAGGCTTTGATTCGTGTATAGGAGTTAGAGGAGGTAGTTGGGGATGTGGGCTTTGACTGGCGTATAGGAGTTAGATAGAGGAGGTAGTAGGGGATATGGGCTTTGATTGGCATATAGGAGTTAGAGGAGGTAGTTGGGGATGTGGGCTTTGACTGGCGTATAGGAGTTATATAGAGGAGGTAGTTGGGGATATAGGCTTTGATTCGTGTATAGGAGTTAGAGGAGGTAGTTGGGGATGTGGGCTTTGACTGGCGTATAGGAGTTAGATAGAGGAGGTAGTTGGGGATGTGGGCTTTGATTGGCGTATAGGAGTTAGATAGAGGAGGTAGGAGGAGGTAGTTGTGGATGTGGGCTTTGACTGGCGTATAGGAGTTAGATAGAGGAGGTAGGAGGAGGTAGTTGGGGATGCGGGCTTTGATTCGTGTATAGGAGTTAGATAGAGGAGGTAGTAGGGGATATGGGCTTTGACTGGCGTATAGGAGTTAGATAGAGGAGGTAGTAGGGGATATGGGCTTTGGTGTATAGGAGTTAGATAGAGGAGGTAGTTGGGGATGTGGGCTTTGATTGGCATATAGGAGTTAGAGGAGGTAGTTGGGGATGTGGGCTTTGACTGGCGTATAGGAGTTAGATAGAGGAGGTAGTTGGGGATATAGGCTTTGATTCGTGTATAGGAGTTAGAGGAGGTAGTTGGGGATGTGGGCTTTGACTGGCGTATAGGAGTTAGATAGAGGAGGTAGTAGGGGATATGGGCTTTGATTGGCATATAGGAGTTAGAGGAGGTAGTTGGGGATGTGGGCTTTGACTGGCGTATAGGAGTTATATAGAGGAGGTAGTTGGGGATATAGGCTTTGATTCGTGTATAGGAGTTAGAGGAGGTAGTTGGGGATGTGGGCTTTGACTGGCGTATAGGAGTTAGATAGAGGAGGTAGTTGGGGATGTGGGCTTTGATTGGCGTATAGGAGTTAGATAGAGGAGGTAGGAGGAGGTAGTTGTGGATGTGGGCTTTGACTGGCGTATAGGAGTTAGATAGAGGAGGTAGGAGGAGGTAGTTGGGGATGTGGGCTTTGATTCGTGTATAGGAGTTAGATAGAGGAGGTAGTAGGGGATATGGGCTTTAGTGTATAGGAGCTAGACAGAGGAGGTAGTTAGGGGTGTGACCTTTGATTGGCAGTATAGGAGTTAGACAGAGGAGGTAGTTGGGGATGTGGGCTTTGATTGGTTGGGTTGCACATGAAAGGCAAGTTGTTTGCTATCTCTAGGAATCTGATAGCCCTGGTGAGCTGCAGGACATCAAACCATCATAAAGTATAGATTTCCATAGGATGCCACAGTGAATAGTGCTATGTTTTCCTGAGGAGATATAAGACGTAGCGACTCATAATCATGACATAATCATGACTGGTAATGTGGGGAAGTAAATAAATGTCTCAAAGCTTCTATATATATGTATATATTTTTTTCATACATACAGAGAAAATTTTTAAATACAATTAATACAGTAATTTCCATTGTTGAACCAACTTTGAAGCCCTAGGATAAATTCCATTTGGTCATGGTATGCAATTCTTTCTATATGTTGCTGGATTTAGTTTCATAGTATTTTGTCGACGATTTTTGCATATTCATAAGAGATAATGGTTTGTAATTTTGTTTTTTCTTTTTGAGATGGAGTCTCGCTCTGTCGCCCAGGCTGGAGTGCACTGGTGCAATGTCAGCTCACTGCAAGCTCCGCCTCCCGGGTTCACGCCATTCTCCTGCCTCAGCCTCCCGAGTAGCTGGGACTACAGGCGCCGCCACCACGCCGGGTTAATTTTTTGTATTTTTTTTAGTAGAGACGGGGTTTCACCGTGTTAGCCAGGATGGTCTCGATCTCCTGACCTCGTGATCCGCCCGTCTCAGCCTCCTAAAATGCTGGGATTACAGGCTTGAGCCACCGCGCCCGGCCTGCCCAGCTGTTAAACTTCACTCTTTGCTGGCTGGTTACTGTTTTCAACAATGTCCTGGGGTATAAATTGCTTTACAAATGAATCCCATCAAATTCTGCTTCCTTGGAAGGGAATAGTTTCTAAAACCAGCGTTTGATACTTTTGACCTTCCAACTATCTTATTCTCCAGTTTGTCCCTGCCAGTTAGAGGGCGGACACTTCTACTTGTCTGTGACTCTCTTCTCTGCTGTCTTTCATCCCAACCTCTACCACTCTCGAGGGATCCTTAGGCTTGAACTTCCCCAGTCTGTTACAAATGAAGTCAGTTCCTTTAGGAAGAGATGTTAGGCACCAGGGGTTGTACGGCCTAATTATCGCCTCAGGCAAAATCTCTAAGCCAGGGCTCTGGAATCGGATGTGTGAACAATGGTCAACTGCTCTTCAGATGACACGCCTGCTCTAGGAGCAGAGGACTCCGTGGAGGTGGGGTCCTAGCCTGAGGTCCTCTCAGCTTGTCTCCACTGCTGTTCAACCATCTCAGGACCCAGGGCAGAAGTTGTCAGTACTCCAGGAAGCTCAGCATGCTGCAAGCAAACAGAGCCTCCATTCCTCGCGTGGGAGCTGGGTGTGAAAGGGAGACCCCCAGTTAACCTGACACTTGGCCTCACGAACAGGTAGAGAGAGGCAGAATGAGAAATGCTAATATCTCGATCTTCCTGGGAAGAAAGTCCTCCAGCTGGGATCTGGAGCAGAGACAGAACCCTGTGTTACTGGCTCTAGACGTCTGGAGTGGACTCTCCGCCTTCCTGAGCTGGCAAGGGAAAGGAAAGGAATGATCTTGCTTAAAACACCACAAACTCTTTTCTTACCAAATTTTAGTACATTTTCTTGAATAGATGCTTTTTTTTTTTTTCTTTTTGAGACAGAATCTCACTCTATCACCCAGGCTGGAGTGCCATGGTGCAATCTCAGCTCACTACAGCCTCCACCTCTCAAGTTCACGCGATTCTTATGCCACAGCCTCCTGAGTAGCTGGGATTAGAGGCGTGTGCCACCACACCCAGATAATTTTTGTATTTTTAGTAGAGATGGGATTTCACCATGTTGGCCAGGCTGGTCTCCAACTCCTGACCTCAAGTCATCCGCCCACCTCAGCCTCCCAAAGTGCTGGGATTACAAGTGTGAGCCATTGCACCTGGCCATGAATAGATGTTTCTTCACATGCTGTTTGTCCTTAAGACCATTTCTAGAGGTTTTAAAAGGTGTTTTTTTTTTTCATTTTTTAATTGATAACTTTTCACTAGTTTGACTGAGGAGTTCACCAGTTATGCAGGAAGTCAGTCTCTCCACTACTGTAGTTATTGTTATTAGTATAGTTGGGTGTTAGAGAGCCAGCTCTTCTCAGAAAGTTAGTATGACTGGAGACAGCCTTTCAAAAATTCCAAGGGAGTACAGGAACAACTGCTCGTGGTAACAACTGCTAGAAGTAACACACAGAACAAACTGAGGGGAGGGTAAGTTTCTGGCTTAATTTCTTAGTAGGTATGAAGACTTGCAAAACAATGAACTTGGATAACAAAGAGAAACTGGAATGATTGACTCTGAATTTGTAATTTGACTGTAGAGAGAGAATAATTCTGGGAGCAAATGTGTGATTTCCATGCATTCCAGAACCACCACCACTACACAGGACCCTAAGAATCCAAAGCATGAGAAGACATTTACTTTTGACCTGGCATATTGGTCTCACGATGGATTTCAAAAGGATACGATGGTGTCCTTATTTCAGCTGATCCTAGCAGTAAATTTGCAGGTCAGGTAAGTTGCTTTAAAACACAGCTTCGCTGTCAGTTTTTTGTTGTTTTATTTTTGATGATGTGTTCACAGTGTGAAAGTACAGTAATTTTAGGCAAGCATAAATATATGCTTCCATATGAGAATTTGACTTTAAATTTACTCCTTTTCTATGCTGAACATGAGGTCCAAAAATACAGCTATTGCCTAAGTAATTTTTAGATACTCAAATCAGTTCATTTGCCAACGTACTGACATACCTTGAAAAAAGCATGATATGATAAGCAAAATAAGCAAACTGTATGAGGCACTTAGCATCTGAGAACTTCTGTTTTATTGAGCATTTATCATGTGCCATGCACTGTTCTGCCTTAAAGTTGCTCACAATTTGGTTTGGGAAGAGAGGCAAAAAAAGTGCACTCAGATATTACAGGTTCCGTGATCAGATGTATGGGATACAATGGGGTACGAAGGTGAGGCGGTCATTCAATCTAGACAGGATATTTGATGAATGGTTTAATAAAGGCTATGACGTTTAGGCTGAGTTTTGACAGACAAGGAGAAACAGTCAGGAACAGTTTGGGGAGGAAATGAACACAGCCTCAGTGACCTGTGGGACAATCTAAAACTCTACACGTCACCGGAGTCTCGGAAGAAATGGGGGGGGGGGGGGGCGGTGTGTGCAAGAAATACTTGAGGAATTGATGGCTGAAATATTCCCAAATTTGATGGAAACTATAAACCCACAGGTCTAAGAAGAGCAATGAGTCCTAAGTAGAATCAACATAAGGAAAATCACAGTAAGCCCCATTTTAAGTGATAAAATCTTAGAAACAAGTGAGAAAAGATGGAGGAACAACAGGAATGGCAGCAGGTACATTGTCAGAGCTTTGTGGGCTAGAATACAAGGGAGAGACTTAAGAGTTTGAAAGCAGTTCTCAAGCTTGGGTAGGAGCAGTGGTTCATGTCTGTAATCCCAGCACTTTGAGAGGCCGAGGCAGGTAGATCATTTGAAGTCAGGAGTTCAAGACCAGCCTGGCCAACGTGGTGAAGCCCCATCTCTCCAAAAAATACAAAACAAAACTAGTTGGGCATGGTGGCACATGCCTGTCATCACAGCTACTAGGGAGGCTGAGGCAGGAGAGTTGCTTGAATCCAGGAGATGGAGGTTGCGGTGAGCCAAGATCGCACCACTGCACTCTAGCCTGGGTTACAGAATGAGACTCCACCTCAAAAAAAAGAAAATAAATTCTCAACCTAGAACACTGTGCCCAAGAAATTTTTTTTCTAATTTTGAATCTTTCAGAAAGAGCATTGATCATCGAAGCAAGAATAATAAATTCTGTTGGGATTCAAAACAAATCCAGAAATAAAATATGACAACACCAGAAAAAGGAGACAGGTACCAGAAGTACATTATTTTAAGATTTTGCATTATATAGGAAGTAATATAATATTTGAAAATAAAATATTTTGAAGAAATCTATTGTAGCCCTAGAGCCCAGGGTTTGTTTATTACAAACACAGGGTGATGTTTTATTAACATCAGTTAATAAAAACATTAAAAATCCATCACTAGTAAACATACATAATATGAAAATATTTTTATGAAAAGTAAATTTCTTTTTTTATTATTTATTTTGAGATGGACTCTCACTCTGTCACCCAGGCTAGAGTGCAGAGGCACAATCTCGGCTCACTGCAACCTCTACCTCCCGGGTTCAAGCGATTCTCCTGCCTGAGCCTCCCAAGTAGTTAGAATTACAGGCGTGTGCCACCACACTCAGCTAATTTTTGTATTTTTAGTAGAGACAGGATTTCACCATGTTGGCTGGGCTGGTCTCGAGCTCCCGACCTCAAGTCATCTGCCCACCTCAGCCCCCAAAAGAGCTGGGATTACAGGAGTGAGCCACCGCGCCCGATCTATTTTTATTTTTATTTAGAGATGGGTTCTTGCTCTGTTGCCCAGCCTGGTCTTGAACTTGAACTCCTAAGCTCAAATGATCCTTCTGCCTCTGCCTCCCAAAGTGCTGGGATCTTAAGTGTGAAACACCATGCCAGGCCAGACAATAATACTCGAGCCAACACTGAAGAAAATGGCACTGTTTTCCATGTTTTGAGATCTCTGTAATGTCTGACTCCATGAAACAGCTTGATTCTCTGCCCTGCCTGGAATCTCATCTAAAATCACGTTATCGAGCCTCCGGCAAACCCCACTGCACACGTTACTGCACTCTACACTCATGAGAGGATGAGAATGAAAAAAGCAAACATTAGTCCGATCACAAAAGGAAGTGTCACTTTACAAACACCCTGAAAAGATCTCACAGACACGGGAATGCATCGTGAGAACTGGCGCCCTGGAGCAATCAGTACGAAATAAATAAATAAAACAAGTACAACTAACTAACGAGTCAAGTGCAGGGAAACGGACTGTAAAACATTCTGCGCCTCTCTTACCCTGCCATGTTTGGGATTTAGAAACAGAGGAGACGGGATAAGTAGAATACAAACAGCAAGATAGTAGATTTAATGCCAATAATTTATATCAATGATTAAAAAATACAAATAGTCGGCCGGGCGCGGTGGCTCAAGCCTGTAATCCCAGCACTTTGGGAGGCCGAGACGGGTGGATCACGAGGTCAGGAGATCGAGACCATCCTGGCTAACACGGTGAAACCCCGTCTCTACTAAAATAAAAAAAACTAGCCGGGCGAGGTGGCGGGCGCCTGTAGTCCCAGCTACTCAGGAGGCTGAGGCAGGAGAATGGCGTGAACCCGGGAGGCGGAGCTTGCAGTGAGCTGAGATCCGGCCACTGCACTCCAGCCTGGGCGACAGAGCGAGACTCCGAGACTCCGTCTCAAAAAAAAAAAAAAAAGGGAAAAAAATACAAATAGTCTAAACATTACCAATTAAAAAGCAAAGATCATTAGATAAGATAGAAAAAGCAGGATCCAACTCTGTCTACAAAATGTATGAGTGGGTGGGGGGTGGTTTAAGTGCTTCTGTATCACAGCATTTTTTTAAAAACCTGGTTTTCATATAAAAAAAGAGCAAACACTAAGAAAAAACTAGCAGATACCTTTACCCCTTTACCTCACATTGCATCGGCTTCAGAACAAGAAATATTTCATAATGAGGAAAGAATTCATTAAGGTGTCATAGCCAACCCGAATGGGTATGTATCTAATAACTGAGCTTTAAAGTACACAAAGCCAAAACAGACACAGAAAAATAGACAAATCTACAACTGTATTTAGTGATTTCAACACTCCTATCTCAGTTATTGACAAACAAAACTCTGTAATATTACAGAACAACAGAATAATATCAACCTAATTGACAATTATATCATAAAACATGTCAACCACTTCCCACCCAACCACAGCACACATATTCTTTTGAAGTACACACAGAACATGCACCATGATAGACAGTATTTCAGATCATAAAACTAGTCTCAATAAATGTAAGGGTAAGAGGACTGAAATTGGCTGGGTGTGGTGGTGTGTGCCTATAATCCTAGCACCTCGGGAGGCCAAGACAGGTGGATCACCTGAGCCTGGGAGTTTGAGACCAGCCTGGATAACATGACGAAAAACCATCTCTGCTAAAAATACAAACAATTAGCCGGGCGTGGTGGTGCACAATGGTGGGGTGTGCACCCGTCATCCCAGCTACTTTGGAAGCTGAGGTGGGAGGATCACTCGAGCCTGGAAAGTCAAGGTTGCAGTGAGCTGTGACTGCACCACTGCACTCCAGCCTGGGCAATAAGAATGAGATCCCGTCTCCAAAAAAAAAAAAAAAAAAGACTGAAATCATATGAAGTATGTTTTCTGACCACAGTGGAGTTAAACTAGGAATAAAAATATTTGGGAAATTCACAAGCATTTGGAAAATAACAGACTTCTAAATAATCCATTGGTTAAAGAAAAAACCACTAGGGAAATTAGAAAACATTTTTTTTTAACTGAATGAAAATCAAAACACTACTGACAAGGTTAGAAAAAATAATAATAAAAAAATAAGTTTAAAAAAATCTTTAAAAGACAAAAAAAGGCAACTCAAGACACCTGTCAAATGTGTGGAACAAGCATGGAGTATGCAGTCAGGATAGACAAATATACACACACACAGATACACAGCACATATACACACACACATGTACGTATACACACACAAATACACACACACATACACACAGATACACACACACAGATACACAGATACAAAGATACACAAACATATACACACATATACACACACACATATATACACACATATACATACACACATATACACATACAAATACACACATACACACATATACACATACACATACACAATATACACACATTCACACATATATACACATACACATACATGTATACACACAAATACATACAAGACATACACACATATACATATACAAATACACACACATACATATACATGTATACACACATACACATATATATTTTCATATGTGGGATGCATCCAAATGGAGCTAAGAGGAGGTTTTCTAGCAGTCAAGCTTACATTAGAGAATAATCATCTCAAATTGGCATTGTAATCTCCCAATTAAGAATTTAAAAAGACAGCAAATTAAACATAAAACAAGCAGAAGAAGAAAAAAGATAAAAGTGATAATTAATGAAATTAAAAACAGTAAAATAGAGAAAAAACACTGAAACCTAAAACTGGTTCTTGGAAAACACCAAAAAAATTGATAAGCCAAATACCAAGAGCATAAATGATCCTAGGGAAATTAAAAGAATAAGGAGCGCAGGTGGGTCACAGCTGTAATCCCAGCATTTTGGGAGGCCGAGACTGGAGATTGCTTGAGGCCAGGAGCTTGAGACCAGCCTGGGCAACACAGCAAGATCCCATCTCCCTTTTTAAAAAAGAATGATTAAAAATATTATGAACAACTTAATACCAATACATTCAACATACATTCAACAACAAATGAACACAAACTACTGAAGTTCATGCAAAGAAATAGATGACTCAAGTAGTCCTGTATCTATTAAATAAACTGAATTTGTAATGAAAAACCTCACAAAGAAACTCCAGTCCTAGATATCTTTGCTGGTGAATTCTACCAAAGAAAGAAATTTTTTATAAATGTAGATCATAGTAAACACTTCCCATTTCATTTTATGAAGCCAGTATTACAACAAGAGCAGCCAAAGATATTACAAACACACTACAGACCATTATCTTTCATGAACACAGACACAAAAATTATCAAAGTTTCATCAAACACAATCGAATCATCTGTTAGTTGAGCCTTAATGTATTACTATCACTGTCAATCAAGCCCAATCACTATCAAGCAGGCCCTTTCCTAGGAATGTAGAATTGTTTTCACATTTAAAGTTCATGATATAGAATAGAATATAGGAGAAAAAATATGATCAACTGCAAAAAGAATGACAACATTTAACCCTCAATCAAAATTCTCAACAAACTTGAAATGAGAGGAAGTTTCCTAGAAATAGAACTTGCCTGGAAAGCAGCTTCCATCATGTTTGATGGTGTAACAGGTGTTCTCCATAGGATGGCAGGCAAGCCAAGGGTGTCTGTTCCCATCACTGCTAAACAGCATTCACTACAAGTTCTAGCCAGGGCAAAGACCATTGGTAGGAAATAAAAACTATGCCGATTGAAAAGAAGAAGTAGGCTGGGCAGGTGGCTCACGCCTGTTATCCCAACACTTTGGGAGGCCAAGGCAGGAGGATCACTTCAGGTCAGGAGTTCGAGACCAGCCTGGCCAACATGGTGAAACCCCATCTCTACCAAAAAATACAAACATTAGCTGGGCATGGTTGCACGCACCTGTAATCCCAGCTACTCAGGAGGCTGAGGCAGGAGAATCGCTTGACCTGGGAAAGCAGAGGCTACAGCGATCTGAGATCACACCACTGCACTTCAGCCTGGACAACAGAGTGAGACCCTGTCTCAAAAAAGAAAAGAAAAAGAAGGCTGGGCACGATGGCTCACGCCTGTAATCCCAGCACGTTGGGAGGCCGAGGCAGTTGGATCACCTGAGGTCAGGAGTTCAAG
Organism: Rhinopithecus roxellana; assembly: GCF_007565055.1. Taxonomy (NCBI): domain Eukaryota; kingdom Metazoa; phylum Chordata; class Mammalia; order Primates; family Cercopithecidae; genus Rhinopithecus; species Rhinopithecus roxellana. Next base: position 111,307,273 of record NC_044556.1, on the reverse strand, counting down.
ACCAGCCTGGCCAACATGATAAAACCTGTCTCTACTAAAAATACAAAAAAAAAAAATTAGCTGGGCTTGGTGGTGGGTGCCTGTAATCCCAGCTACTCAGGAGGCTGAGGCAAGAGAATCACTTGAGCCCAGGAGGCAGAGGTTGCAGTGAGCTGAGATCACGTCACCACACTCCAGCCTGGGCGACAAAGGGACACTCCATCTCAAAAAAGAAAAAGAAAAAGAAGTAAAACTCTTTGCAGATGACATGATTCTGTAAAACATCCGCTGAGGCAGAAGGATCACTTGAGGCCAGAAGTCCAAGACTCCAGTGGGCTATAATCGCACCTGTGAATAGCACCTGCACTCCAGCTTGGGCCACAGTGGGCTATAATCGCACCTGTGAATAGCACCTGCACTCCAGCTTGGGCCACAGTGGGCTATAATCGCACCTGTGAATAGCACCTGCACTCCAGCTTGGGCCACAGTGGGCTATAATCGCACCTGTGAATAGCACCTGCACTCCAGCTTGGGACACATAATGAGACCTTATCTCCAAAAAACAAAGTAAAAAATAAAAATCCTCAGTGCTCTACAAAACAAAAAAGCTACTACAGTTAATAAGTGTATTTAGAAAAGTCAATATACAGAAAGGAATAGTATTTCTCTAAACTATAACAGTGATGAACAATTGGAAAATGAAATTTTAAAATATGAACAATAGTATCAAAAACATGAAATACTTTAAGGATAAATTTAGCAAAATATGTGCAAAAACTATACATTGAACACTATAAAACATTACTGAAAAGAAGATTTAAATGAATAAGAAACCAATATTATTCAGAAGCCAAATTGATCAACAAATTCAAAGCAATCCCAATCAAAATCCCAGCAGGCATTTTTGGTAGAAATTGATACACCATTTTTTTTTTTTTTTTTGAGATGGAGTCTCGCTCTGTCACCCAGGCTGGAGTGCAGTGGCACGATCTCAGCTCACTGCAAGCTCCACCTCCTGGGTTCACGCCATTCTCCTGCCTCAGCCTCCTGAGTAGCTGGGACTACAGGTGCCCGTCACCGCGCCCGGCTAGTTTTTTTTTTTTTGTATTTTTTTAGTAGAGACGGGGTTTCACAGTGGTCTCGATCTCCCGACCTCGTGATCCGCCCGCCTTGGCCTCCCAAAGTGCTGGGATTACAGGTGTGAGCCACTGCGCCCGGCCTGATACACCATTTCAATAATTTACATGGAATTGTAAAAAGGACTCAGAATGGCCAAAATTATTTTGAAAGAGAATGAAGTTGGCAAATGTAAACCCCATCACAAAGCTACAGTAATCTAGATAGTGTGGTATTGGTTTTTTAAATTTATTATTTATTTATTTTTGAGAGGGAGTTTCCCTCTTGTCCCCCAGGCTGGAGTGCAATGGCACGATCTCGGCTCACTGCAACTTCAGCCTCGAGGGTTCAAGTGATTCTCCTGCCTCAGCCTCCCGAGTAGCTGGGATTACAGGCATTGCCACCACGCCTGGCTAATTTTTGGATTTTTAGTAGAGATGGGGTTTCCCCATGTTGGCCAGGCTGGTCTTGAGCTCCTGACCTCAGGTGAAGCAGCACCTCAGCCTCCCAAAGTACTGGGTGCAGGTATGAGCCACCACACCCGGCCTGGTATTGGTTTAAAGGTAGACATATGGATCAATGGAACAGAATACAGTGTCCAGAAATAGACCCTCATAGATATCATCAACTGATTCTCTACAAAGGTGCTGTAATGGGTTGAACAGTGACCCCCCAAAATTCATGTCCATCTAGAACTTCAGAATGGGACCCTATGTGCAAACAGGGTCTTGGCAGATGAGGCCATACTGGATTCGAGTGAGCCCTAAGTCCAATCCTCATGAGGAGGAGGAAGTTTGGACACTCGGACACGGGGAACCACATCGCAATGGACACAAAATGGAGCGAAGCAGCAACAAGCGGAGGAGCCCTGAGGACCAGCCGGGAGCCACCAGAAGCCAGGGAGAGGCAAGGGAGGCTTCTCCTCTAGAGGCTTCTGAGGAAGCGTGGCCTTGCCAACACCTGGGGTTTGTTTTGTTTTGTTTTTTGAGACAGAGTCTCCCTCTGTTGCTCAGGCTGGAGTGCAGTGGTGCAATCTCAGCTCACTGCAACCTCCGCCTCCCGGGTCCAAGCGATTCTCCTGCCTCAGAGATTCCAGGCACCCGCCACCACGCCCGGCTAACTTTGTACGTTAGTAGAGATGGGGTTTTGCCATGTGGGCCAGACTGGTTTCGAACTCCTGACCTCAGGTGATCCACACCTCGGCCTCCCAAAGTGCTGGGATTACAGGCATGAGCCACTGCGGCTGGCCTGTATTACTTGTTTCAAGTTTTCAGTCCATAAAAATTAAGCACACACACAAAACGTTTTCCCAAATCTCCCATAGCACTGAGAAAACAAAACAGCAAAACTAGTTACTTTTACTTGGTAGGCAGGTGTTAGGTTTAGCACACAGCTTCCAAGGTAGAATCAACATCTGTTATACAAATATATTTTTCTGGTAAAAGTATGGTCATAGTGTTCTGGGAAACCGCTGGTGAAACTCCACATTTTAAAGTCTAGAGCTCCCCTAACCCTTTTGGTGGAAGAATTTTTATCCCTTTCTCAAATATGACATGAACGTTGGTTATTGTCTATTGTCCTCAGGTAAACCACACTACGTTGGTGTGTGCATTTTCCCCAGAAACATGAAATAAATTATACAAATGTATATATTGTAATAAATGGAATATCTAATGCTTAGTGCTTTACCATTGCTATTAGAGTGTAGGAAAAAATACACGCTTTGAAACAAACAGCCTCAAATAAGAGAACTATTGCAGGCTATGGCCGCAGCCCAGATGGTAAAAGGAGCCAGACCACATCCCCTCTCTTCCAGCAACTGTGGGCACAAACATTTCTATTTTAACTCAAAAAAGGGGTGTGTGTGTGTGTGTGTGTGTTCCAGAACCACTGGAAAAAGTAGAAGAAGAGGAGACGTCACCAGGAGAGGACTAAAATTTGTGTGGCTATACTGTGATGTTATTGTTTGAGTTAACGAATGAAGTAGTTGAAAATGCTTTGACTGGTTTCTGTGCTTTGACATTTTTATCTAATTGCTTAATTTTAAAGACCTGGCCCATGTTTTGGCAAGGCTGTAAAGTCCGCAATTTCATGGCCCACGGGCATTAGCTAGTTCAGGATGTACCTGATGTGATCCATGAACGTAAATGATCAGTGTTTTCCAAGTCGACAAATCCCTTTGTTTTCAGTTTCACTCCACCTGTTCTAAGCCAGCATCTGAGTTATATTTCAAGCAGGTCATATGGTATGAATTGAGGTGGGATTTTTGAAAGCCAGGATGTTTATTTGGATTTAAGGGGACTGAGGAAGTAGGGAAGAGGAACCCTGCCTGCCACTGACTGTGCTGGACATGCCACCTGTCATCTTTCCAGAGAGATGTCTTCCACGACCTTGGCAGGGGAATCCTGGACAGTGCTTGGCAAGGTTATAATGCAACCCTCCTAGCCTACGGCCAAACTGGCTCTGGGAAAAGCTATTCCATGATTGGATTTGGTGCAAACAAGGGTATTATTCCAACTGTGTGTGAAGAGCTCTTTCAAGCAATTGAGAACCAGGGGAGAAATCAAGAACACCAGGTACGTATTCTCGAATCCCTTCTTTAAGGGATTGTATTTTTTCATTCCAAACCCCTTCCCCAAATGGAAGTTCTCAGCATCTCTATTTTAGGATAATGTTTGTTTTTCATACCAAAATGTTTATATGATTACAAAATCATGTTGCAGCTAAATAAGATGTTGGATTTTTCTGGTTATATGGAGGCAAATCCAAGGAAAGTCACTCTGGTGTAGTATTCTAGAGTCAGACATCTTAATTGCTAACACGAACCAGGGATTATTATTGGATATTATTATTTGGTTTATAAAACAAAACCTTAGCCAACTCACGTCTATGGCTGCCTTTACCACCCTCTTCTGCCAAGGCTGTGGCTCTATTCTAGTCTTAATCAATGTGTTTTTAGTGCTGAAGAATATTACTTTGTTTTCAAGTTGTTTTTTACACAGAGCATAGCCTTTTACTTGCTCTAGCACACAAGATCCAAGACCAAATTTTAGATTCACCGAACGTTGGTGATATTTTCAAGATGGAGTGTACCATTAACATAATTAGCTTTAAAACATGACAGGAGAACGTCAACAAATGCCTGTAAGCATAGTTCATGGTTCTGCTTTCCTAAAATGGTAGCACCGTTTAAGCTGGTGTTACGAAAATGCAATACTGCATTATTTTTTATCTTATTTTTCTGATATTAATGGTAACATGTTCAAGTTAGAGAATTTTATATTTATAATATCACCTAACTACCGCTAACATTTCAGTACCTTTCTAATATTTATTCATTTAGATTTATATATTTTGTAGAGATGGGGTCTTGCTATGTTGCCCAGGCTGGTCTCAAACTCCTGACCTCAAGCAATCCCTCCTCCTTGTTCTCCTAAAGCTCTGGGATTACAGACATGAGCCACTGTGCCCAGCCTCTAATTTTTAATTCAAATATTTTCAAAGGAATACAAGTCTAGTTTAAAACCTCAAATAGCCAAGAGAAAGAACAAGTCCACACAAAAACTCGCACATGAATTTTCCATGGCAGTATATTCATAACAGCCACGAAGAGGAAGCAGCCTAATGCCCATGCACTGATGAACAGTTGAATAAAACGTGGTCTATCCTTACAACGGGCAATTCAGCCTTAAAAAGGAATGAAATTCTTTTTTTTTTTTTTTTTTTTGAGACAGAGTCTCGCTCTGTCGCCCAGGCTGGAGTGCAGTGGTGCAATCTGGGCTCACTGCAAGCTCCACCTCCCGGGTTCCCACCATTCTCCTGCCTCAGCCTCCCAAGTAGCTGGGACTACAGGCGCCGCCACCTTGCCCGGCTAGTTTTTTGTATTTTTTAGTAGAGACGGGGTTTCACTGTGTTAGCCAAGATGGTCTCGATCTCCTGACCTCGTGATCCGCCCGTCTCGGCCTCCCAAAGTGCTGGGATTACAGGCTTGAGCCACCGCGCCCGGCCTAGGAATGAAATTCTAACAGATGACAACGTGGACAAACCTGGGACGTGTCATTCTAAGAACAAGAAGCCAGAGACAAAAGACCACACACTGTATGATTCCATTTGAAGGAAATTTCCAGGATAAGAAAGTCTATAGAGATAGAAAAGAAACTGGCAGCTGCCTTGGGCTGGATGTTGTGGGGAGGGGAGAGGAGGGAAGAAGGTAGAGAAAGGGGAGAAACAGTTTTCTTTTGTCAGTAAACAAAATATTCTAAATTTAGATTGTTGACCGTTTCACAGCTCTGTGAGTATACTAAAAACCATTGCATGGAAAGTTGGTGAATTATACGGTATGTGAATTATATCTCAATTAAGCTGTCAAACTTCAAACTGTTCTGAAAGGCTTTGATGGAAACCAGCAGTCTCCTGCCCATCCTTTCCCCTTTCCCGGTATTCTCCAGTTACTTTCTTCAATCTTTTCACTGTTTGCCCTGGTAGCCATCTCCATATTTTAAAATAATGTTGGTTTTTCTCTTCTGCAAAAGCAATTCTGGACACTATCTACTGTCTTCCCACCGTGGCGGAAGAGAATTTAACTCCGACACACCAATGCCCCCAACCACAATACGTTCCTCCCACATACTCCCCAGTCACAGTGCGTGCCCCTCACATACTCCCCAGCCACAGTGCGTGCCCCCCACATACTCCCCAGTCACAGTACCCTCCCCCCACATACTCCCCAGCCACAGTGCGTGCCCCCCACATACTCCCCAGCCACAGTGCGTGCCCCCCACATACTCCCCAGCCACAGTACCTTCCCCCCACATACTCCCCAGCCACAGTAAGTTCCCCCCACATACTCCCCAGCCACACTACGTTCCCCCCACATACTCCCCAGCCACAGTGCGTGCCCCCCACATACTCCCCAGCCACACTACGTTCCCCCCACATACTCCCCAGCCACAGTAAGTTCCCCCCACATACTCCCCAACCACATACTCCCCAACCACAATACGTCCCCCCCCATACTCCCCAGCCACAGTACGTTCCCCCCACATACTCCCCAGCCACAGTACCTTCCCCCCACATACTCCCCAGCCACAGTAAGTTCCCCCCACATACTCCCCAACCACATACTCCCCAACCACAATACGTCCCCCCCCATACTCCCCAGCCACAGTACGTTCCCCCCACATACTCCCCAGCCACAGTACCTTCCCCCCACATACTCCCCAGCCACAGTACCTTCCCCCCACATACTCCCCAGCCACAGTACCTTCCCCCCACATACTCCCCAGCCACAGTACCTTCCCCCCACATACTCCCCAGCCACAGTATCTTCCCCCCACATACTCCCCAGCCACAGTGCCTTCCCCCCACATACTCCCCAGCTACAGTGCGTTCCCCCCACATACTCCCCAGTCACAGTACCCTCCCCCCACATACTCCCCAGCCACAGTGCGTTCCCCCCACATACTCCCCAGCCACAGTGCCTTCCCCCCACATACTCCCCAGCCACACTACGTTCCCCCCACATACTCTGCAGCCACACTACGTTCCCCCACATACTCCCCAGCCACAGTACGTTCCCCCCACATACACCCCAGCCACAGTGCGTTCCCCCCACATACTCCCCAGCCACAGTACCTTCCCCCCACATACTCCCCAGCCACACTACGTTCCCCCCACATACTCCTCAGCCACACTACGTTCCCCCCACATACTCCCCAGCCACAGTACGTTCCCCCCACATACTCCCCAGCCACAGTACCTTCCCCCCACATACTCCCCAGCCACAGTAAGTTCCCCCCACATACTCCCCAACCACATACCCCCCAACCACAATATGTCCCCCCCCATACTCCCCAGCCACAGTACGTTCCCCCCACATACTCCCCAGCCACAGTACGTTCCCCCCACATACTCCCCAGCCACAATACCTTCCCCCCACATACTCCCTAGCCACAGTACGTTCCCCCCACATACTCCCCAGCCACACTACGTTCCCCCCACATACTCCCCAGCCACAGTAAGTTCCCCCCACATACTCCCCAACCACATACTCCCCAACCACATACTCCCCAACCACAATACATCCCCCCCATACTCCCCAGCCACAGTACGTTCCCCCCACATACTCCCCAGCCACAGTACCTTCCCCCCACATACTCCCCAGCCACAGTAAGTTCCCCCCACATACTCCCCAACCACAATACATCCCCCCCATACTCCCCAGCCACAGTACGTTCCCCCCACATACTCCCCAGCCACAGTACCTTCCCCCCACATACTCCCCAGCCACAGTAAGTTCCCCCCACATACTCCCCAACCACATACTCCCCAACCACAATACGTCCCCCCCCATACTCCCCAGCCACAGTACGTTCCCCCCCATACTCCCCAGCCACAGTACCTTCCCCCCCCATACTCCCCAGCCACAGTACCTTCCCCCCCCATACTCCCCAGCCACAGTACCTTCCCCCCACATACTCCCCAGCCACAGTAACTTCCCCCCACATACTCCCCAGCCACAGTACCTTCCCCCCACATACTCCCCAGCCACAGTACCTTCCCCCCACATACTCCCCAGCCACAGTGCGTGCCCCCCACATACTCCCCAGCCACAGTACCTTCCCCCCACATACTCCCCAGCCACAGTAAGTTCCCCCCACATACTCCCCAGCCACAGTGCCTTCCCCCCACATACTCCCCAGCCACAGTAAGTTCCCCCCACATACTCCCCAGCCACAGTGCCTTCCCCCCACATACTCCCCAGCCACAGTAAGTTCCCCCCACATACTCCCCAACCACATACTCCCCAACCACAATATGTCCCCCCCCATACTCCCCAGCCACAGTACGCTCCCCCCACATACTCCCCAACTACAATATGTCCCCCCGCCATACTCCTTACATTTAGGACAATGCTTATTACAACATTTGGTTAAATCAATAATTGTTAACATCTTATTATTTTTTCTTAACAGTTTCTGCCTCAGAATTTAATTATGAACATTTTAACTGCACAAGTATTGCTCACTGCTGCACCAAATGCCGCATACATCCTTTCCACATTTTATGTTTCTTGGAATTTTTAATTGCCATTTTAATTATGTTTTTTTTATATAAATCTAAGTGCTCCAAATCACTGTCACATACCTATTGACAATCTTTTCCATACACTCAAACGTACTGGTACCATGATATTTGGGGTCTCCTTCAGCAGGAGTCCTCAGTTCTCCTGTTACAATTGTATTAACTGTATCAGCACAATTTGGAGCACTGTTGCTGCCGGGCTACTCCACACTGTCATTCTGGAACTCCACTTCAACCTTCACCTTCGTTGGCCCCCCGACTCCTGGACCCAACGTATTCTTCTTTTTTGATTTGCTCTCTTTTTGCTGCAATTGCCTCAGAAATGGTGCATCCAGAGCACATTTTTCTTTTCATCCTTTGCACAACTGAAAATATCTTTTCCTACCTCCACACTTGATTGACATGTACCTGGAATAGAATTCTCTGAGAACATTGAAGGCCTCCGTTATATTTTAAGTTCCAGTGTTGCAGCTGAGAAGTCGGCTACCATTCTGATCCCATTCTTTGTATGCAACCATTTTTGACGGTCAGTTTATCTCTCGCAGCCTTCAGGGTCTTCTCATTATCCTTGATGTTCTGACATCTTAATGAGTCTTTTTTCATTGATCACGCTGGAAACTTGGTGGACCTTTTTCAATTTGGAGATTCCTGTCCTTCAGTTCTGGAAAACCTTCCTTACATTATTTCTTATTTTATCTCCTGTATTTCTTGTTTTCCCTTTCTGAAATTCCTACTAATTGGATTTTGGGCCTCTTGTACTAATGTTGTAATTTTATTATCTTTTACAACCTATCTTCTATTTCTTGGTTTTTTTTTTTTTTTTTTTTTTTTTTTTTTTTTTTTTGAGACGGAGTCTCGCTCTGTCGCCCAGGCTGGAGTGCTGTGGCCGAATCTCAGCTCACTGCAAGCTCCGCCTCCCGGGTTCACGCCATTCTCCTGGCTCAGCCTCCCGAGTAGCTGGGACTACAGGCGCCGCCACCTCGCCCGGCTAGTTTTTTGTATTTTTTAGTAGAGACGGGGTTTCACCGTGTTAGCCAGGATGGTCTCGATCTCCTGACCTCGTGATCCGCCCGTCTCGGCCTCCCAAAGTGCTGGGATTACAGGCTTGAGCCACCGCGCCTGGCCGGTCTTTTCTTTTTTAAAAGAGATGGAGTCTCACTCTGTTGCCCAGGCTTGTCTTGAACTCCTGGGCTCAAGGGATCCTCCTGGCATCAGTCTCTCAAATAGCTGGAATTCCAAGTGTGAGCCACCACTGGTTTTTTATTCTGCATTCTAGAAGATTCCCTTAATGTTATTATAACTCTCCTGCATTTTTATTTTGGCTGTCATTCATAAATTTAATTTACAAACACTTTCTTTTATTCTCTGGTTGTTCTTTTAAATAAAATCCTCTTTTTTTCCATGGGTATAATTCTTTCTTTGAGGCTATTACTTCTACGGCTTTAAAAAATATTTCTAAGCTGAGCATGGTGACTCATGCGTGTAATCCCAGCACTTTAAGAGGACGAGGGGGGCATATCACTTGAGGCCAGGAGTTCAAGACCAGCCAGAGCAAGATGGCAAAATCCCACCTCTATTAAAAATACAAAAGTTGGCTAGGCGTGGTGGCATGATCCTATAGCCCCAGCTACTCAGGAGGCTAAGGCAGGAGAATTGCTTGAGCCCAACGGTTGAGGCTATAGGGAGCTGAGATCATACCACTACATTTCCAGCCTGGGTGACAGCAGAACCTTGTCTTAAAAAAAAAAAAAAAAAAAAAAAAAAAAGGTGGGCGCCTGTAATCCCAGCTACTTGGGAGACTGAGGCAGGAGAATCGCTTGAATCTGGGAGGCAGAGGTTGCAGTGAGCCAAGATTGCGCCACTGCACTCTAGCCTGGGTGACAGTGCGAGACTCTGCCTCAAAAAAAAAAAAAGAAAAGAAAGAAAAAAACTGCCTTTTACTCTCTCAGTCTGTTTTCTGAGTTCCTTCTTTCTACTTGTTTGTTTTGACCCCTCTCTCTCATATTGCAGGCTTTCTCTGTCTGCTAATCCTTGGCCCTTTGTTCATTTTTAAACATGAGACACCCTTACATGGATACATTACATATGGAAAATAAAAATAAAAAACATGAGACACACGGAAGCTAACAGAAAGCTTTGTGGCTGCAAGGCCTGACTAGCAAGACTTACTGTGGGGTGACTAACAGACAAGCCAGCTTTTTCTTGGGGGAGGTGGGAAAATGCCAGTACTTGAGGCCTTTGCTCTAGACTGGAGCCATTCAGAGTCCCCCAATCCTGCTTAAGAGGTGCGAGGTTGGCTAGCAGGAGTCCGAGAGCATGGGCGGGTGGAGACCAGTCTCTCCACGTGTTCAGGTTGGGGTGTGAACATGAAAGAACAGCCTTTCTCTGTCCCCAGTCGAGACCAAAACACATATTACTACTGTTTTGTATCTTTTTGTTGTTGTTGTTTTTATTTTTGTGAGATGGAGCCTCACTCTGTGGCCCAGACTGGAGTGCAGTGCTGCGATCTCAGCTCATTGCAACCTCCGCCTCCCAGGTTCAAGTGACTCTCCTGCCTCAGCCTCCTGAGCAGCTGGGACTACAAGCACCCGCCACCACGCCTGGCTAATTTTTGTGTTTTTAGTGGAGATGGGGTTTCACCATGTTGGCCAGGCTGGTCCCGAACTTCTGACCTCAAGTGATCCGCCTGCCTCGGCCTCCCAAAGTCCTGGGATTACAGGCGTGAGCCACCGCGTCCAGCCTATATCTGTTTTTAATTATAGTAAGAACTCCCCCATATCATTACTTGAGAACCTCAGATTGCACATTGAAACAGAGCTTTGCTTTATTTAGCATCAGCTTTTTCCCGTTGTTGAACATTTATGTTGTTTCCCTATCACTTCTCTGCCCCCAAAATAACTGTTTCAAGAGAATATTTACTTTGTGTGCTCTTCTCCATACAGGTTACGTTCATATGCTGGAAATTTACAATGAACAGGTAATAGAGATGTTCCTGGCATGCAAATCTGGGTGACTGCAGCTCAGCAAACCTGTGGGACTCACGGTCACCTGTCCTGCCCGTAAACTCTGGCCTGGCCTCAACCGCCCAGCCCCACCTACCTCTCCAACTTCACCAGCGTCCCCTTCTCTTCACACATGGAACTGTTCCTCCTTTCCAGAGCATGTTTTCCCTTCTCGCATCTATCCTTTCTCTGCCTGGAGCACCGTTTCGCTTTCTCTGTCCTTAAACCACTAAACTTAAAGATCCAGCTCAAGGTCAGCACCTTGCTGTCTGAGGCAGGTAGCTTCAGCCGGCATGACACTGCACGAGGACTGGCAAACTGTACCCGCCGAGGGCCAGGTAGTCAATAGCTCAGGCTTTGGGGGCCACGCTGTCCCTGCTGCAGGCACTCAACTCTGCTGTCATAGTTCAACAGAAGCCGTAGACGAGACGGGAGAAGGCGCAACTGACTGTGTATCAATGAAACTTTACTTATAGACACTAAATTTGAATGTTACATCATTTTCATATGTCACAAAATAGTATTTTTGTTTCAGCCATTTAAAAACGTGATAAACACTCAGAGCTCAAGGGTCAAAAGCAGGCGGCGGGTGGGCTGCATTCGGCTCACAGGCTGTGGTGCGCCAGCTCCTGCAGAGTCGGAAGAGGATGGTTTCAAAGCCCAACTCTCCTGTGTACCAGCTGTGTGACTTTGGAAACTCGTTTTATCTCAGAGCTCAGTCTGCATTTTCATAAGGAGAATTTAGAATAAGACACTACATCTGAAGATGTACTAAATTTTTAAATGTCTAACACAGTGCCTATCCAAAGCTAGATCTTCAGCATTTTTTTCATTCTACCCTTTCCCCTTGCACTTATTACGCTGTACTGTAAAATTTTATTTACATAGTTGTGATTTCCAAATAATGATTTCCTTTTGAATACTTCCTCATCTGCAGGACTTATGCAATATTTAGTCTAGAATAGCTGCTTCCTAGATGCTTGCTGAATGGATAGACAAATGTACCTAGAATTGTAGGTTTCTTACGGTCAGAGGCCATATGCTAATAGTTTTAGTGGAACCCCAGAAACTACCTAAACCCTGGACCTTACTCCCTTTACTACTGGGTTCTTATGGGGAAGAATGGGGGGAGGAGGACATCTTACCATGGTCCCCCTACTGACAGCCACTCATGATGATAATCTCTCTGGAATTCTGTTCCTTATCTCCAAGTAAGAGAATCGGGGCCGGGCGCGATGGCTCACGCCTGTAATCCCAGCACTTTGGGAGGCTGAGACAGGCTGATCATGAGGTCAGGAGATCGAGACCATCCTGGCTAACATGGCAAAACCCTGTCTCTACTAAAAAATACCAAAAATTAGCCGGGCATGGTGGCAGGTGCCTGTAGTCCCAGGAAGCTACTCAGGAGGCTGAGGCAGGAGAATGGCGTGAATCTGGGAGGCGGAGCTTGCAGTGAGCCGAGATCGCGCCACTGTATTCCACCCTGGGTGACAGAGCAAGACTCCGTCTCAAAAACACAACAAAAAAAGCAGAGAATTGGGCATCCTAAATTTCACTCTTGTGCGTGTGAAGAGACCACCAAACAGGCTTTGTGTGGGCAACAAGGCTGTTTATTTCACCTGGGTGCAGGCAGGCTGAGTCCGAAAAGAGTCAGCGAAGGGAGATAAGGGTGGGGCCGCTTTGTAGGATTTGGGTGGGTAGTAGAAAGTTACAGTCAAAGGGGGTTGTTCTCTGGCTGGCAGGAGTGGGGGTCACAAGGTGCTCAGTGGGGGAGCTTTTGAGCCAGGATGAGCCAGGAGAAGGAATTTCACAAGGTGGTGTCACCAGTTGAGGCAGGAACAGGCCATTTTCACTGCTTTTGTGGTTCTTTAGTTACTTCAGGCCATCTGGATGGATACGTGCAGGTCACAGGGGATATGATGGCTTAGCTTGGGCTCAGAGGCCTGACACTAAGATCCTTTTCAAGCCTCGTTTTTCTGTCAGTTCTTTCAGCAGTCAATTAAATAAGGTCTGTTAAATATCCTTAATGTTTTAGACAGAATGCTAGACTCTGAGGATGAATAAAACCTAAGACATGAATCCCGCCCTGGAGCAGCTTAGTGGAGGACCCAACACGCACTGCAGCAAGTAACACATGCTATGTGTGCACAGGAGCGGCAGCCAGGCGGAGGCTTGGAAGCTGGGGTGGAGCTCACACCACCACGGCTGTTCCCTGCCGTCCGCAGAGGAGTGAGGCTGGGCCTTGAAAGAGGGTTATGAGTTTGGTGAGGCAGAGAAGTGAGGGTGCAAGGTGCAAATAGAAACAGCGGCACTTCCAGCAGCAGGATGGGTATTTTAAATCCATTAACACATGAAAGTTAGCATTTACGGGTCGGGCAAGTACCCTGTGTGGTGGGAGTGGGTATGAGGCTGCCGAGGGTAGGGGAAGCACCCGGGGATGACGCCAAAGATTGTTGCCAAGAAGGAAAGTCCTTCAACGAGCAGGCAACGGAGAACCAAGCAAGGCTTCCAAACAGGGGAGTAAAATAATCAGATCAGGGTTTTAGGTATTTCTCCAGCGGCAGAGTGAAGCCGGACTTGAAGAGTGCCAGACAGAGCAGAGCAGGAGTTAGGAGGCTCTCAATGGCCCAGGTCAGGGACAAGGTCGTGGTGATCTTTTCTTCTCTTTCTTTCCTTTTTGAAACAAGGTCTCGGCTGGGCGCGGTGGCTCAAGCCTGTAATCCCAGCACTTTGGGAGGCCGAGACGGGCGGATCACGAGGTCAGGAGATCGAGACCAACCTAGCTAACACGGTGAAACCCCGTCTCTACTAAAAAATACAAAAAAAAAACTAGCCGGGCGAGGTGGCGGGCGCCTGTAGTCCCAGCTACTCGGGAGGCTGAGGCAGGAGAATGGCGTGAACCCGGGAGGCGGAGCTTGCAGTGAGCTGAGATCCGGCCACTGCACTCCAGCCTGGGCGACAGAGCAAGACTCCGTCTCAAAAAAAAAAAAAAAAAAAAAGAAACAAGGTCTCTGTTGCCCAGGCTGGAGTACAGTGGCACGATCATAACTCACTGTAACCTTAAACTCCTGGGCTCGAGTGATCCTCCTACCTCAGCCTCCAAGTAGCTGGAGCTACAGGCGCACATTACCATGCCCAGCTAATTAAAAAAAAAAATTGTGGAGACAGGGTGTCACTGTGTTGCCCAGGCTGGTCTCGAACTCCTGGCCTCAGGTAATCTTCCTGCCTCAGCCTCCCAAAGGATTACAGGCAGGAGCCACCGCACCCGGCCCATCGTCGCTCTTGATCTCCAGGTATAACTTGAGGGTCCTGATGCCAGCATCTGTCCCTGTCAGTCCCTGTACTTCCATTCCATCCAGATAAACTTACTTGCCTTTTTTCTGATAAGCCTTATTCAGTCACATCTTCAGTCTGAGATGCCACTTCCTATCGTTTATCACAGGGGAAAGTATAGAAAGGCTTCCTAGCTAAGGCAGAAGTTGTCCCCATTTTGATGTTTTATCTCCAGCACCTTATGTCTGTCATCCTAATTTGGCTTCCCCCAAACTTCAATCTGCCATCTTGCCTGGACTCTAGGACTTAAAGCCACAGACGTTCGAGCTCGGGGAGAGCTTAGAGATCATTTAATCTGTCCTTCTAGAAGGAGAACACTGGTAATGTCAGAGACTTTCCAAAGGTCTCACATGTTGGAGGCAGAACCAGGACTAAGAAGCCAGGTCTGATTCTCAGTCCGGGTTGCTCTGCACCATGTAACACAGGCTGCTCCGGCTCGACTGGGACACAGCATGACTCTACTTTGCCTTCTCAGCAGTGGCTTTTTTGAGAGCAAGGGGACATGGGAATTTCCCTAAGGCCCTGGTGTAAGCATCATCACACAAACCTCCCATAATAAAATCCAAAGAATTACCCAGATTTTCTGGTTTGGTTAGGCTGTTGCAAATACTGGGGTTTTGTTTGTTTGTTTTTTTTGAGATGGAGTCTCTTCTGTCACCCAGGCTGGAGTGCAATGGTGTGTTCTCAGCTCACTACAGTCTCTGCCTCCCGGGTTCAAGTGATTCTCCTGCCGCAGCCTCCTGAGTAGCTGGGACTACAGGTGCCCGCCAACATGCCCGGCTAATTTGTTTTGTATTTTTAGTGGAGACGAGGTTTCACCATCTTGGCCAGACCGGTCTTGAACTCCTGACCTCAAATGATCCACCAGCCTCAGCCTCCCAAAGTGCTGGGATTATAGGCGTGAGCCACCATGACTGGCCACAAATACTGTTGAGACTGAGTAAGTTTCCCTTGGAGGCAGAGGTCTCAGGGTAGTGGTATCTGTTGTGCCATGACTTAACCTAGGCAGAACGTGTCTTCTACATATATTAGGTACTTTGAACATTACTAACTTCCAATTATTTTTATTATTTATCACTGTTCTTAGTAAAGTAAAACTTCATTACTTTGTAATACAGAATTTAGAAAGAGGCTATGGTGGTTTATTTTTATATTATCTGCAAAGGAGTTGCTAATGAAATAGAGTTAATGAGATTGCTAGGAGAATATTTGTGTTAATAAGAGAACAATGTGTTCAAGTGCAAAAACTTCAGAAGCACCTATTTATAGACAGACCGCTGTGGACACCTACTCACATACCTCATCATGCTGCAAAGGCAGCTTCCCCAGCCCCCAGGAGCAGTGAACTAAGTGTCAGGTGTGAGCCCAGCTCCAGTTGCACTGTGCATGCAATGCTCATCACGCGTGCTCTGTGTCAGGAACTGTGAGGATCCACTGGTAAAAAGACACCCACCCTTAGGGAACTCAGTGTGGCTGGAGTGGTCTAGGTATATACCTGACAACAATAAAACTGTATTTCTAAAAGAATTTTTTTTTAACTTAAAAAGAAAAGCTGGCCACGCGCGGTGGCTCACACCTGTAAATCCAGCACTTTGGGAAGCAGAGGCAGGCAGATCACCTGAGGTCAGGAGTTTGATACCAGCCTGGCCCACATGGTAAAACCCTGTCTCTACTAAAAATACAAAAAGTAGCCAGGCATGATGGCGCATGCCTATAACCTGAGCTACTTGGGAGGCTGAGGCAGGAGAATCGCTTGAACTGGGGAAGGCGGAGGTTGTGGTGAGCTGAGATCACGCCATTGCACTCCAGCCTGGGCAACTAAAGCAAAACTCTGTCTCCAGTGTTGGGGGACGGGGGAAGCATGCTTCTGACTTCACTAATTACAGCAGTCTTCCTATCCTTTTGCTTGCAATTTCCCTATTTCTTACTTTGCTAAATTATGAAATACCTACAAAAATGTATCCATTCATCCAATAACTATTATTGAGCATCTATACAGGCAGAGATGCAGAAGTGAAGTAAACAACAACCCCTGCCTTCCTGAAGTTTACATTATTTGTTCTATTTTCTTTTTTTTTCTTTTTTTTTTTTTTGGAGACAGAGTTTCGCTCTGTCGCCCAGGCTGGAGTGCAGTGGCCGGATCTCAGCTCACTGCAAGCTCCGCCTCCCAGGTTTATGCCATTCTCCTGCCTCAGCCTCCCGAGTAGCTGGGACTACAGGCGCCGCCACCTCGCCCGGCTAGTTTTTTGTATTTTTTAGTAGAGACGGGGTTTCACCGTGTTAGCCAGGACGGTCTCGATCTCCTGACCTCGTGATCCGCCCATCTGGGCCTCCCAAAGTGCTGGGATTACAGGCTTAAGCCACCGCGCCCGGCTATTTGTTCTATTTTCTATAGATAAGAGATTTACTGTCCAGAACCAAAAAACCTGGTGGGCTCAGAGTAAGGGAAGATCAACAGCTGGGCTTTTACGTGGAAGGCCTGAAGTCGGTGCCCTGTCAGAACTATGCCCAAATTGAAAGGCTGATGGAACAAGGAACAAAAATAAGGACCACGGCTTCAACCAACATGAATGCCAGCAGCAGCCGGTCCCACCTGGTCATCACCATCCAGTTCAAGCAGGTGAGAGCCGAGTGACACCACTGTCCCGATCTCCAGAAAAGGCCGCTCTGGGCGGAAGGCTTCCCCGTGCGGAAGGCTCCCCCTGGCATAATGGATTGGTGGGTATTATAGGATCCTGCAGATTTGACCTATGGATGAAGGTGGCTCTTCTAACCACAGCATATAGAGCCAGAAACAGGAAAAGGGGACATGTGTGCCCTTTTCCTGCCTGCCTCCCACCTCAATGGTCACACCCCACCCAGCCTAAGTGAGCCTATCAGAGCCCCAAAGGGCCCCGTAGGACTAAGAGCTGTTTTCCCTCAAGTACATTCCAGGGCTTGGAGGAATAAGCTTTGACCCCAGTTTGATCAAGGAGCAAATTGTGAAGGTATGAGTGTCTCCATGGTTTATCCTGGAGAACTGTATCAGCAGCACATCTGTTCATTACCACCGTGAGACCAGCATTCAGACCCACAGCCTGAGGACTGCCAGATACTGAAGTACCCTTTCCATGCGTGGATGCATCAAGTTTTTTGTTTTTGTTTTTTTTTTTTTGAAAGGGAGTTTTGCTCTTGTTGCCCAGGCTGAAGTGCAATGGCACGATCTCGGCTCACTGCAACCTCCACCTCCCGGGTTCAAGCGATTCTCCTGCCTCAGCCTCCCAAGTAGCTGGGATTACTGGCGTGCACCATCATGCCTGGCTAATTTTGTATTTTTAGTAGAGACAGGGTTTCTCCATGTTTGTCAGGCTGGTCTTGAACTCCCGACCTCAGGTGACCCACCCACCTCGGCCTCCCAAAATGCTGGGATTACAGGCATGAGCCACCTTGCCCAGCCGCACCAAGTAAGTTCTTAGGAACCAAGCAGTGCGTGTAGCATTCCACTAACTAGAACCTTAGATCAACTAGAGCCCACTTTGATCCTCCACACCAGTACCTCGGGGGACATCAGAGAGTGACCTCTACAGTGCCACCAATTTGATCTAGAAATGGCTATTCACAAATCCTGGGTCAACGTTACATGTAGCTATGATCCTACCACCTCTGTCCCCTAAGTCATAGTACCAGTAATAGAACAGTAATCAATGAAAAGAATCCCGTTCTATGCAGGAATAAGGGGAAAACACGGTACTGTGTTCAAGTCTGGACGCCTCTGTTCACCAGCTCTAAGCCTTTGGGAAATAACCTCTGAGCCTCAGTTTCCTCTTCTGTAAGATGAGACAAGACGCTCTCCTTGCAGTAACGTCAGGAAGCTTGAATAAGATATTGCATTTTAAGGAACTTTGTAAACTTTTAAGTACTATTCACTTGATTTCATAATGTTAGTAAAATTCACCAACTTTATATATGGTTTGCCCTGATATTTTTTTAACTTGGTATTTTAGGGGCAAATGAAGAAATCAGCTAGGAAAAAAGGAGTGAAGAGAGTTAGCACTATACTCCGTATATTGGGGTCAGTAGTGATATTAACACCTGATATTGTATGCCAGGCATGTGCTAGAACCATCACCTCTATGATCTTTAACCCCCATAACATCTCAGGAATGTGTTCCTATCACTGGCTTACCACTGTGAAAGTTGAAACTCTGAAAAGGTAAGTCGTTTGCACAAAGTCACGGAGCCTGCAAAGGAATCTGTAGGATCCTGAAGTACATGTTCTTTCCACATGACCACACAGTCCTGAAGAGCTACTTATTTTGCAGATTTCACAGTGTTTTATATTTTAAGAATTTATTGATCATAGAAATAATGGAGCACTAATCGGTATCTAGTGTTTTACTGGAAAGGAGATTTACAGAATGGGAAGAGGAGACTGAGATATTTTATTGTAAAATGTTATTGTAGGGAATGGCATTTTATGTTGCAGATTTTGTTTTTTCAGTCTGAAATACAATGAAAACAACCACTTAAGGCCAGGCGTGGTGGCTCACGCCTGCAATTCCAGCACTTTGGGAGGCTGAGGTGGGTGGATTGCTTGAGTCAGGAGTTTGAGACCAGCCTGTACAATATGGTGAAACCCCATCTGTACTAAGGATACGAAAATTAGCCAGCTGTGGTGGCAGGTGCCTGTAGTCTCAGCTACTCAGGAGGCTGAGGCAGGAGAATCACTTGAAACTGGGAGGTGGAGGTTGCAGTTAGCCAAGATCATGCCACTGCACTCCAGCCTGGGAGACTGGGAGACAGAGCAAGACTGTTTCAAAAAAAAAAAAAAAGACCACTTAACATGTCAAGGGGAGTGCCTGCCCAGGCAGCCTGCCACCTCCCTAATACTGTGGCATGACCTGTGACGCTTTTCTCCAGGTTTTCCTAGACAGAGACCTCACCAAACAATCCAGTATTAATTTGGTGGACCTGGCAGGAAGTGAGAGGCAGAAATCTTCAGGATCTGAAGGAGACAGACTGAGGGAAGGATCACACGTTAAGTTTAACCAGTTTGGGAAATGTTATCAGGTAAATCATCAGTGGACTGCTATTTGTGTTATAAAAACGACCTCAGGTATGAAAAACTGGATTAATGATAACCCCTGGTGCATGATCCGCTGGTGTCACTGGCTCATGCCTGGGTTGCCTCCATATTTTATTTTAAACCAATTACTTTATTTTTAAATAGAGTAACACTAATACAACTGCCATCCAACCCAAGAATTGTTGGTGTTCCTCTCCTATGCTCCCCTTGGAGGTAACCATCATCTTGAATTTCATGTTCTCTCCCCGCTCAGCTCCCTCCTTCCTGGTTTTATCACATGTGAATATTATTGTTTAGTAACTCTCATTTCTGAACTTTATGAAAACGATGAAATTCCGTTTTGTCTTCTGGAACTTTAAAAACTTTTCTCATTAAGGCATAAACTACAGTAAAGTACATAAATCCTACGCGTTCAGCACGTAAGTTTTTATAGATGTATATACCTCCGTAATTATCATCCAGATCAGAGTATAACACATTTCCAAAACCCACACAGCTCTTCATACTCCCTCCCGGTTGACACTCCCACCAGAAGAGATGGACCTTTGTCATTGTAGATTAGATTTGCCTAATTGTAGTGATTTTCGTATAAATGCAATCATCTTTATGAGGTCACCGGCTTACCCATCTGGCTTCTTTCACCAAGGATTGTGTCTATCATATTAATCAAAGTTGTTTCATGTACCAGTTATTATTTTCATTGTTATGCACTATCTCAATGTGTGAATATCTCATAATTTATTTATCCATTCTCCAACTGAGGAGCATTTAGCTTATTTCCAGGTTTGGGATGTTATAAAGTTGCTGTGAATGTTTTTATACGTGTATTTTGGGGAAAATAGTCACTCATTTCTCTTGGGTATGTAGGCAGGAGTAGGACTGCGAGGACTTGCTTTTAGACTCAACGGTATTAACAATATCTGTCCACATGATGCTGTACCTAGAGTGAGTTTTCCATTCTTTCACTGAACATTGTCTATGAGATTCTTCCACGTTGTTACATGGAGCAATCATTGTTTTTCATTGTTGCATAGGATTCCGCTGTGGGAATATGCCACAATTTATTCATTCTCTTGACTGGCATTTTGATTGTCCCCAGTTTGTTTTTTGCTATTATAAGTAGTGCTATTATGAACATTCCTGTGCAAATCATTGGGTATTAACACAATCATGCATCGTTTAACAATGGGGATATCCGCCTGGCATGGTGGCTCATGCCTATAATCCCAGCACTTTGGGAGGCCAAGGCGGGCAGATCACCTGAGGTCAGGAGTTCAAGACCAGCCTGACCAACATGGAGAAACCCTGTCTCTACTAAAAATACAAAATTAGTTGGGCATGGTGGTACATGCCTATAATCCCAGCTACTTGGGAGGCTGAAGCAGGAGAATCACTTGAACCCGGAAGGTGGAGGTTGCAGTGAGCCGAGATGGCACCATTGTACTCCAGCCTGGGTGACAAGAGTGAAACACAGTGTCAAAACAAAACAAAACAAAAAAATGCAACAACAACAACAAAAAAATGGCAATATGGAGGCCAAGGTGGGTGGATCACTTGAGCCAAGGAAGTTGAGACCACCATGGGTAACATGGCAAAACCCCATCTCAAAAAAATTTTTTAAATTAGCCAGACGTGGTGGTGCCTGCCTGTAATCCCAGTTACTCAGGAGGCTGAGGTGGGAGGATCACTTGAGTCCAGGAGGCAGAGGTTGCAGTGAGCTCTGATTACGCCACTGCACTCCAGGCTGGGTGACACAGTGAGGCCCTGGCTCAAAACAAAACTAACAAAAATCCAATGGGGATATGTTCTCAGAAATGCATCAGTAGGCGATTTTGTCGTGTAAACATCATAGAGTGTAATTACACAAACCTCGATGGCGTTGCCTGCAAAGCACCAGGCTATTTGTTATAAAAGATTGCTCCCAGCTGTGCTTATACGGCAGTACAGCATGTAACTGGGCTGAATATCGCAGGCAACTGTAACATAACAGTAAGTACTTGTGTATCTAAACATAGAAAAGATACAGTAAAAATATGGTGGTTTCATCACTGCTGTGTGTACAGTCTGTGATTGACCACCCCGTGGTTATGGAGTGTATGACTGTATTAAAGTTTGCGTATAGACAAATAACCGAAATTGTTGGGTTCTAAGGTGTATGAATACCCAATTTTGAAAGATGTTAACAGACTTTTCCAAAATAGTTGGACCAATTTACATTCCCGGCAGCAATGTATTAGATATCGGATTGATCTACATCTTTTCTAAGACTAGGTATTATCAGATTTCTTTATATTTACCAATTAAATTGGTGCAAATAAATCTTACTATGGTCTTGATGTTCCTGGTTACTAACGAGTTTAAGCATCTTGATATGCTTCTTAGCAATGTATTTCCTCTTGCAATGCCTGTTACTTTTTTTTTCTATTATTCTCTTGAGTTATTGCCTTTGTATTGACTTGTAGGCATTCTTTACATATTTATTATTCTTTTCTCAGGTAAATGTATTAAAAGTATTTCTCCCAGTTAGCTTGTCTTTCCACTTTAAGGTGTTTGTTGATGAGCAGAATTTATGGTTATGGTTTATGTTTTGCGTTTGTTTCCTGTTTAAGAAAATTAGAGTTAGAAAGGTAACCACCTGTATTACATTTAAGTTCCTATCCGTCCGGAGTTGATTTCTGTGTTAGATGTAAGGTAGGCATGCTTTTCATCCTTTTCCCTTATAGATTACCAATCTTTCCAGTTCCATTTGTTGAGTAGTCCCTCCTTCCCCCAGTGAATGTCTATGCTACCTCTGTCATATCAAAGTTCAATATATGCTTTTCACTTTTTTTTTTCTTTTTTGAGACAGAGTCTTGCTCTGTACCCAGACTGGAGTGCAATGGCACAAACTCTGCTCACTACAACCTCTGCCTTCCAAGCTCAAGCGATATTCCTGCCTCAGCCTTCTGAGTAGCTGGGATTACAACGTGCACCACCATGCCCAGCTAATATTTGTAGCTTTTGTAGAGATGGGGTTTCACCATGTTGCCCAGGTTGGTCTCGAACTCCTGAGCTCAAATGATTCTCCCTCCTCAGCCTGCCAAAGTGCTGGGATTACAGGTGTGAGCCACTGTGCCCGGCCAATATAGACTTAACTCTGTTTCTTAGCTCTTAAATCTGTGGTCAAAGTCTAAATGTAATAAATCCTCCTGGATAATACAAGAATCTTCATCCTACATGTGACAGTTACATATTTTTTTCTTTGTTATATATTTCAATTCTATTTTTCCTTCACCCCAAAAGACATTGTCACTATTTTACAGTGTTCATTCACGTTTATCTTTTTTTAAATGTATTCATTCTTATACCTCAGAGCTGCTATCTAAGGTCAGTTTCCTTCTGGTTGAAGTGTATTATTTGGGGTTTCCTTTAGTGATAATTTGCTGGTGGCAGTCTGTTTTTGTTAGGTTGAAATATCTTTATTTTTACCTCATTCTTTTATTTTTTTTTGAGACAGGGTCTCACTCTGTCACCCAAGCTGGAGTGCAGTGTCACAATCACAGCTCACTCCAGTCTCCACACCCCCAGGTTCAAGCAATCCTCCCATCTTAGCCTCCCAAGTAGCTGGGACCACAGGCACGTTCCACCACATCCAGATAATTTTTGTATTTTTTTTGTAGAGACAGGGTTTCTCCACGGTGCCCAGGCTGGTCTCGAACGCCTAAGCTCAAGCTATGCTCCCGCCTTGGTCTCCCCGCGTCCTGGGATTACAAATGTGAGCCACGGCACCAGCCACCTCGTTCTTAAAAAGACATTTTTGCTGCGTATGGAATTTCAGATGGGTGGCATTTTCTTTCTGCACAGAAAGCATTCTCCGATTGTCAGCTGGTTGCCTGACTGCTGCTTCTTGAAGATAATCTGTCTCTTTTTCCCCTAGCTGCTTTTAAGCTTTTCTCTTTGTTTTTGGTGTTCTCCAGTTTCACTATGTTGTTGCATCTGAGTGTAAACCTATTTCTTTTCCTCCTCTTTGGAATCCCTTGGGGCCTTCATGACTTTATGGAGTAGGGATTTTTTTTTTTTTTTTTTTTTTGAGACGGAGTCTCTGCCCAGGCTGGAGTGAAATGGCACAATCTCGGCTCACTGCAACCTCCACTTCCTGGGTTCAAAGGATTCTCCTGCCTCAGCCTCCTGAGTAGCTGGGACTATCGGTGTGCACCACCACACCCAGCTAATTTTTTTGTATTTTTAGTAGAGATGGGGTTTCACCATGTGGGCCAGGCTCGTCTTGAACTCCTGACCTCGTGATCTGCCCACTTTGGCCTCCCAAAGTGCTGGGATTACAGATGTGAGCCACAGCGTCCAGCCAGAGTAGTGATTTTCATCAGTTCTGGGAAATCCTCAGCCATTATCTCTCACCTGTCATCTCCCATTTTCCTTTTTTTTTTTTTTTTTTTTTTTTTGAGACAGAGTTTCGCTTTTATCACCTACGCTGGAGTGCAGTGGCGTGATCTCGGCTCACTGCAACCTCCACCTCCCGGGTTCAAGCAATTCTCCACCCTCAGCCTCTAGAGTAGCTGGGACTACAGGCACCCACTACCGCACCCAGCTATTTTCTGTATTTTGAGTAGAGATGGGGTTTCACCATGTTGGCCAGGCTGGTCTCGAACTCCTGACCTAAGGTGATCCGCCCGCCTTGGCCTCCCAAAGTGTTGGGATTAGAGGCGTGAGCCACCGCCCTGGCCTTAAGTGGTTCTTTTCATTGTATTTCAGACTGAAAAAATGTAAAATCTGCAACATAAAATGCCATTTCCTACAATGACGTTTTACAATAAAATATCTCAGTCTCCTCTTCCAGCTTCATCTCCCATTTCTTCCTCTCTTCTAGGACTCCAATTAGACTGCTTGGAGGATCTAACTCTGTCCTCTGTGGCTCCTAAACTCCCTCTCTTGTTTCTCATCTGTGTCACTGGGCTGCAATCGGAATAATTTATTCAGAACTATTCAGTTCACTAATTCCAACTAGGCAGTGTCTAATTTGCTGTTAAACTTATCCATCATGTTTTTACTTATTATATTTCTTCTTTCCTAAAAAAATCATTTTGTTTCTTTTCCAAATCTGCTAGATGAATTTTATAGGTTTCTATTTGTGGTTATAATTTTTTTCTTTTTCCTTTTTTTTTTTTTGAGACAATCTGTCACCCAGGCAGTGATGCCATCTCTGCTCACCTCAACCTCCACCTCCTGGTTTCAAGCGATTTTCCTGCCTCAGCCTCCCAACTAGTTGGGATTACAGGTGCCCCCAACACACCAGGCTAATTTTTGTATTTTTAATATAGACAGGGTTTCGCATGTTGGCCAGGCTGGTCTTGAACTCCTGACCACAAGTGATCTGCCCACCTCGGCCTCCCAAAGTGCTAGGATTACAGGATTACAGGCTGAGCCACCGTGCCCGGCCGGTTTGTGGTTATAATTTCTCACAGGTGGGATCTCCCTGCATGCCTCCCCACTCTATTCAGTGCCAACACTGCTTTCTCTGTGGCCACTGGAGCAGGGCAGGTGCTTCTCATTCACTCCTATCCTGAGGCTATAGTCAGACGAGGTCCTAACTTTATGGGATCTTAAGGCAGCATGAGAGAGAGGCAAGAAAAGGCCCTAAAACTACCCCCCACACCTACCTGCACACTGCCAGGCCTGGCACCTCCTTCCTTGAACTGCAGCTCCTTCTCTACACACAAATTTATAGTAACCTGCAGGCTCTTTGGCTTTTCCTCCCAGGTTTGGGTGGTTTGTTCCTCAGACCTGGGCTTCCTCCTCCAGGTTATAGCTTCTCCAGGGTTGATTTTGGAGAAGGAGTCAGGCTGGTGTTTAGCTAGCTTACTCCACCACTGATGACAGAAAGCGTCTCTGCTATTGGATATAATCGTCAGGCTTACGGGGCCAAAGAGGGGATTTGAGAGCTGTGTCCGACTTATCCCAAAGGAAGGCGGATTTCTTCTTGAGGAATTCTTTTTCTCTGTCTTGCATCTTCTTTTTCTTCTAGTGCTCTGGCTGATGCAGCCATGGGGAAGAAGGTCTTGCACATTCCATACAGAGATTCTGTTTTGACCAAACTGCTCCAGTCAGCTCTGGGCGGGAACAGCAGAACCGCTCTGGTAAAATACCTTTCTTATAACGTTTTACACTGATTCTGCTATTGTAGTTGTTATTGTTGTTGCTGTTGTGATTAAAATTATTCCCAACACACCTGTAATATAATATAGTACTTCGCATTGACCTAGCCTAGCAATATTTTTAATTTTTTAGATGGAGTCTCACTGTGTCAACCAGGCTGGAGTGCAGTGACGCAGTCTCGGCTCACTGCAAGCTCCACCTCCTGGGTTCAAGCGATTTTCCTTCCTCAGCCTCCCGAGTAGCCGGGGCTACAGGCGTGCATCATCGCATCTGGCTTTTTTTTTTTTGTTAAGTAGAGACGGGTTTTGAACTCGTCTCTACTAACATCAACTCATTAGTAGAGACGAGTTGTTGGCCAGGCTTGAACTCCTGATCTCAGGTGATCTGCCTGCCTCGACCTCTCAAAGTTCTGGGATTACAGGCATGAACCACTGCACCTGGCCTTGTTTTGTTCCTCCTCAGGACTAACAAATGATGACCTACCATTATCTCGTAACTTCTGGTCCTCTAGCACAATGTTCAATGTTTCTATATTACTAATTTTTAAATTTATTCTTTTCGGTAGTTTCTCTACAAGGAATACACGTTACTTTTATTATCAGGAAAAAAACTAGTACCATTAAAAAAAACAACTAGCAATGTCACGTTATTCTACGTTAGCAGAGTCGTTCCCCGGCAAGGCTAGAAATTCGTGTGACTGTGTTTCTTCAGCCTGGAGAGTAGCTGCACCCGTGTTATCTCAGCAAAGGCTCTGGAATCTCATTATCGAATGTTTGCCAAGTGGGTACAGCGTGGAATGTGTTAAAATCAGGACTCTGCTCTTCAGCTTCAGCTGCAGGGAGGGACAAAATGTGGTAGACTCTGTCCCCAGCCCGGCGCTGGCCTCCACTCTGCTGTCCTGCTTAGGAGAGAAATGCTCCCTGTCTGGACCAGTTACATGCATTTCTCTCCAAAATCCACAGTAAAACACACCCTTACTTTTTTTTTTTTTTTTCTTTGAGACGGAGTCTCGCTCTGTCACCCAGGCTGGAGTGCAGTGGCCGGATCTCAGCTCACTGCAAGCTCCGCCTCCCGGGTTCACGCCATTCTCCTGCCTCAGCCTCCCGAGTAGCTGGGACTACAGGCGCCCGCCACCTCGCCCAGCTAGTTTTTTATATTTTTAGTAGAGACGGGGTTTCACCGTGTTAGCCAGGATGGTCTTGATCTCCTGACCTCGTGATCCGCCTGTCTTGGCCTCCCAAAGTGCTGGGATTACAGGCGTGAGCCACCGCGCCCGGCCCAAACACACCCTTACTCTTGATCACTTAATCCTGTTTTCAATACTTCATTTTAAAGTTTTTCTGGTTGTCAGTTATCTGCGGGCCTCAACAGGACATCCCCCCAAAAACCTGGGACACAGGAAGGCACGTAAGATGCTCTCTGAACGTTAACCTACAAGATTCAACCTAGCGGGTCTCAGCAGATGTGTGCAAAGCCACTGAGACCCACAGGACGACGCCCGGACCTGCGAGACTTGACAGGGGCTGCCTGACGGCAGTGCGGTGCTTTAACAAAGGAGCACGGTGGGGAGAGGCCGAGGGTGGCATCCATCATCTCGGGAACCTGAAAGCTTTAACAAAGGAGCGTGCTCGGGAGAGGCCGAGGGTGGCATCCATCATCTCAAGAAGCAAAAAGAACAGAGGACCTGCAAGGTCAACAGCCAAGCTGTCCAGTCTCTATGGCACCAATCCCAGTTTTAGCACGAATGTCTCACAGCCTTAATTTTTAGTGGTGATAATAAAAATCTACCTGAAAATATTGCCATGATGATTAAATGAGATGACATAAACGAACAAGCTTTATAGCTGTGAAGTTAGACAAACGTAAATAATCACTTCCCAGGCTCCCAGTACTCTGGGTCACGGGCCTCCCGGCCCACCGAGGATGTGCTGCTACATGGCAGCTGCCATAGCCCCCCTCCCCAGCCCCCCTCCCCGGCCGCCCTCCCCGGCCCCCCTCCCCGGCCCCCCTCCCCAACCCCCCTCCCCGGCCGCCCTCCCCAGCCCCCCTCCCCGGCCCCCCTCCCCGGCCGCCCTCCCCGGCCCCCCTCCCCGGCGGCCCTCCCCAGCCACCCTCAGTGATCTGCCCACCAAATCATCACAAAGTTTGCTTCTGATTTGAAAACTTTTCTGAATTCTGGAACAATCAATCCAAAGTCAAGTCTGGGCGCGATGGCTCATACCTCTAATCCCAGCACTTTGGGAGACCAAGGTGGGTGTATCCCTTGAGCCCAGGAGTTCAATGCCAGCGTAGGCAACATAGGGAGATCCTGTCTGTACAAAAAACACAAAAATTAGCCAAGTGTGGTGGTGCTCGCCTGTAGTCCCAGCCACTCTGGAGGCTGAGGCAGGAGGACCACCGGAGCCCAAGAAGTCGAGGCTGTGAACCATGATTTGCTCCACCACACTCCAGCCAGGGTGACAGAGTGAGACCCTGTCTCAAAAAAATATAAGTATAAATAAAGTCAACAGCCAGACTTGAAACCCTACAAGTGGCTGTCAGGAAATGAGCAAGGTCTCTGAGGCTAACATTCAACCGTCACTCAAGCCCCTGAGGGAGTCCACAGAGGACTCAGTCCTGAGGGCAGCCAGTCCCGCGACTGGCAGCACAGGTATGAGTTATGCAGGGTAGGTTCGAGCCCCAGCTTAGCAAGTGGCCTCAGGCATTCCTCTAAGCCTCCATTTCTAAACTGTAAAATTGGAACAATATCATAAATTACAAGATGCCAAACTGTTCTGTGAATATGAGCTGCTTTAATAACAATAAATTCCTCTATTAGTAACAAAGTCTGAACGGGATGTTTTCAGAGATTGCGGCCGTAAGTCCAGCTGACATCTGCTATGAGGAAACTTTATCAACACTAAGATACGCGGAAAGGTACGTCTGAATATTTATCATCCATGGCGGTTCTACGTTCTAAATCTAGCAAAGCTAGTGCTCTTAGACTGCAGGGGTTGGCACTGGGAAGGGGGTGCGGGAGGAAAACGAAACGACGTGAGAGAGAGGAATGAAAGGAACTAAAACACGAGGGGAAAGAATGGAGAGCTGGAGCCTCGGGGCAGGGCTGTGTCGCTGGGTCCTGGATGGGAGCAGAGCTGGGGGCTCAGGGATGGGGGCGGCGTGGATGCCAGTCCTGACGTGACTGGCCTGATCTGTCCCCGTGTTTTCCTGCCGAATAGCACGGCTATCCACAGCTTTACCCTTCGGTTACACAGGGCATGGGTAGAGAATGGTGCCAGGCAGGGGATTTTTGTGCTAATGACAAACGAAGATGAGCTCTGTACGCGACAGCTTCTCGGTCAGAGCCACCCGCTGGGCCGCCCTGCAGCCCCTGCACAGACCAGCTCTCCACACTGTCAGTTACGGCACTTCCCAGGGCCCACACCGCACACTGCAGTCTGTGGAGGTGGCCTGATGGCCACAGGAGTCACCAGGGAAGGGGTGGCTGTCACTGCCAGGTTCCTTCCCACCCACCTGGCTGGGAGACAGGCCCACTCGGTCAGTACTACGGGAGGCTGCCACCAAGCCGAGCTCCTGCTCCTCGGCCTCTGCAGCTCGTTCCAAGCCTGCCCTCCTGAACCTTCTAAGAAAGAGAGGCGTGGGGAGAGGGGCGTCTGTGGCCACGGTAGGACCCTCCCCACATGCTGCCCTGCTTCTCCTCAGGCAAAGGCCAGCCTTGGGAATCCACCAGAACAGCTCCCCACCGAGTCTGGGCAGGAGCTTGGGACTGTCAGACCCGGTTCTGGGCAGCTGGAGTTGGCATGTGAGGTGAAACTTACTTGCCAGCCCTGATATGTCATTCGTCAGGTCTGTGGGCTTAGAGGTCAGAGTCTGGCCCTGGCAGCTGTGACCATGGGCAAGAAATGGAACCTCTCCCCCATCCAGTTCCCCTGAGCCAGCGTTCCTCATTCTCAGCACTGGGGAGAGCTCTGACCGCGGGAGGTACGTGCGAACTGTGCCCAGCAGAGTTCTGCCTGGTGTGTGAGGGTTGGGAACTCTGGTCACAACGATGCCACCCAGGCACTGCCTTCCCTTCTGGTCTTTTCTCTGGCCCTCTTCTCAGCACAGAGAAGCACTTGCATGTTGGTGACAAATGTCTTCCTTCTCATTCTTCACTGCACAGCCTCAGTATTGTGTCATACCATGAGGCATTTTCTTCCAGCATCTGACACAAGCTCAGGTTTTATTTTTATTTTCTGAGATAGGGTGTCACCCTGTCACCCAGCCTGGGGTACAGTGGCACATGGTATCCTCAACCTCCCAGACTCAAGTGATCCTCCCTCCTTGGCCTCCCAAAGCGCTAGTATTACAGGTGTGCGCCACGCTTTAGATCGAATTTTGCCTTAAGCGGTATCCAGAACGTTTGTTTTCTCCCTGCTTATCAGGTGCAAATCTGTGGCTCCCAGTCTTTACAGGAGAGACCATGTGATACAGAGGAAAGAGAAAATGGTGCCGACAGCCCGCGGGACTTGTAAACTCTGATTCTATCTCCCCTGTGTAAAATGAAAGGGGTACAGTGACCAGATTTAGCAAATAAAAATACAAGGTGCTCAGTTACATTGCAATTTTGGAGAACAAGGAATGTTTTACTGTATATCCCGAGCAGTATTTGGGGGTATCTGTTTTCTCTGACATCATCAGAAGGAGTGACCTGGAACACCTCTGAGGCGCCTCCCAGCCTGGCAATGCGCTGAGCCGTCCCGACAGCCTCCAGGCCAGGAGTTATTTCAGCAGCAACAGGGATTGGGCAGGTTCTTAGATTAACCAAGTCAGCCCAATTGGCT
Source organism: Rhinopithecus roxellana (assembly GCF_007565055.1). NCBI lineage: Eukaryota > Metazoa > Chordata > Mammalia > Primates > Cercopithecidae > Rhinopithecus > Rhinopithecus roxellana. Next base: position 111,276,722 of record NC_044556.1, on the reverse strand, counting down.
GAGTGTGTTCAGGTCCCAGGACATGTCAGGGGCTGAGGCCCGGCCTGGCTGAGCTGCTTGTGTTTATTTGAACTGTGCAGGTGATTCAGTCACTTTGGTCTTAATGGTTGAATGGAACCAGACCTGGTGTGGAATCTCAAGTCACCTGGGGCGGGGGGCCTGGGGGTGCTGCTGCTCCGGCAAGGGGCTCCAGGCCTAAGAGTGTGTCCATCTTTGCACATGAAAGGGCTAAAAAGATCCGGAACAAAGCAGTGGTCAACACTTGGACACTGATGAGAGAGTCAAGGGCTGAGAACAGCAAGCTGCTGCCCAGATGTAGACACTCCATGATGTCAGGTAAACCGAGTCAGGGGTCGATGCCCTGAGCAATGGGGGGTCTGACCTAGGCTAAGCCTGGGGCCGGGGGTGGAGGGAGCACCTGGATTCGAATCTGAGGGGTTGGTTGGGGCACAGTGGGGGGCATAGTGGGGGGCACTGGGGCTTTGTCCAGGATATTGTGGTTCCATCCTTTAAAAAAAAACTTTGAGATAAATGTAGACTCACTTGCAGTTGTGAGAAATAATAGCCCTGAATTTTAAGATGGTCATCTTACTCTCATTTTTATTGACATTTTATTTGGTATTTGAGACAGGGTCCGCTCTGTCACCCGGGCTCGAGTGCAGAGGTGTGATCACCACTTAGGACAGCCTTACATCTCCTGGGCTCAAGCAATCCTCCTGCCTCGGCTTTGCAAAGTGCTGGGTGACAGGCGTGAGCCGCCGCGACCAGCCTCATTTTTATTTTGAGGTCATTGTTTCTCCCAGGATGTTTTTCCTTACCGGATTTGGACAGTGGCCACCTGATGTCTGCCCACTGAGGCCTTCCTGCGGAGAGATGACGCCGGAAGCCCATTGAGGGCTGGCCACCTCCTCCAAGACGGAGCTCCATCCTGGCTGTGCATCACAGCCGCCCGGTGACAGGGCTCCCCACAACCTCATAAACCAGAATCCCGGGCAGCGGTCAGCGCTAAATCCCCCCAACTTCATAAACCGGAGACCCGGCAGCGTCAGCGCGAAATTCCCAGCCTCCATAAACCAGAACCCGGGCAGCGGTCAGCGCTAAATCCCCCCAACTTCATAAACCGCCCGGCACCCCGGCGGTCAGCGCTAAATTCCCCCAGCCTCATAAACCAGAACCCGGGCAGCGGTCAGCGCTAAATCCCCCCAACTTCATAAACCAGAACCCGGGCAGCGGTCAGCGCTAAATCCCCCCAGCCTCATAAACCAGAACCCGGGCAGCGGTCAGCGCTAAATCCCCCCAACCTCATAAACCAGAACCCGGGCAGTGGTCAGCGCTAAATCCCCCCAGCCTCATAAACCGGAATCCCGGGCAGCGGTCAGCGCTAAATCCCCCCAACTTCATAAACCAGAACCCGGGCAGCAGTCAGTGCTAAATCCCCCCAACCTCATAAACCAGAACCCGGGCAGCCGTCAGCGCTAAATCCCCCCAACTTCATAAACCAGTATCCCGGGCAGCGGTCAGCGCTAAATCCCCCCAACCTCATAAACCAGAACCCGGGCAGTGGTCAGCGCTAAATCCCCCCAACCTCATAAACCAGAACCCGGGCAGCCGTCAGCGCTAAAGTGTCCCAGGTGATTCCAACATGCGCAATTATCCAGAGCCCCCGTGATAGGTGAAGGCCTTCGATTGCAGTTTGGCAGCATAAAGACATATATCGTTTTATGCTCATTAATGATTTAAAATGAGATGGACAAAAAGGTAAAACTACTGGGTGAAATTGGCACGAGCGTCCGGTATCAAAGCAGCAATATCGAACGGGCTCCCTCCCTCCTGGGGGCCCTCGGGTAGTGGCAGGACCTCCTGCACCCCTTGCCCTACTGGTCATGCCAGGCTACCCAAAGGACGTCTGGCCCAGAGGGTGGGCCAGCCCTGAGCCCCACCTGGCCCTTCCCAGGCACACGACCCGACTCGCTGAGGCTGCAACCTCAACAAAGCGCTCCCTAAATCAGAATCAGCACACACGTGTGTGTGGCTGGCCTGGGCCTGGCTCTGCCTGTCGCAAATCTCTGTACCATCAAAACCTGACATGCCAGCTGTGGGCCTACACGTAGCACGTAACCCCCACTGCTCTCAAGCCCAGACACGGACTCCGTGGAAAACAGTGTAATCCTATGATTCTTCCCGAATTCCCCGACCCCATGGGAGTTCCCCGTAGCGAGAAATCACGTGAAAGGCCCTCACAAGCTTGAGCAAGTACAAAAATAAGACAGCACTGAACTCTTGCCTCCCCCTTAAAGGACCTTCTTGCCCTAATGTCTTACGAATTAGGAGGATAATTAGTCCTCTTTGTAGGACTTACCAAAAGATCTCGTCTTCACGCATAAGCGTGGTGCATTCCCGCTGCTGCTGGGATCCCGGGCTTTGAGAAATGAGCGGAGACACCCTGGTTATCCCGCGTCTCCCTTTGGCACTGCAGACCCCCTGCTTAAAAAGCCTCCCTCCTTCCAGAGCCGTCAGCCTGTCTCCAGGCAGAGCCGCAGCTGGGGACTCCTGCTGATCAGGTGACCTGGGCACACCTGCTGGAGCAGGCCCAGGTGAGCTTCACTCCCGTCACCTGCGGAGGCTGAGTGAGCCCAGGGCAGGGGCCAGGCCCAATTGTGGTGAGGCTTTTTCGGTGAATGTGTGAGGTGTGACTGGTAATGATGCTACTGGCAGAGCAGGCATGCAAGCGAGGGAAGCAGGGAGGCCTCGGCGCCTGGCGGGGCGTGAGGCCGGGTATCGATCCTGGCATTTGCTGATATCACACCCTAAATGGGCTATGATGTGAATTTCGGCCTCCCCTCGCCACCCCAGCTTCCACCCACCCTACTCCCCGTGGCCACGAGGCCCTGGGAAAATCCCAAAGTCGAGAGTCAGACCTGGAGTACTTGGGGACTCGAGCTGGGGATTCAGGAAGCTCATGCTGCCTAACCATGGCCTCAGGGCCTGGGGGGTGGAGCAGGGTGGGGTCTGTGGCATCAGGAAGCCAGACGGTTAGGGCCGTGCTGAGTCACGTTCTGTGTAAGTGGTGGCTGGGACTCTCAGCATCAAGGGTCAAGTAGGGTCACATGGAGGAATACGGGATTTGGGGTTCTGCATATACAGTAAAAATTGGAAGGATTTTGGCTCTCTTTACTCTTTGTCAGAGAGGATTTCAAGCTGTAAAAGTCTTCCTCATGCCTGCATAATCATCCCCGTTTTGTTTACTGTTAAATCCCTCCCCACCATACCCATCAATCCTTGTGTGGACGAACGACAGGTGTTCAGGTTCCCAGGCGCGGGTTTGTGCCATACCCCACTTTTTGCCATCAACATCTGATTCTCAACCAGCCAGCAGCACTTTGGGAGAATGAGAGGCTGCATGGAGACCTGGGGAGGGGCTGCCCAGGCGGGGGACGCAGACAGCTAGGGAGGGCAGCGGGGAGAACGGCTCCTTGGAACTGTCCCGTCCAGATGGACTCAGACTCCTGACGGCTGGCCCGCCTGAGACTCCCCCCGCCATCAGCACTGCCCCAGCCCCTCTCAGCTTTCCTCCCTCCCCAGGCGGGCTGACAAGGTGGATGGACACGGGAAAGAAGTATTGCTCTCCCCGGCGGGCTGGTGCGGACTGGTGATGCCCACCCTCTCCACCTCTCCTGCAGGAGCGGCAGATGATGACCTTCCCTCACCTTCTTAATGTCAACGAGGACCCACAGCTCACCGGGGTCCTCAAGTACTTCATTCAAGCTGGTACTCAGCCGGCCCCCTGCCCCCGCCCTGCCCTGCCCTCTTCCCACCCCACCCTCCCCCTGCCCCCACCCTGCCTTCTCCCCACCCTGCCCTCCCCTTGCCCTCCCCCTGCCCCCACCCTGCCCTTCCCCTGCCCCCACCCCGCCTTCCCCATGCCCTCCCCCTGCCCTCCCCCCTGCCTTCTCCCCACCCCGCCCTCCCCCGCCCTCCCCCCGTCCCCTCCCTGCTCATGCTTCTTGCCCCACAGGCATGTTTCTTTTCTTTCTTGTTTTTTAAATATTTTTCATTTTGGTAAAATACACATAAAGTTCACCATTTTAACCATTTTAAGAGTACAGTTCAGTGGCATTAAGTACATTCATATTGTGTGACCGTCACCACCATCCATCTGCAGTACATTTTCATCTTCCCAGATGGAAACTCTGCACCCATGAAATGCGAGCTGTCCCTCCCCCTCCAGCCCCGGGAGCCGCTGTCCCACCTTCTCTCTGTGCATTTGACGATGGGGGACCTCAGATAACCCCTCCCCCTCCAGCCCAGGGAGCCGGTGTCCCACCTTCTCTCTGTGCATTTGACGATGGGGACCTCAGATTACCCCTCCCCCTCCAGCCCCGGGAGCCGCTGTCCCACCTTCTCTCTGTGCATTTGACGATGGGGACCTCAGATTACCCCTCCCCCTCCAGCCCCGGGAGCCGGTGTCCCACCTTCTCTCTGTGCATTTGACGATGGGGACCTCAGATTACCCCTCCCCCTCCAGCCCCGGAAGCCAGTGTCCCACCTTCTCTCTCTGTGGATTTGAAGATGGGGACCTCAGATTACCCCTCCCCCTCCAGCCCCGGGAGCCAGTGTCCCACCTTCTCTCTCTGTGGATTTGAAGATGGGGGGACCTCAGATTACCCCTCCCCCTCCAGCCCCGGGAGCCGGTGTCCCACCTTCTCTCTGTGCATTTGACGATGGGGACCTCAGATTACCCCTCCCCCTCCAGCCCCGGAAGCCAGTGTCCCACCTTCTCTCTCTGTGGATTTGAAGATGGGGGGACCTCAGATAAGGACGTTTTCATCTTTCTCTGACTGCCTTATGCCCTCAGGAGAATGTCCTCAAGGTGCATCCATGTAGCATGTGTTGAGAATTTCCTTCTTCTTGTTGAAGGCTGAAAAACATTCTCTTCGATGTATACAGCACGTTTTATTTATCTATTATTCTGCCATGGTTCTTGTTACATTTTTATTTAGCGGTTTCTAAGGAGGGCATCAGCCCTTAAGCTGTCTTCCTGACCTAAATGAACAGGTTGGAACACAGCGCTCAGAACCTCAAGAGCCCCTGGCTTCCCCTCCCCGGCTGTGCACCCCCAGGATGGCCGCGAGGGCTCTGTGCACCCCAGGATGGCCGCAAGGGCTCCGTGCAAGATGGCCATGGGGATGTGGGGATGTGGAGGGTGACGTGTCTGCACTCCTTGGGGTTAGTCACTACACAGAAACGGAGCTTCAAACACCAGAACCTCTCCTGTGGCCAGTATTCAGTGGGTCTCCTAAGGCTCAGACCTAACGGTTTCTTCTTCCAGAATGCTCATGAAGGAGGTGGAACTTTTAAACAGTTAGGAACTCCCCCCCACTGCCCCTACACACACACATTCCCCCCCCATACACACACATTTCCCCACACACACACATTCCCCCCGCCCCCACACACATTCCACACACACACACTCCACACACACACACACTCCACACACACACACCACACACACACACACCCACACACCACGCCACACACACACACACACCACCACACACCCCACACACACACACCCACACACAACGCCACACACACACACGCCACACACACACCCACACACACACACACGCCACACACACACCCACACCACACACACACTCCACACACACACACGCCACACACACACACGCCACACACACACTCCACACACACACACGCCACACACACACTCCACACACACACACACACGCCACACACACCCACACGCCACCACACACACGCCACACACACACCACACACACACACACGCCACACACACACACCACACACACACACACACGCCACACACACACGCCACACACACACACACACGCCACACACACACGCCACACACACACACACACACGCCACAGACACACACTCCACACACACACACACACACCCCACACCACACACGCCACACACACACGCCACACACACACCCACACACACACACACATCCACACACACACACTCCACACACACACACACCACACATACACGCCACACACCACAGCCACACACACACACACACACAGGCCACACACACACATTCCACACACACACACATTCCACACACACACACTCCACACACACACACTCCACACACACACACTCACACACACACACACACACCACACACACACACCACACACACACACTCCACACACACACACGCCACACAACACACACCCACACACACACACGCCACCACACACACTCCACACACACACACACACACACATTCCACACACACACTCCACACACCATTCCACACACACACTCCACACCACACACACACTCCACACACACTCCACACACACACTCCACACACACCACTCCACACACACCCACCACACACCACTCCCCACACCACACCCATCCACTACACACCACACACACACACTCCACACCACACTCCACATACACACTCCACACACACACACACACACACTCCACACACACACTCCACACACACACACTCCACACACACACTCCACACACACACACACACACCACACACACACTCCACACACACACACTCCACACACACACTCCACACACACACTCCACACACACACACACTCCACACACACACTCCACACACACACACACACACACACACACACACGGCAGAAAGAAAAGGATGGCCAAGTACCATGATGACTGAAAATCCCAATTGCAGAAATCCCTTCAGTGCCATCCCGCTGTGGAGAAAATGTCACGTCCAACACATCAGACATGTTAACTTCTTAGGGTCAAATTCTGCAAGTGTCTGATTTATTTTAAAAATAAATTATATCCTGTTCTTTTCAGGTTCATGTGACGCTGGTCGGGCTGCCTCAAATGCCATCACGATTCAAGGTTTGGGGTGAGTTTCCATGCATCAGTGTCCTCGTCCAGCATGAGAGAACTGTGACCTCTCCATCTAGACAGGTGCAAAGCCACACAGTCTGCAGGACCAGCAGGGCCACTTCCCAGGTCTCCCGGGGCCACCCACTGCAGGGCTGGTCTGAGAAAGCTGAGGGCAGGGCTTTCGTCCGCTGGCTGAAATCCAGGGTGCAGTGCTGGTTTGCTTCCTGGGCTCCACCCCGGGAGAGAAGCGAAAGCTGGTTTCTAGGTTCTGTGTAATAATTCTTCACAAACAGATGGAAGTAGAGCCGGCCAGGAAACGAAGGGGTTGAACGTACACGCCCACCAGGGGTGGCCCAAACATAAGCGCATCCTTGGATCTCTCCTGGTGCTTGGAGCCCTCACCCACTGGACTACAGAAAGCCCAGACTGCGGAGTGACCCCAAGGGCTCCCTCACGAGGCCCCTGCAGGAGCCCTGGGAACCCCATGACGGGCCTCCCGCATGTCCCCAGCTCTGTGGCTGCCCTGCCTGGGAGGCCGCTGCTGGAGGGTCACCTCCTTCAGACATATCACCCCTCCCCGTCGGGAAACCCGTGGGCCTTCGTGGCGGGAGGGGGTGCTGACCCAGGGCCGGTGGGCCCACCTCATCCTGCACTGCCAGCCTCCTTCTTGGGACACCTTTCTGGGGATCCTCTCAAGTCCCTTTCCAGAACACGTCCTTAGTCTAACGCACAGGTGCGTGAATGTCTGAACTCCAGCGAGGAGGCTGAGACCTTTCCCACAGGATCCTTGGGCCCCACGCAAAAAAGGGTTTGGATGAACATGGTCTCCACATCCAGAACATTCCATGATGGCCAAGGAGTGCAGGAACATGGAACATGCTAAGGCAGGGAGCCAGTCGTTCAGGACATACTGATGACATCTGGTGCCAGGGAGTGGGGCGGGGAGGGGGGACGCCAACCTGACACCCCTGACATCCAGCCCCAAATCTGATAACATAAGGTCTGAATGCATACGGCGAGGACGCAGAAACAGATGGAAATGTACCTGGAGTAGGTGAGGCTCGTTAAGAGTCGCCTCCTGAGCTGAGCGTCTCTTCTGAAGCTTGCTTGCTGCCATTTTCCCACCACCCCATCCCGCTGACCTGGGAGCGTGAGGACTCCAGTACAGCCTTGGCCGGCTCCCCGCAGCGCTGGGCCTGCAGCTGGTGTTCGTTCTGTTAACGAAGCGCTTGCCTGCTGTCTCCCAGCTCCCGGTGCTCCCCAAGGGCAGGGTCCGTCTGCATCTGCTGCCTTCCCCATGCACCGTGAGCCACAGCACACAGGAGGCCCCGAGATGCCGCCTGCCGTCCTCCACAGCTGCAGATCTTCCCTCCTGTGCAGACGAGAAAGACCAGCCTACCTGCTCGTGAAAGCTGCCACTGGCTGGGCGTCTTAGACTGACTCTTCTCTTCTTAGAATTTCAGATAAACACGCTTCCTTCACAAATGCCAACGGTAAAGTGACGGTCACTCCACACAGAAAATGCAAGGTTGCCGTTAACGGGGTGCCCATCGCCACCGGGACAAAGCTGCAGCATTTGGTAAACTTTCCTGCAGGCCCACAGAATGTCCTAGGTCCCCCCCAAGAGCTGGGAGGGGACAGTCATGTGAGGTGCCCACACCACAGACGTGGCGGGATGGGGCGTTCACACCGGCTCCTCTGCCACCATGGTCCGGGGACGACATGGCACTGCTGCTGGAGGGACAGGCCTGCTCCTGACTCACTGTGTGGTCTTGGGCAAGTCACTTCACTCCTCTGACCTCACCTGGAAAACAAAGAGGGCTGAACGAGGTGTTCTCCAAGGTCCCTTCCAGCTCTAACATTTTGTGCCATTTTAGATTTTTCTAAGAGCTTGTCACTGAGAGGGGTTGAACAGCATCTTGCAAACGTCGCTGCCTCTTCCTCTCCAATCTGCCAACTCTGGGGCTCCTGCCAGCTTCCCAGCAGCCCTGTCCCCTCCCTGGTGGCCACAGCCTTTCAGACAGGACAGGCACATGGGGACTGGCCACTCCCCTTTTGGAAAGCCCCCTCAGTGACCTCCCTCGGCCTCCTGTCCCTGCCACACTGCCCTCCCCCTCAGTGACCTCCCCCGGCCTCCTGTCCCTGCCACACTGCCCTCCCCCTCAAGTGACCTCCCTCGGCCTCCTGTCCCTGGCCACACTGCCCTCCCCCTCAGTGACCTCCCTCGGCCTCCTGTCCCTGGCCACACTGCCCTCCCCCTCAGTGACCTCCCTCGGCCTCCTGTCCCTGCCACACTGCCCTCCCCCTCAGTGACCTCCCTCGGCCTCCTGTCCCTGGCCACACTGCTCTCCCCCTCAGTGACCTCCCTCGGCCTCCTGTCCCTGGCCACACTGCCCTCCCCCTCAGTGACCTCCCTCGGCCTCCTGTCCCTGCCACACTGCTCTTCTTTTGGTTGTTCAGCAGCTGTCTCTGCCTCACCAAGACTTACCAGCCAGGAGGGCTTAGCTTAAGCATCACCCCTCGGAAGAGGCCTTCTCTAGCCTACAGTCTGAGTTAGTCCCTGGTGTCCCCGCAGCCACGGCTGCACTCGCCCAGACCAGCCTGGAAACGCGTGGAGGGAGGGCCTGGCTCTGGGTGGTCCCCACAGACCCCCAGGGCCAAGGGAGTCACGCCGTCAATGTGTGCGACGAAGGTGAATGCAGGAGCCAGGGGCCACCTGCCCTCCTGTCTGGGTCTCTGTCTGTGGGATTCCTGAAGGAAGGACATTCCTCAGATCCTTCTTACTGGGGAGGTTCACCTCACCCTCCTTGGTCTCAAACCCCTCCTAAGCCCACCGTCTCCTCCCCAGGACCGCCTGATTTTGGGATCCAACAGCACCTACCTGTACATGGGATTTCCTTCGGAGCGGGGCAGTGAGGACCTGAGCAGGTTCGATTACAACTTCTTCCAGCTGGAGAGGGCAGCCGCGGAGGGAGTCAGTGCAGACAAACTTGGTGAGCCCCCTCCTGACTGCTGGCCTCCCCCATGTGCTGATCTGAGAGCAGCGATTTCACATTCTGTCTCAATGCTTTCCTTGAGAAAATCATCATTTGTTTTGTCAAAGTCTAATGTTTACAAAATTGAATTATGATTTCCGTATAGAGTGAGTACACGTTGAACATTCAACTCGTTAAATGTTCCCTGACGAATGAGGGTAAAGATGGTTCAAAGGGGTAGAGAAGAGAGTGGGGTACACAGCAGATGAGGAAAGAATGCTGAGCCAGAGAAGCCAGTGAGTGACCTCCGGCTGCCCCCAGGGGCCTGCTGGGCCTGCAGAAACAGTGGCCCAACTCAGGAGGGGCCGGCTGGGGCCTGTTCTGGGCTGGAAATGCACGGCCCGGAAGAATGCACAATCTGAGGCCTCGGAGACAGAATCTCCCCTTCTCCTCTGAACGCAGCCCTCAGCAATATCCCAGGCTGGCCGCCCGCCTCTGCCTGTCTCTGCTGGGGCTTTCACAAGCCCTCCTGCTCCTCTTCTCGGCCCCGATTCACTGTGCTCCGGGTGGTTCCCCCAGAATCCAGGTGAGGCTAGAGCCCACTGAGATCTCAGTGGTGTGCGGGCTTCCTGGCGGGGGCCCAGGCTTTGCTCAGCAGCGGGACTCTGCCTGAACTCACAGTAATGAAACCGCTGGTGGAAAGTGGGCAGATCCACCTGTGTGTATGCACGAGTTCCTCCCTGTTCCCTACACCACAGTGTTTCTCTCAGAATTTCAGCAAAATACATCGATTTGAAATTCACCTCCTTGCTCTTCTGCTGCTGAAGTTCTCAACTTTTAAAAACGAACCAGGCCGGACGCGGTGGCTCATGCGGTCAGGAGTTCAAGACCATTGCAAACATCGCTGCCTCTTCCTCTCCAATCTGCCAACTCTGGGGCCCCTGCCAGCTTCCCAGCCGCCCTGTCCCCTCCCTGGTGGCCACAGTCTTTCAGACAGGACAGGCACATGGGGACTGGCCACTCCCTTTTTGGAAAGCCCCCTCAGTGACCTCCCTCGGCCTCCTAACACGGTGAAACCCTGTCTGTACTAAAAATACAAAAAAAATTAGCCGGGCGTGGTGGTGGCGCCTGTAGTCCCAGCTACTCAGGAGGCTGAGGCAGGAGAATGGCAGGGAACCCGGGAGGCGGAGGTTGCAGTGAGCCGAGATCGTGCCACTGCACTCCAGCCTGGCGACAGAGTAAGACTCCATCTCAAAAAAAAAAAAAAAAAAAAAAAAAAAAACCAACAAACCAGCAAGACTCCGTCCTACCAGGCCTGGAAAAGCCGTCTGTTCATGACTTGCTCTCAGAGGCTGACTGTGCCGCTGCCCTCGTGGCCCTGGTGGCGCCATGAAGCTGAACCAGCCCCAGACCCTGGCTTGGACCCTAGTGAAGACTTGGGTCCCCAACAAGGCAGCAGCTGTGTGAGCAGTTTGGGGTCAGACCTCAGGGCCAAGGGCACTGTGTGCACCCACACGCCAGGGGTCTCTAAAGAGTTGAGATTTGCTGATTAGAGGCAGTACCAGCCTGGGTTTGGGAGGGAGATTGATCCTTCCATAAATTTCCACGAGCCCCTCCTTCAAGCCATCCCAAGTATAAGAGAAGCACAGGTCGCTTGCTGTTCCAGCAGCAGCTCGAGGTCACCTCCAGGCCTTGTGTCTAGCCAGCCATGTCTCACCTCGCCCCACACTCCTCCAGTCTGGAGCCACCTTGGCTCAAGGACCCTGAGACCAAGAATGGGAACTGGGAGCAGAGGGTCTCCTGCCTGCGGCCAGGATTCATGGGTTGAGATAAGCAGCTACATAAGGAGAAGTCAGGCAGTGTCGTTTTCCCCTGTTTTTTTGTTTTTTTATTACATGCTTGTAATTTTAAAATGTAGATATTTGATGAACAGCTGAACGAATGAACAAATAAGCATACAAATTTATTCATGGTGACTGGGCGTGGTGTCTCGTGCCTATAATTCTAGCACTTTGGGAGGCCAAGGCAGGAGGATCGCTTGAACCCAGGAGTTGAAGACCAGCCTGGGAAACAAAGTGAGACCTCATCTCTACAAAATATTTAAAAAATTAGCCAGGCATGATGGCTTGCACCTGTAGGCCCAGCTACTCAGGAGGCTGAGATGGGAGGATTGCTTGAGTCCAGGAGGTGGAGGCTGCAATGAGCAGAGATCATGCCACTGAAGGCTAGCCTGGATGACAGAGCGAGAAAGCTAAGAAAAAAAGAAAAAAAAAAAGGGGGTCTGGTGTGGTGGCTTATGGCTGTACACCTCTAATTCCAGCACTTTGGGAGGCCGAGGCAGGCAGATCACCTGAGATCAGGAGTTCTAGACCAGCCTGGCCAACATGGTGAAACTTCGTCTCTACTAAAAATACAAAAATTAGCCAGGTGTGGTGGCAGACACCTGTAATCCTAGCTTCTCGGGAGGCTGAGGCAGGAGAATCTCTTCAACTCGGGAGACGGAGCTTGCAGTGAGCTGAGATGGCACCACTGTACTCCAGCCTGGGCAACAAGAATGAAACTCTGTCTCAAAAAAAAAAAAAAAAAAATTATTCATGGTGGAACAAGTGACTGACTTTCACCTCTCCTGTGATTGTTGCCAGGTGCTGCGGACGGTGGAGACAGCAAGGCAGACCCCAGTGTCCTGGCTGCGTTCCAGGACTAATCAAACGGATGCCACTGGTTGCAGAAGCAAATCAAATGAGTGAAGAGCTGAAGAAGGTAATTTAGCTAGAGCCAGGAGCTGGTATGCCAGGTGCCCCTTGTGGGGCAGGGGTGCCTTCTCAAGGACTCTCAGGGAACTAGCGACAGAAGCCAGACTGCCCAGCCCAGTCCCAAGCACCATTCCTTTCACCAACAGCCTACCAGGGCCATCAGAATCCCAGACCAACTCTTACTGGCCATGAGCAGACCCTCCCAGATGGTCCTGGGGCCTCTCCAGGCCTAGGCACCCTGATGGCTGCTGTGCCACAGAGACCACCCGGGCTGGGGACAGCTCCCTGGAGATATGAGCTCCCATCGGCCAGAACCTTGTAAGAGATTTAATCAATTTGGTAGGGACTCCAAGTGTTAGTTCCAGGATATATTGGAGAAAAACTGGTGCTCTGTCTTTCCTCTTAGTGGGAAATCCAAGGGGAAGAGTGGGACACTTTCTTACAGAAAGTCTTACTCATTCATCATTAGGAAGGTGGAGGGTGGGAGGATGAAAAAGCAATTGCAAAAGTGTTATGAGCTGTGAATGTAGGATTTCTTTTTTTTGATAGGGTCTCACTCTGCTGTCCAGGCTGGAGTGCAGTGGTGCAATCGTGGCTCACTGCAACCTCCACTTCCCAGGTTCAAGTGATCCTCCCACCTCAGCCTCCCAAGTAGCTGGGACTACAGGCCTGCACTTCCATGCCCGGCTAATTTTTGTATTTTTAGTAGAGATGGGGTTTCACTATGTTGCCCAGGCTGGTCCTGAACTCCTGGGCTCAAGCGATCCACTCACCTCAGCCTCCCAAAATGCTGGGATTATAGGTGTGAGACACTGTGCCCGGCCGAATGTACAATTATTGAGTGAGAAGTGTTTCTTTTACCAGGGACTTAACATGGAATTGAAGGTGAAGAATTTGGCATCATCAGATTCCAAGGGCTATGACCTACAGAAGGAGGTCTTGGTGAAGGTGACCCACCACGGGACTCATGAGGTGAGGCCCCACGGGGACGGGAGTCAGGAGGGGAGGATCCGCTGGGGACGGGGCTCAGGAGGGGAGGATCCATGGGGACACAGGTTACCTTTACCAGCTGCAGCCTCCAGAGACCCAGTCAAGGGCAAAACGTATCCCAAGTGTGAGCTGGAGCTCTGGGGAACAGGGGGATCCACTCTCCCGTTCCCTGTCCTGGGTCCTCCCTCACAGCACCAGCCTTCCCTGTCCTGGACCCTCCCTGGCAGTACCAGCTCCTGGGAGCTTCCTTTTTTTTTTTTTTTTTTTTTTGAGACGGAGTCTTGCTCTGTCGCCCAGGCTGGAGTGCAGTGGCCGGATCTCAGCTCACTGCAAGCTCCGCCTCCCGGGTTTACGCCATTCTCCTGCCTCAGCCTCCCGAGTAGCTGGGACTACAGGCGCCCACCTCGTCACCCGGCTAGTTTTTTGTATTTTTAAGTAGAGACAGGGTTTCACCGTATTAGCCAGGATGGTCTCGATCTCCTGACCTCGTGATCCGCCCGTCTCGGCCTCCCAAAGTGCTGGGATTACAGGCTTGAGCCACCGCGCCCGGCCGAGCTTCCTAACCTATCCTGCACTGAGCATCTGTTCATGCTGAATATGACTCAAAGGCTTTTGTACCAGAAGGGGGCCTGGGAATTTATGCAAGTGGTAGTGGTGTCTGTCCACGTACATATGTGTGTGTACATGTGCACGCGAGAGCACAGACTGCCTTTCTGCAGCAATGAGAAAAGCCATCCTCCTAGGTGCTCCAGAAAAGGCCGTTTCACCAGCTCCACTGGCTGATCCACTGGACCTTACTGTCAGGAAGGTCAGTTTTAGAAACTGAAGACCCTGTTTCCTCTCCCTCCGCCTCAAAGGAGGAAACAGAAAATGCAGGCCCATCTTGCAGTGCCCCTTGTGCAGATCAGGCCCCTGGAGCAGCCCTCAGGCTTCCGGCTCCAGCACACTCAGCTGTAGCCTTGCCATGCTGCGCCTCCCTCCCCCACCCCGGGCTGCGCCTCCCGCCCCCACCCCGGGCTGCTCCCTCCCCCACCCCGGGCTGCGCCTCCCGCCCCCACCGCGGGCTGCTCCCGCCCCTACCATGGGCTGCTCCCGCCCACACCCCAGGCTCCTCCCTCCCTTTACAGCAACTGGGGCTTCACTTTTCTGTTCATTGCCCGAAAATTGCCAAACTGTTCTGGGCCAAGACTGATTCTTGTAAAGCTTTTAAAAATTGTGAAATGAAATATGTGTGTGCATGCCATGTGGTCAGCACCTGTGCACCCACCACCTTGTCCATGGGGGTTTCGCCCTCCAGATGCTAGGGCTGCCAAGATCCCGCCCCAGGGAGGAAACCGAGCAAGGATCCTCCTGGAGCCCAGCTCCTCAGAGACCGGCCCCTTTCCTGCAGGTCTGTGTGATGCGAGAGAGTCTCCCATGAGACCCTCACCCTGGGGAGTCAGGCTGGACTTCTCTGCCGAGTTCTGTGAGGCCGTGGGAGGGGAGCCCTCAGTGTGTTTGTACTTTGCATTTTTCTTTTTTTTCCAGCAAAGGCCACTGGCGCAAAGTGGCTCTGGTGCCCCGATATTCCACGTGCCTCTTTCCGGCCAGGCTTTCCCCTAGAATTTGGCTTGGCAGTTTCCTGTCTCGTCAGACCTTGTTTTAATAAAATTTGTAATTCTAAAAAATCCTTTTCTATGCTATTCTATTTTGTATTATAGTCTAAGATAGTTCGGAAAATAGCCTTTTAAATTATTGCTAGCAGAAGGGTTACTGAGTGCACATGAAGGCACTCGTGAGCTCCTGCCTGTCATTACCAGAAACAGGCCAGGAGACGGAGTTTTCACACTTATCATTGGGAGAATTGTATGGGAGGGCTGAGGGCCTGGATGCATGGTGAAATGTCATTTTCCTTCAGCCCAGCATCCTGTCACTGGGACAGGCAGCTGTTTCATAGGACTGCTTCTGCTTAAGCACACCAGGTTCTCTTTTAAGGGGTTGTACAGTTTGTTTTCCATTTTTCTCATGAAGATATGAATCTTACCAATCTGTCATCCTCAAGACTGTTCATTTTTACATTAAAACAAGTAAGATTAGGCCTGGCACGGTGATTCCCATCTGTAATCCCAGGATTTGGGGAGGCCAAGGTGGGTGGACGGCTTGAGCTCAGGAGTTTGAGACCAGCTTGGGCAACATGGTGAAACCCCATCTCTAAAAAAATACAAAATTAGCTGAGTATGGTGATGAGCACCTGTAGTCCCCGCTACTGGGGAGGCTGAGGTAGGAGAAGCACCTGAGCCTGAGGAGGTCGAGGCTACAGTGAGCTGTGATCACACCACTATGACTCCAGCCTGGGTGACAAAGCGAGACCCTGTCTCAAAAAAACAAGCTTAGTGCCAGTGACCTGTCCTCAGATGAAGTCCTGCTTTCCTCAGGAGGCTTCTGGAAGGCTGTAGTCTGAGGGTCTCGTGACATGGTGTGTAGTTGGAAGCTTCTGGAAGGCTGTGGTCTGGGGGTCTCTTGTGACGTGTGTGAAAGAACACATTCCTCCCTATATCAGAGCCTTGAGCCCGACACATCACATCCCCCCATATGCCTCCACTTCCTGGGCCCGACACAAACACATTCCTCCATATATCTCAACTTTAGAAGAAAAACAACACCTGGAGAAGCTCCGATAAGGTTACAACCGTTTGTAAAAGCGCAGGAACCAATAAGAAGGCTGCTAAAAGTATAACTTAAAATGTAAACCAATTGTAATGCTGTAACCTAGAGAAATGCCTTGTTCCTCTGTAACCTGACAAGTCCTGTTTACCTCGAGCTATAAAAAGCAAGCGCACGCATTGTTCAGGGTCCTCTTGTATGTTGTAGAACGGAGGGACCAAGTTCGAATTTGCATTAAAGATCCTTGCCGCTTGGCTTTGACTCTGGACTCTGGTGGTCTTCTTCGGGGAATAAACGGTCTGGGCATAACATTTGGGGGCTCTCCCGGGATTCCCCAAGCCCACCAGACCCCTGGTCAACGGATCTACCAGGATCGATCTGCTGATAGGTGAGCTGGCTCGTCTCTGTTTGTCTGTCTGTGTCTGTTCTGAATCTGCGGCTCTCTGAGTCCGTTCTGAATCTGAGCCTCGTCTCTGTTTGTCTGTCTGAATCCGTTCTGAATCTGAGCCTCGTCTCTGTTTGCCTGTCTGAATCCGTTCTGAATCTGAGGCTCGCGAGGTCTGAAACTGAAGCTGAAAGCTGGCATAAGTCCTGGCGGACGCGCTATAGGACAGCCAGCGGAGACCGGTGGGAGACGTCCCCTGGCTCTCATCTGATTCTTGTCTGAATTTATTCTGACCCAGATTTCTGGAGCGCGCCTGCGACTGACATAACTTGTTCTGACCCAGATTTCTGGAGCGCGCCTGCGACTGACATAACTTGTTGTTGATATTCCGTAACTCACTTTCCCTTGCAGGACCTGTTTACCTGATAGCGGGGACCCACTGTCCACAGAACCCCCTCCGTACCTCTCCAGGCCGCAGGCCTCAGCCCCCCAGGCTGAGCCGCGGGAGGGAGCAGGCGGATGGGAGGCGGCCAGCGCACCCAGACCCACTAAAAGGGAAAGTAACTCTGAAGGGCCGGCGTGGGTCCTCTGTAAGCTGAGCGCTGGTCCCCTGGGCCCCGCTTTTCTTTCTCTATACTTTGTCTCTGGGTCTTACTTCTTTTCTAAAGTCTCTCGTTCCACCTAACGAGAAACACCCACAGGTATGGAAGGGCAGGCCACCCCTTCATCTGGTGCCCAATGTAGGAGCTTTTCTCTAAGGTGAAGGTACGCCGGAGCGTGGTCATTGAGGACAAGTCGACAAGAGACTCCCGAGTGCGTCTACAGTCAGCCTTGCAGTAAGCCTGTGCGCTCGGAAGAACCTAAGGTAACGATGGGGCAGACTAAAAGTAAATATGCCTCTTATCGCAGCTTTATAAAAATTCTCTTAAAAAGAGGGGAAATTAAAGTGTCTGCCAAAAATCTAATTACGCTCTTTCAAACAATAGAACAGTTTTGTCCATGGTTTTCAGAACAGGGAACTTTAGATCTAAAAGATTGGGAAAAAATTGGCAAAGAATTAAAACAAGCAAGTAGGGAAGGTAAAATCATCCCACTTACAGTATGGAATGATTGGGTCATTATTAAAGTAGCTTTAGAACCGTTGCAAACAGAAGAAGATAGTGTTCCAGTTTCCAATGTCCCTAAAAGCTGTGCAGTAGATTGTGAAAAAGAGGCAGGGATAGAATCCCGGAAAGGAAAAGAAAGTTCACACTGTAAATGTGTAGCAGAGCCGGTAATGGCTCAGTCAATGCAAAATGTTGACGATAATCAATTACAGGAGGTAATATATCCTGAAACGTTAAAATTAGAGGAAAAAGATCCAGAATTAGCAGAGCCATCAGAGTCTAAACCATGATGGCCAACTCCTCTTATAGCAGCTCAGATGCCTGTAACCTTAGAACCTCAAATGCAGGTTAAACAAGTACAAACTCCAAAAAAAGATCAAATAGAAAAAGATAGAGTCTCTGCCATGGCAATGCCAATCCAAATACAGTGTCCACAATATCAGCAGGTAGAAAGTAAGATCCAGCTGCCAGTAGCCTATCAATACTGGCCGCCAGCTGAACTGCAGTATCTGCAGCCCTCAGAAAATCTGTATGGACAGCCAGGAACATTTCCAGTGCCACAGGGCAGGGCGCCATATCCTCAGCCGCCCACCATGAGACTTAATCCTACAGCACCGCCTAGTACGCAGGGTAGTGCAATACATAAAATTATTGATGAGACAAGAAAACAGGGAGATATTGAGGCGTGGCAATTCCTAGTAATATTAGAAGCAAGACCACCTGGAGAAGGGGCCCAAGAGGGAGAGCCTCCCGTAGCTGAAGCCAGATATCAGTCCTTTTCTATAAAAATGATAAAAGAAATGAAAGAAGGAGTAAAACAGTATGGACCCAACTCTCCTTACATGAGAACATTATTAAATTCCATTGCTCATGGACATAGACTCATTCCTTATGATTGAGAGATTCTGGCAAAATCCTCACTTTCACCCTCTCAATGTTTACAATTTAAGACTTGGTGGATTGATGGGGCACAAGTGCAGGTCCGAAGAAATAGGACTGCCAGTCCTCCAATTAACATAGATGCAGATCAACTATTAGGAATAGGTCAAAATTGGAGCACTGTTGACCAACAAGCAATAATGCCAAATGAGGCCATTGAGCAAATCAGGGCTATCTGCCTTAGGGCCTGGGAGAAAAATCCAAGACCCAGGAACCGCCTGCCCCTCCTTTCACTGTCAGGAAACGAGAGGAGGGGCCAGCCTCAGGCTCCGCAACAAACTGGGGCATTCCAAATTCAACCCCTTGTTCCTCAGGGTTTTCAGGAACAACAACCCCCACTGTCACAAGTGTCTCAGGGAATAAGCCAGTTATCACAATACAGCAATTATCCCCCGCCACAAGTGGCAGTGCAGCAGTAGATCTATGTACTTTACAAGCAGTCTCTCTGCTTCCAGGGGAGCCTCCACAAAAAAAATCCCCACAGGGGTATACGGCCCATTGCCTGAGGGGACTGTAGGACTAATCTTAGGAAGATCAAGTTTAAATCTAAAAGGAGTTCAAATTCATACTGGTGTGGTTGATTCAGACTATAAAGGCGAAATTCAATTGGTTATTAGTTCCTCAATTCCTTGGAGTGCCAGTCCAGGAGACAGGATTGCTCAATTATTACTCCTACCTTATATTAAAGTTGAAAACAGTGAAATAAAAAGAACAGGAGAGTTTGGAAGCACTGATCTGGCAGGAAAAGCTGCATATTGGGCAAGTCTGGTCTCTGAGAGCAGACCTGTGTGTAAGGCCATTATTCAAGGAAAACAGTTTGAAGGGTTGGTAGACACAGGAGCAGATATCTCTGTCATTACTTTAAATCAGTGGCCAAAAAATTGGCCTAAACAAAAGGCTGTTACAAGACTTGTCGGCGTAGGCACAGCTTCAGAAGTGTATGAAAGTACAATGATTTTACATTGTTTAGGGCCAGATAATCAAGAAAGTACTGTTCAGCCAATGATTACTTCAATTCCTGTTAATCTATGGGGTCGAGATTTGTTACAACAATGGGGTGCAGAAATCATTATGCCTGCTCCATTATACAGCCCCATGAGTCAAAAAATCATGACTAAGATGGGATATATACCAGGAAAGGGATTAGGAAAAAATGAAAATGGCATTAAAGTCCCAATTGAGACAAAGAAAAATCAAAAAAAGAAAAGGAATGGGGTATCCTTTTTAGGGGCGGCCACTGTAGAGCCTCCTAAACCCATTCCATTAACTTGGAAAACAGAAAAACCGGTATGGGTAAATCAGTGGCCGCTACCAAAGCAAAACCTGGAGGCTTTACACTTATTAGCAAAGGAACAATTAGAAAAGGGACACATTGAGCCTTCATTCTCACCCTGGAATTCTCCTGTATTTGTAATTCAGAAAAAAATCAGGCAAATGGCGTATGTTAATGGACTTAAGAGCCGTAAACGCTGTAATTCAACCCGTGGGGCCTCTCCAACCTGGATTGCCCTCTCCGGCCATGATCCCAAAAGACTGGCTTTTAATTATAATTGATCTAAAGGATTGCTTTTTTTACCATTCCTCTGGCAGAGCAAGATTGTGAAAAATTTGCCTTTACTATACCAGCCATAAATAATAAAGAACCAGCCACCAGGTTTCAGTGAAAAGTTTTACCTCAGGGAATGCTTAATAGTCCAACTATTTGTCAAGCTTTCGTAGGTCAAGTCCTTCAACCAGTTAGAGACAAATTTTCAGATTGTTATATCATTCACTATATTGATGATATTTTATGTGCTGTAGAAACAAGAGACAAATTAATTGACTGTTACACATTTCTGCAAGCAGAGGTTGCCAACGCAGGACTAACAATAGCATTTAATAAGATCCAAACCTCTGCTCCTTTTCATTATTTAAGGATGCAAATAGATAATAGAAAAATATTAGCCCCAGAGGCAACAAAAGAAATTAAAATTGTGGAAGAGAAAAAAAAAATTCGGTCAGCGCAAATAAGTAAAATAGATTCTTTAGCCCCACTCCAACTTTTGATTTTCGCCACTGCGCGTTCTCCAAAAGTCATCATTTTCAAAATACTGATCTTGTAGAGTGGTCATTCCTTCCTCACAGTACAATTAAAACTTTTACATTGTACTTGGATCAAATGGCTACATTAATTAGTCAGACAAAATTACAAATAATAAAATTGTGTGGTAATGACCCAGACAAAATAGTTGTTCCTTTAACCAAGGAACAAGTTAAACGAGCCTTTATCAATTCTGGTGCATGGCAAATTGGCCTTGCAGATTTTGTAAGAATTATTGATAATCATTACCCAAAAACAAAAATCTTCCAGTTTTTAAAATTGACTACTTGGATTTTACCTAAAATTACCAGACATAAACCTTTAGAAAATGCTCTGACAGTATTCACTGATGGTTCCAGCAATGAAAAAGCAGCTTACACAGGGCCAAAAGAGCGAGTAATCAAAACTCAATATCAATCTGCTCAAAGAGCAGAGTTGGTTGCAGTCATTACAGTGTTAAAAGATTTTAATCAACCTGTTATTATATCAGATTCTGCATATGTAGTACAGGCTACAAAGGATGTTAAGACAGCTCTAATTAAATATAGCATAGATAATCAGTTAAACCAGCTGTTCACTTTGTTACAACAAAAATAGGACATGAGAAATAGAGGAAGGTAATAACCTGGGGAAGAAGTTTCGCTTGTGTTTCACTAGGAGAAAATCAGCTTCCTATTTGGATACCCACTAAACATTTGAAGTTCTACAATGAACCCATCGGAGATGCAAAGAAAAGCGCCTCCACGGAGACGGAAACACCGCAATCGAGCACCATTGACTCGCAGGATAAATCAAGTGGTGATATTAGAAAAACAGATAGTCACCACGCACCAGGAAGGCAGAGCTGCCGACCTGGGCACAGTTAAAGAAGCTGACACAGGCCGGGCGCGGTGGCTCACGCCTGTAATCCCAGCACTTTGGGAGGCCGAGGCGGGCGGATCACAAGGTCAGGAGATCAAGACCATCCTGGCTAACACGGTGAAACCCCGTCTCTACTAAAAAATACAAAAAACTAGCCAGGCGAGGTGGCGGGCACCTGTAGTCCCAGCTACTCGGGAGGCTGAGGCAGGAGAATGGCGTGAACTTGGGAGGCGGAGCTTGCAGTGAGCTGAGATCTGGCCAGTGCACTCCAGCTTGGGTGACAGAGCGAGACTCCGTCTCAAAAAAAAAAAAAAAAAAAAAAAAAAAAAAGAAGCTGACACTGTTAGCTAGAAAAAGCCTAGCCAGCACAAAGGTGACACAAACCTCAGAAAAAAAAATGCTGCTTGCAGCTTTAATGGTTGTATCAACAGTGGTAAGTCTCCCCATGCCTGCAGGAGCAGCTGCAGCTAATTATACCTACTGGGCTTATGTGCCTTTCCCGCCCTTAATTCGGGCAGTCACATGGATGGATAATCGTATTAAAATATATGTTAATAATAGTGTGTAGGTACCTGGTCCCACAGATGATTGTTGCCCTGCCTAACCGGAGGAAAAAGAATTGATGATAAATATTTCCATTAGGTATTGTTTCCAGTTACAGTGTGACTGGAATACTTCAGATTTTTGTATTACACCCCAAGTTTATAATGAGTCTAAACATCACTGGGACATGGTAAAACGCCATCTACAGGGAAGAGAAGATAATCTCACTTTAGACATTTCTAAATTAGAACAACAAATTTTGAAGCCTCTCAAAGTCATTTAAATATTGTGCCTGGAACTGAGGCATTAGATAAAGTGAAAGAAAAAAAAAATCTTTATGGATTAAACCCCACGACTTGGATTAAGTCTATTGAGAACTCTACTGCAGTAAGTTTTGGAATTATGTGTCTCTGTTTAATCGGTTTGTTTTTAGTGTGCTGGACCAGTCAAAGAATCCTATGCCAAAATCGAGAGAACGAACGAGCCTTCATCGCCATGGCACATTTATATAGAGAAAAAGGGAGAGAGAATGTTGCGGGAAGTCAGAGACCTTGAACAGAGGGACTGGCTGAAGCCACGGCAGAAAAACATAAAATATGAAGATTTCATGGACATTTTATTAGTTCTCCGAAATTAATACTTTTGTAATTTCTTATGTCTGTCTTTACTTTAATACTTTTGTAATTTCCTATGTCTTTACTCTAATCTCTTAGTCCCATCATCTTCTTTGTAAGCTGAGGAGGATATATGTCACCTCAGGACCCTGTGATGATTGAGTTAACTGCACAAATGGTTTGTAGAGCATGTGTGTTTGAACAATATGAAATCTGGGCATCTTGAAAAAAGAACAGGATGACAGTGATGTTCAGGGAACAAGGGAGGTAACCTTGAACTGGCCGCCGGTGAGCCGGACGGAACAGAGCCATATTTCTTCTCTTTTTGAATGCAAATAGGAGAAATATCGCTGAATTCTTTTTCTCAGCAAGGAATATCCCTGAGAAAGAGAATGCGCTCTAAGGGTAGGCCTATAAACGCCCCCCTTGGAGGCGTGCCGCCTTTTACAGTTGAAGCCGAAGGGATGAAATAAGCCCCGGCCTCCTGTAGTGCTCTCAGGCTTATTAGGATGAGGAAATTCCCACCTAATAAATTTTGGTCAGTCAGGTTGTCTGCTCTCAAACCCTATTTCCTGATAAAATGTTATCAATGACTATGCGTGCCCAAAATTTCATTAGCAATTTTAACGTTAACACCATCCTGTGCTCTCATCCTGCCCCCACTTACTTTGTAATATTCTATTACTTTGTAAAGTTTGTAATCTCAGTGTCATGATGACAATGGTAAAATTCCTCTATGTTTCCCCTGTTAGGCCCCTTCCTTGGACCCCTGCTAAGTCTACTATTTCTGTTTACCATAGGACCTTGTGTTGTTAACAGAATTTTGCGGTTTGTCAAGGAAAGGTTTGACACCATACACCTCATGGTCTTTAGAGCTCAATACCAAACTGTAGGCACTGTAACGGAGTCAGACCTATAGGACCCAAGATTGGCTCCAGAGGTACCTGAGAGAGGGGGAAATGAAAGAACACATTCCTCCATATATCACAGCCTTGAGCCCGACACATCACATCCCCCCATATGCCTCCACTTCCTGGGCCCGACACAAACACATTCCTCCATATATCTCAACTTTAGAAGAAAAACAACACCTGGAGAAGCTCCGATAAGGTTACAACCGTTTGTAAAAGCGCAGGAACCAATAGGAAGGCTGCTAAAAGTATAACTTAAAATGTAAACCAATTGTAATGCTATAGCCTAGAGAAATGCCTTGTTCCTCTGTAACCTGACAAGTCCTGTTTACCGCGAGCTATAAAAAGCAAGCGCACACATTGTTCGGGGCCCTCTTGTATGTTGTAGAATGGAGGGACCAAGTTCGAACTTGCATTAAAGATCCTTGCCGCTTGGCTTTGACTCTGGACTCTGGTGGTCTTCTTTGGGGAATAAACGGTCTGGGCATAACATGTGTAGATGGAGGCTTCTGGAAGCCTGTAGTCTGGGGGTCTCTTGCAACATGGTGTGTAGTTGGAAGCTTCTGGAAGCCTGTGGTCTGGGGGTCTCTTGTGACGTGTGTAGTTGGAAGCTTCTGGAAGCCTGTAGTCTGGGGGTCTCTTGCGACATGGTATGTAGATGTGGGCAGTGCATGTGAGACAGGTGCGTCTGAAGACTAGAAGACCAGCAGAGACAGCTGTGGGTCCCAGCTAGACACACGAATGGTACTTTGCTGGCTGATCTTGTATGTCACCTATCCTCCCCGCTGACCATGTGGACGGTGACTGCTGCTGCAGCTCTCAGGGAGGATGTAGTGTTGTGCAACTGTTGGAGTCACACATCACAGACAAGCCCAGGAGCAAACCAGGGCTGTGTGAGGGTTGGGAAGGGTTTTCTGACCGGCAAATGCTGCCAGCTTGTGGTTACTTTTCAGCAGTATTCACCCAACAGCTGTTGGCTCTGGTGAGCAGCACATCCTGCCAGGGAACTCTTGAGTCAGACCTGCAGAGCCCACCCGGGAGCGGGCGGGAGTCAGCATGGGCTCGCAGCCTGTCCCGGAGCCTCGCTGACCTGTTTCCTCCTCAGGCCAAGGATGACATGCAGTTTTAACTGACACCAGGCCTGTGATCTGATATCCACAGGTAATGACACAGTGAATTCATTTATTATCTAGATTCCCATGATCTTAGTTCCCTAAAGTCTTTAAGAAAAAGCAGAATAAGGCGGTGCAGTGGCGCACGCCTGCAGTCCAGCTACTCAGAGGCTGAAGCAAGAGGCCCGCCTGAGGCCAGGAGCTCGAGGCTGCTGTGAGTTAAGCTTGGGCCACCGCACTCCAGCCTGGGTGACAGTGAGATCACGTCCTAAAAAGAAAAGAAAAACACACAAACAGAAAAACCACAATGACTAGAACTCCCGTTGTTCCCTGCCGCCCCACAATCTTCTCTTTTTTTGAGACGGAGTCTTGCTCTGTCCCCCGGGCTGGAGTGCAGTGG